>NC_044033.1:216485008-216785008 GCF_901765095.1 Microcaecilia unicolor | reverse complement strand
CAACATGTAATTAAACTCTGGAATTCGTTGCCAGAGAATGTAGTAAAAGCAGTTAGCTTAGCGGGGTTTAAACGTTTGGATAACTTCCTAAAAGAAAAGTTCATAAGCTATTATTAAAATGGATTTGGGAAAAAGCCACTGCTTATTTCTAGGATAAGCAGTATAAAATGGTACTGTTTTGGGATCTTGCCAGGTACTTGTGACCTGGATTAGCCACTGTTGGAAACATTTTCTCTCTTTGTTTAGTCAAGCTGGAGCAGAGTATTCTGTCTTCTCTACATGCATCCCACTTTCTGTTTCTAGCGCCCAAGAAGGAATTTTTCTTCATTATATTTCGAGTCTCAGTAGTCTCCTTTGGCAACTTTTCACTTCTTCAATGTCATGGACATGGGAATATTTGTCTAACTCTGGGAGAGTGTTTTTTCTTTCCCTACTGGATAGCGAGGTGGTGAGAGTCTGACGGACAATGCCTTAACAGTAGCTTAGGTCATTTATCAAAGTACAATGAAGAATCTACTCTTCACATGGCATGTGGTTGGATTAAAAACAAAAAACAAAAACACATTCCAGCTTATAATCGAACGAGAAAAACGCCCAAGTTCCGACCTAAATCGGGAGATGGGCGTCTTTCTCACAAAAACAAATAAAGCGGTATAATCGAAAGCCGAACTTTGGACGCTTTCAACTGGACTCCGTCGCGGATGCGGACAAAGTGGACGGGGGCGTGTCGGAGGCGTGGTGAAGGCGGAACTGGGGCGTGGTTATCACCCGAACAGAGATGGGCGCCTTTCGCCGATAATGGATGCGTTTGTAGCTAGAATTTAGGGCACTTTTCCTGGACCCTGTTTTTTCACGAATAAGGCCCCAAAAAGTGCCCTAAATGACCAGATGACCCCCAGAGGGAGTCGGGGATGACCTCCCCTGACTCCCCCAGTGGTCACTAACCCCCTCCCACCACAAAAAATGATGTTTCACAACTTTTTATTTTCACCCTCAAATGTCATACCCTCCTCCCAAGCAGCAGTATGCAGGTCCCTGGAGCAGTTGTTAGGGGGTGCAGTGGACGTCAGGCAGGTGGACCCAGGCCCATCCCCCCCCTACCTGTTACAATTGTGCTGCTTAATGCTTAGTCGTCCAACCCCCCCAAACCCACTGTACCCACATGTAGGTGCCCCCCTTCACCCCTTAGGGCTATAATAATGGTGTCGACATGTGGGCAGTGGGTTTTGAGGGGGATTTGGGGGGCTCAACACACAAGGGAAGGGTGCTATGTACCTGGGAGCTCCTTTACCTTTTTTTTGTTTTTGTAAAAGGGTGCCCGGTTGGTGTCCTGGCATGTGAGGGGGACCAGTGCACTATGAATCCTGGCCCCTCCCACGAACAAATGCCTTGGATGTATTCGTTTTTGAGCTGGGCGATTTCATTTTCCATTATCGCTGAACAGCAAAAACGCCCAGCTCACACCTTGGCGAATAAAACATGGGCGTCAATTTTTTTTGGAACATACGGTTCACTCCGCCCCTTCACGGACCCGTTCTCGGAGATTAACGCCCATGGAGATAGGCGTTTCTGTTCCATTATGCCCCTCATTGTGTGTATTTTTTCTCTTGGATTTCACTCTACTTTCAGGGGAAGAGACTCGCAGCTTCTGGGCTTTGTCAGCGGATAGTACCTTAATGGGATGTCCCTCTTCTACAACTTTTTGTTTTCGCTTTGACCTCACATATGCTTCGCTTAGTCTCTTGCTGCAAAGACAACGGCAGGAGTACATGTCCTCTGGCAGCAGGGATCTTACGGTCTTCTTCTTCTCTATCTTTTTCCTCGATATTTTCTCTTGGGTTATGACTTTCTTTACATCTCTCTGATATTCTTTCACCTCTCATATATTCTCTCCTATCTGGTTATTTTTCTTGGATGGAATCCCTCAGTTGCCTATGTAGTCTTTAGAGTGCAGCACTCTGGTCTGTTGGTTGAGATTGAGCATCCTCTCTGTAGGTATATCTCAAGAATATAGACAGTGGACAATTTTTCTACATAGATACATGTGTATTACCACACTCGGAAAAGGTCAAATGTCCCATCGAGTCCAAAGGGCACCTGCCTAGATTCCTAAACGGACAATCTTTCTATACATGTTATTCCTAGAACTGTGTAGTGGTTTATGGAATTCAATATGATAAAAGGTATTAATGAGGGTATTAACAAGTGTCTACATTGCATTTCAGTTATTCACGTTTCCTCTAATTGGTGTTTGCGGCAAGAATTTCAGGTGATCTGCTTACAGAGGCAGCAGCTACAGATGATTGTTCTATCTCATTTCAATTGCGCTCTGAGATATGTTTTCTCCATATTCTGTAACTGCAGCGGCTGGCACTTTATTTGCACCTTTAGTCAGCTTGGTGGCAGGGATTTAGATGCTTTCTTCTCCTGCATAGCATTTTCGGCTATGATAATTTATTTAATTGTACTCTTGTGGAGACCAACTGCTCGAGAGATTCAAGATGGCTGCTGCGCAGGTTGACTGCTGAAACGCTCTCATGTCTATGAGCAAATAATTCCTGTTTTTCAAATAGAAAATGCCCCATTCTAAACGAAAAGGAATTGTGAGATTGGTACCTCCACCCACCTCAACTTCCTCACCTGCTCAGACGTCTCTTGAGCGTTTCTTTCCCGGCGCTACCAGATTGCAGCGAGGAGCAGATCCCATAGCGGGGAAAGCCGGAGGAGCGGAATCCCCGCCGGGAGAGGAAGTCTCCTTATCACCACCGTCCACCTCGTTTATTCCTCCTAGCCCGGCGTCGAGAGCGGTCCTGGCGGGAAACCCCATCGGCTCTGATGATGTGTCGATAGGGGCGACAGTGGAGGACCCAGGCATGCAAACGGCGGTCCGGGGCTCTGTGGATAGTTTGATCACCACGGTGCAGACCTCGGAGGTAACTCTACAGACCCTGAAGGTGATGTTGGACCAGATTTCTACCACGCTACAAGAAACGTCAGGTGATGTGGTCAATTTAAATACTAAATTTGAAGAATTACAAAGTACTGTAGATTCTGTTAAGAATGATCTATCGACGCAAGTCCAAGCTATAAAGAAAGAAGCTGAGACCCTAAACTCCTTTAAAAATGTGGTAACAAAAGACTTTGGACATTAGGAATAAAATTGAACAACTTGAAAACTTTAACAGGCGCCTGAACCTCCGTCTGGTTAATTTTCCAATTATAGCAGGAGAAACTCTAATTAACATTTTTCGGAAATACTTGATGGAAGTTTTGAATATTCCTTCAGAGGCTATACCTCTGCTAAATAAGATTTACTATATTCCTGTTAGAAAAGAGGCTCAAGGTCCGGTTGAAGATAATCTTGATTTGCAAAATATCTCAGATATTTTAGAACAATCCTCGGATATAATAGTGAACAGAGCTACAGTCATTGTATCATTCGTTTTTGAGCAAGATTATAATACTATTTTAAGACTCTACTTTAAAAACCTTAAGTCCCAATTCTATGGTGCTAAGGTTTGGGCATACCCTGACGTTACTAAGTCAACTCAGCAAAAAAGGAAGCAATTTCTTTCTTTAAAACAAAATACAATTGACATTGGTGCTTCCTTTTTTCTTGCATATCCGTGCAATGTGTGGTCAAGCTGGCTCAAACAAAATATACATTCTTTTCACCGGAACAGCTAAAAGTGTTTATAGAGATGAAGAAAGTGAAGTGAAAGTAAAGAAGCACTGGTTAATAACAGCCTATACCTGTGAGATTATTTTTTCTTTTTTTTGTGATCTTCTCTAACTCTTTTCTCTCTCACATCATTATTGAGGTCTAAAAAAGGCTGTAAAATATTATTTTGTATAAATGTACCAATAGATATTTTCTCTTTAGAATGTTAAATACTTTGACAATATGAATGGAACATTATTCTTTTATATTAATTTTTGCCTGTATTTCTCTTACAAGGTTTATCCTTGTTAAATATGTATTAAAACTATAAATAAATAAATAAATAAATAAATAAATAAATAAAAAATTGTACTCTTGTTTTCACCTTTTTAGTTTCAGGTGATCAGGTGCTTTCTCTCTGTCAGTTTTTTCTTTCTTCCAATCTGCTGTTAGGTCGGCTAGGATATCTGTAGGAGTGGTAGTTCAGTATTCCTGTTGCCATTTTTCTCAGCTGAGGTGGATTCTTGGCAGATTTTTTGTTTCGAGGCGGCTCTGCCTTTAGCTTTGCAATCTTTCTTTCAGCAGTTTTTCTCTTTCTAGAGTCTCCCTGTCCTTCGTGCTGCACAGCTAGTGCGGTAGGTAGGAGACAATAGTCATCGTCGCTTGGACTTGTAGGTTTTTTTTGTTTTGTAGTCATCCTATTTGGTTTGTTGGCGGCTCTTGGATCTTCAAGCTTTTGGCTTCGTATTCATCCTAGTCTGTTTTCAGGTACTCTTCCGCGTTCTCAATGCCAGTCCCTCCCGTAACATTACTGCTTTGGTACTTCCCAAGAGTCCAATCCTGGTCCGGTCCGGAGGGACGCTAAGGAAGGAGAAATTAGACCTTACCTGCTAATTTGCTTTCCTTTAGTCCCTCCGGACCAGGCCCCTCCCATGTTTTGTCATTTTTTCAGCGGAATAGTAAAATAAATAAATAGATAATTAAAAAAAAAAAAAACAACAATAACAAGCTTGTATATTTAGCATTTTCAGTGACCCATGCCACATCTCTAGTTGGAGTTGCAGGTGGGTTCCGTTGCTGCTATATATGTGTACGTATGTATGTATGTATCTATACAACTTTAAGGGGACCTTACCGCTTCTCTAGTGAGAGTTGCTGGTGAGCTATTATACAAGTGAGCCATACCACTTCTCTGGTGAGAGTTGCTGGTGAGCTGTAATACAAGTGAGCCATACCACTTCTCTGGTGAGAGTTGATGGTAAGCTATAATACAAGTGAGGCATACCACTTCTCTGGTGAGAGTTGATGGTGAGCTATATTACAAGTGAGCCATACCACTTCTCTGGTGAGAGTTGGTGGTGAGCTATAATACAAGTGAGCCATACCACTTCTCTGGTGAGAGTTGATGGTGAGCTATATTACAAGTGAGCCATACCACTTCTCTGGTGAGAGTTGTTGGTGAGCTCTAATACAAAAGGGGCCATACCGCTTCTCTGGTGAGAGATGCTGGTGAGCTCTAGTACTCGGCTTTTTCGAGGAATTTGTGGCTGCTAGGATTCCATACGGCACAGAAGGTTTCTCTCTTTCTTTTCTGCTTGGTTAGTCAAATACTGAGGCTAGGGTCACATGACCAGGGCTCTTATTGGCTCTCCAGAGTCGCATGTTTTTCTCAGTTTCCACCTGCTGGTAGGCGAGCACAACCCAAGAGTCCAATCCTGGTCCGGTCCGGAGGGACTGAAGGAAAGCAAATTAGCAGGTAAGGTCTAATTTCTCCTTTTTTTCCTCTTCACGGTCCTAGATGGCGGCTGGTTCAGAGGGTGGCCCTGTTGCTGGAACTTGTACCTTTGCAGTTCGGAGGTCTTAGTCTGCCATTTCCAAAGTGGGGGAAGTTTCTCACTGGCTGCGTTTGGCTGCAGGCTCAGTCTTTTTAGTCCAGGGCTATTTTTTTTCATTCCTGTCAGCCTTATGCGGCTGTTGGTCAGCTCTTTTCCAGACCGTCTGATTTCTGCTGCTTCTGGCATCTTGCTTGAGATGCCTCTGCTATTTGATTCTTGTTTTGGCAGCAGTTTTTCCTCCCTTCCGTAGGGAGGTTCTGGTTCTCTCAGCCCCGTGGATCCCTCCTATCTGCTCTGGTTTGTCTGCAGGGTACTTTCCTTCTGGTGGGGGTCCGAGTTGCCCTTGGTGTGCAACTGCTAGCTCAAATCCCTCTCCCGAGTACCCTCGGGAGCACCATTCTTGCCAGTCTTTTGCTTGGACTCAGTTCAGTGTCTCTTTATGGGAATGAGCCTTTTTAGGACTAGTTTGCCACAGCTCTTCCTTGCTTTCAGGCGGGAGTTTTAGCCTGGCACAGGCGGATTTTGCCTTTTCTAGTTTCAGGCGCCTCTCTCCTGGCACATTTGGCACTCCTTCCTTTTTCTGTAAGGGATGCAGTTCTTTCCTGCTGAGCAGATCTATTGCTGTGCATCTGGATTATAGCCTCTTAGCTCTGTGCTTTTCTCTACTTTTCTGCAGGGAAGTGGATCTGTTCTAGGTCTGGAGTTTGACTCTCCCTCATTGGCGCCAACTTCATGGGTGCTGTGGGTGCTCGAGCACCCCCAATATTTCACCGCCAGAACTGGAAGTTCCCCAGGAGCCCGACCTCTTCTCCCACTTCCACAACAGTCCCTCGCCTTCCTGAATGCCCGCCAATGGCTTGGGTTATCTTGCCAGGGTCCCGGTGGCAGTAGTGGTGAAGGACGGGCAGGCTCGGCGAGTTGGCGCTTCGGCCTGCCTTCCTTTCTTTTTTCTGTCGGCTCTGCTCTGGTCCTGCCCTTGCGAACAGGAAAATGAGAGCGGGACCAGAGGCGGAGCTCGGAGCGGCGAGAGGGGAAGGCAGGCTGAACTTAGCGCAGACTCACCGAGCCTGCTCGTGCTCGCCTTTCACTGCTGCTGCCGCCGGGACCCCGGTGGGATGACTTGGGTTGTGGGCAGCATGCAGGAAGGCGAGGGGCAGGCGAAGGACTGTTGTGGGAGTGGGAGGGAGGGGCTGGAACTCGGAGGAAGGAGGGATTGGGGTCTGGAACTCTGAGGAGGGGGGGGCTGGAACTCTGAGGAGAGGGAGGGGGGCCTGGAACTCTGAGGAGAGGGGGGGGGGGGGACAAATGCACCACCTGTAAAAAATATTAAAAAAAATTAAGCACCCCCAATCATTTTGAAAAGTTGGCTCCTATGCTCTCCCTTAGCTGTTTTTTCCTCAGTTTGGTGTTAGTGGCCGGCTTCCTTGTTGTTCCTGGCCTGGCAAGAGTTGTTTCTTCCTCACTGCCTTACGGCTGCATTTTGCTCCCTATGGTCTGAGGATTATACGGTCTGTGCCAGAGCCAGTGATGGGAGGCGGGACTAGTGGTTGGGAGGCGGGAAATACTGCTGGGCAGACTTGTACGGTCTGTGCCCTGAAAAAGGCAGGTACAAATCAAGGTAAGGTATACACATACGAGTTTATCTTGTTGGGCAGACTGGATGGACCATGCAGGTCTTTTTCTGCTGTCATCTACTATGTTACTATGTTAGGATGCAGTGCTTGATGGACCTTCAGCCTGTCCCAGTATGTCAATACTTATGTACTTATCTCCCTGTATAATCATGGATCTGTTTCTTACCCTTTCAGATCTTTTCTTTCCCAGAGTCTCTCCGTGGATGGTCTCGCTCTTCGTATTCCTGGTTCTCCTTCTACTCCTAGTTGGTTTCGCTCTTTGGTACATCAGGAAGCGACACAAAGAAAAAGGTCAGAAGCCAGAACCCTGGAAAACCCACAGACAGCTTGATGATCAATTCCCCGTACTGTTCCGAAACAGTACCCTAAAAATAGGACAGGAACAGCGTGGGGGATTAACTCGTATAGTAACATAGTAGATGACGGCAGAAAAAGACCTGCATGGTCCATCCAGTCTGCCCAAGACAAACTCATATGTGTATACCTTACCTTGAATTTGTACCTGTCCTTTTCAGGGCACAGACCGTATAAGTCTGCCCAGCAGTATTTCCCGCCTCCCAACCACCAGTCCCGCCTCCCATCATCGGCTCTGGTACAGACCGTATAAGTCTGCCCTCCCCTATCCTAGCCTCCCAACCACCAACCCCTCTTCCCCCCACCTGCTCCGCCACCCAATTTCAGCTAAGCTTCTGAGGATCCATTCCTTATGCACAGGATTCCTTTATGCATATCCCACGCATGTTTGAACTCCGTTACCGTTCAAACTTCTCGAATGCTAACAGAGCCAATCGAATCGCTCGAAGCTCTAGCAGATTGATCTGTAACCTTGACTCTACCAGTGACCAAGTTCCTTGAGCCCCATGATCAATGATCAATGCTAATAACATGCAAATTTAAGCACGTTATTAGTGTTGATCATCTAGCGAAATCCTCCTGCACTTATTTGACAGATTCAGGCTGGCAAAAGCCCAGACCTGTCAAACACAGGATCTGACCCCCCCCCCCCCCCCCCCCCCCCACCGGCGAAGCAAGGTCCTGGTGGCCTAGTGCCATGACGGGTCCACGTTATTAAAGATTGTACCGTTACTCCAGTTCTGGAGGCCCTTTTGTGCTTTGTTTGTGTATTTGTATGTCAGTGTGTGTGCATATGTGCATGTTGGTGTGTCTGGATTGTTTATGAGTGTGTTTTGTTTGTTTATGCAGGTTTGTGTGTCTGTTTTGTTCACAGTGTTTGTGTGTTCTGTGCCTGTGATTTTTTTTGTGTGTGTGTTTTGTTTGTTTATGCAGGTTTGTGTGTCTTGTTTTGTTCACAGTGTTTGTGTGTTCTGTGCCTATGTTTTATTTGTGTGTCTGTGATTCTATCTCTAGGGTGTGTGTGTCCCATTGATATAATTGTGGTGTTGTATATTTTTAAAGAGGAAGGGGAAAGGGTGTATTCCAGGAAGTGACAAGATAATAGTGGAACTCTGAACAGGAAATATCTCAGGGTGAGCCAAAAAGGTCCAGCGGGGAAGAAAGGCATGTGACTGACACACTACAAATGTGCGTGTCTGCAGAATTATTTTGCAACCTTTTTTTTCTTCTCTTTCCAGAGAATCTCATTAAAGGAATGGATATCAAGATAGGTAACTATGGCAGTATTTCCCAATACTTGAGTAATTTTGTTCAAGACACCAATGTGGAAACTTTGAAAAGGCAACATAGAGGGTCATAATCGAACGGGGCCAGCCATCTATATGGGAGGCCATCTCTAAGGCCGACCACGTAAAGCAGCATACCCAACCGTATTATCGAAACAAGATGGCCGGCCATCTTGTTTCGATAATACGGTCGGGGCCGGCCAAATCTCAACATTTGGGCCGGCGTTAGAGATGACCGGCGTTAGAGATCGCCACCATTGGTTTCCACCGATAATGGAAACTAATGCCGGCCATCTCAAACCCGGCCAAATCCAATGCATTTGGTCGTGGGAGGAGCCAGCATGTATAGTGCAGTGGTCCCCCTCACATGCCAGGACACCAACCGGGCACCCTAGGGGGCACTGCAGTGGACTTCAAAAATTGCTCCAAGGCGCATAGCTCCCTTACCTTGTGTGCTGAGCCCCCCCCCCCCAACCCACTACCCACAACTGTACAACACTACCATAGCCCTTATGGGTGAAGGGGGGCACCTAGATGTGGGTAAAGTGGGTTTCGGGTGGGTTTTGGAGGGCTCACATTTACCACCACAAGTGTAACAGGTAGGGGGGGGCCTGGGTCCGCCTGCCTGAAGTCCACTGCAGCACCCACTAAAACTGCTCCAAGGACCTGCATAGTGCTGTCATGGAGCTGGGTATGACATTTGAGGCTGGCATAGAGGCTGGCACACAAATGTTTAAAAACTTTTTTGGGGGGTAGGAGGGGGTTGGTGACCACTGGAGGAGTAAGGGGAGGTGATCCCTGATTCCCTCTGGTGGTCATCTGCTCAGTTGGGGCACTTTTTTGAGGCTTGGTCCTAAAAATAAATGGACCAAGTGAAGCTGGGCAAGTGCTCGTCAGAGCCGGCCTTCTTTTTTCCATTATCGACCGAAGCCAGCCATCTTGTAACCACGACCCCTTCCCGCCTTCTGTACCCTGCCGAAACGCCCCCTTTAACTTTGACCGGCCCTGCAACGGAAAGCAGTTGAAGCCGGCTAAAATCGGCTTTCGATTATACCGATTTGGCCGGCTTTAGGAGAAGGCCAGCCATCTCCTGATTTATGTCAGAAGATGGCCGGCCTTCTCCTTCGAAAATAAGTAGGATAGGTACCTATGGGGGTAATTCTCTCAGTGGCGTAGTGATGGGGGGGCACCTGGGCCCATCCAGCAGTACCGAATCTCTGATATTGCTGGCAAGGCTCCCCATGCCCTGCCAGCTGATCACTACCAGCATCCCTTCCCTCCCCCTCAGGCAACGGGGCGTCTCTCAACTCACCCCTCACCACCACACATTTTAAGCCTTTCAGTTCTGTGCCAGCAGCAGACAGCGACTCATACCCGTTGTCCGACCCTGAGCTTTCCCTCTGTCTGTTCCCGCATAGGTGGAGCCAGGTCAGAGGGATAGCTCAGGGTCGGCGTGAGGAGCGGGTATGAGCCTTGTGTTTCAAATCATTCAGATTATTGTTATGATTAAAAAAAAGACCGTAGGTCTACATAAAACAAATCCCCAAAAGGTGGTGGAAATTCAGAAGACAGACTCAGACTCGACACCGTTCCGTATTTTCACGCAGCCTGAAGCAGAGAAAGTATTGATACCGATTAGTTCCCTTCGAAGATGACCTAACCCCCAATTACAGTCACTTGTGCTTTGCATCATTCAGTGGAGGAGTGGCCTAGTGGTTAGAGCAGTGGTCTTGCAGTCCAGAGTAGGCCAGTTCAAATCCCACTGCTGCTCCTTGTGATCTTGGGCAAGTCACTTAACCCTCCATTGCCTCAGGTACAAACTTAGATTGTGAGCCCTCCTGGGACAGAGAAATATCCAGAGTACCTGAATGTAACTCACCTTGAGCTAATACTGAAAAAGGTGTGAGCAAAATCTAAATAATAATAAGTAAATAAGATCAATGTTGACTAGGTGCTTTCCCCAGGTTCTATATAGCACACCTAAAGATCCACACTGAAATTTAGGCATATTCTATATCTACGTGTGTAACTTAATTGGCTTAACAAGATAATCAGCATCAATAATGAGCACTAATTGGCAATAACTAGAATTTACCTTGATAACTGGCTACTGCACCTAAATTCTAACACGCGGGGAAATGAGCATTTCATGGGCGTTCCAAAATTTATGTGCGCAGTTATAGAATATGGGCCAGTGCATGTAAATCTGTGCGTCAAGGATTTAGGCCATGTTTTCATTGTCTTAAATGGACCAACATTGTTTTAGCCGCTTGGATTTTCCCCCTAAGCTTATTCTGTATACTGCACCTAAATCTAAGCGCTGCTTATAGAATATGCTTAGGTGGAAATCTTTACCATGCAGATTTTTTAGGCACCATGTAAAGAATCTGTCTCTTAGCGACGAAACACAGTCAAGTCTGAGCCTATCTTCTGAATTTCCACCATCTTTTGGGGATTTGTTTTATATAGATCTATGCATTTCTTTTTAATGTTTTATCAGTTCTTGCTCCAAGATTCCACAATTCATTTTTATTGATCCACCCCCTTCTTCCTTGTATTTTCGCATTCCTTCCATAGGGGACCTTTCTCTTGTTTCCTTGTAAAACATTAGGAGGCCCCAGGTTTCATTTTTTCACTGCAGAGTTCTGATCCCTGCCTATCCCAGACATGGCAGCACAGGAATTGGATCTATTGGGGAAACAAGGACAAAAGCCAGAAAGGAATGAATCTGATTATTATTTTATGGTGGGAAGTAGAAGGAAGAAAGGACCCAGTCTGAGTGTGGTGAAGTTGTGGGAGATGACACCTCCAAAACCCACTAGTTGGCTTATGGTGAAAGGTCTGGTTAGGACAGAAAATTTCCAAGAGTTTATATACAGTGGTGGAAATAAGTATTTGATCCCTTGCTGATTTTGTAAGTTTGCCCACTGACAAAGACATGAGCAGCCCATAATTGAAGGGTAGGTTATTGGTAACAGTGAGAGATAGCACATCACAAATTAAATCCGGAAAATCACATTGTGGAAAGTATATGAATTTATTTGCATTCTGCAGAGGGAAATAAGTATTTAATCCCTCTGGCAAACAAGACCTAATACTTGGTGGCAAAACCCTTGTTGGCAAGCACAGCGGTCAGACGTCTTCTGTAGTTGATGATGAGGTTTGCACACATGTCAGGAGGAATTTTGGTCCACTCCTCTTTGCAGATCATCTCTAAATCATTAAGAGTTCTGGGCTGTCGCTTGGCAACTCGCAGCTTCAGCTCCCTCCATAAGTTTTCAATGGGATTAAGGTCTGGTGACTGGCTAGGCCACACCATTACCCTAATGTGCTTCTTCCTGAGCCACTCCTTTGTTGCCTTGGCTGTATGTTTTGGGTCATTGTCGTGCTGGAAGACCCAGCCACGACCCATTTTTAAGGCCCTGGCGGAGGGAAGGAGGTTGTCACTCAGAATTGTACGGTACATGGCCCCATCCATTCTCCCATTGATGCGGTGAAGTAGTCCTGTGCCCTTAGCAGAGAAACACCCCCAAAACATAACATTTCCACCTCCATGCTTGACAGTGGGGACGGTGTTCTTTGGGTCATAGGCAGCATTTCTCTTCCTCCAAACACGGCGAGTTGAGTTCATGCCAAAGAGCTCAATTTTTGTCTCATCTGACCACAGCACCTTCTCCCAATCACTCTCGGCATCATCCAGGTGTTCACTGGCAAACTTCAGACGGGCCGTCACATGTGCCTTCCGGAGCAGGGGACCTTGCGGGCACTGCAGGATTGCAATCCGTTATGTCGTAATGTGTTACCAATGGTTTTCGTGGTGACAGTGGTCCCAGCTGCCTTGAGATCATTGACAAGTTCCCCCCCTTGTAGTTGTAGGCTGATTTCTAACCTTCCTCATGATCAAGGATACCCCACGAGGTGAGATTTTGCGTGGAGCCCCAGATCTTTGTCGATTGACAGTCATTTTGTACTTCTTCCATTTTCTTACTATGGCACCAACAGTTGTCTCCTTCTCGCCCAGCGTCTTACTGATGGTTTGTAGCCCATTCCAGCCTTGTGCAGGTGTATGATCTTGTCCCTGACATCCTTAGACAGCTCCTTGCTCTTGGCCATTTTGTAGAGGTTAGAGTCTGACTGATTCACTGAGTCTGTGGACAGGTGTCTTTCATACAGGTGACCATTGCCGACAGCTGTCTGTCATGCAGGTAACGAGTTGATTTGGAGCATCTACCTGGTCTGTAGGGGCCAGATCTCTTACTGGTTGGTGGGGGATCAAATACTTATTTCCCTCTGCAGAATGCAAATAAATTCATATACTTTCCACAATGTGATTTTCCGGATTTAATTTGTGATGTGCTATCTCTCACTGTTACCAATAACCTACCCTTCAATTATGGGCTGCTCATGTCTTTGTCAGTGGGCAAACTTACAAAATCAGCAAGGGATCAAATACTTATTTCCACCACTGTATATGGTAAAAATTTATCATGTAGTCTGAGATAGGTGTTATATTTCCACCCTTTATTGAACCCATGGAAAACAGCAGATGCGAAGAGTTTATCATGCTATTTCCCATGGGTTCCATATTGCCTAGCTTCCTCATTTACATCAGGAGAGAATGTCTTAATTTTCACATTAAGGTCCTACTGCTTGATTCACTAACTATAACATGGGCAGCACAGCCTTAGCAGAGACCTTAAAGATTAATGACTAGGCCCCACGGTATGAAAATTTTCAATATATTTCAGTAAAGCAGTGTATCCCTCATTTTAAGGAATTCACTTTTTCATTTGACTTTTGTGTTTCAGGGTTGCTTTCTTTGGAAGTAGGTGAGTCTTCTCTTTGAGGGGTTTTTTCACATTAAAAACAAATATTTTTGATTATTAACAGATCAAAGCACTATCTAAAACCCTGTACTTTATTTGTTCCTTTCAGAATGGAGAAAAGTCAGCAAATATAGAGGTAACTAAAATCTCTTTCCTGATTAAAAAAATAATTCCCATTTTTTTTCCATCTGATTTATGTGTGGACGTTTTTTCCCGATATTTCGCTACAATTCTTTCTTGGGCAAAGCACTGCTGTAGTTATGAGCCCGATCTCTCGCCATATTTATTTCCCTGGCTAATTCCATTTCAGTTACAAACAGACACACACACTCTCAGAGGAATTGGAAGGAATTCCATGAGACATGCACCACATTCTTTCCCCGCTTGTTTTTGTTGTTGTTGTTCTTCTTATTTGGGTCTGATCAATTTTACATAAATGAGTCCACCATCCCCTACAAGTTAATTTTATAGAGGGAGAGAGCCACTTGGTGGCGCCACTTGCCAAGCTTTGGCTCTCAGTCTCATTTCATTCAGTAAGCCCCATGGATTCTAGAGCAGGAGTGTAGCTACATGGGGCAATGGGGGCATGGGCCCCCGTAGATTTGGCCTTGGCCCCCCCGCCGCCAACCCTCCCCTGCCACCGTCAGACTCACAGAAACAGAAGTCCACCCTTGCAGATCAGCAGCGCAGCCGTGCCAGAGAAGAAGACTTCGGCTGGCGGGGGTTGGGGACCCCCACCAGCAAAGGTACCAGACGGTGGTGGCGGGGGAGGGTTGGTGGCGGCGGGAAGAGGGGGTTGAAAGGGTTGGCGCTGGGGGGGGTCAAAGGTGGTGGTGGTGGCGGGAAGGTCAAAAATGGCAGGGGGGGGGGTCGGCTCTGGACCCCCCTCCTGCCGAAGTCTGGCTACGCCCCTGTTCTAGAGTTACAAGATTCATCCCTTGACATCCTCTTTGCTCTCTGATAATAATAAAGGGGCCCTTTTACTAAGCCGCATAAGCGTCTACGCGTGCCCAGCACGTACCAAAATGGAGTTACCGCCCACCTACCGCGTGGCTCTTGCGGGAATTTCATTTTGGCGCGTGTCTGAAAACTTATTTTCAGACACACGTATTTGGCGCGCACCAAGTGGCGTTGGACACGTGTAGATCACTACCGCCCGGTTACTGCGGTGAGACTTTACCACTAGGTCAATGGCTGGCGGTAAGGTCTCAGACCCAAAATGGATGCGCGGCAATTTTCATTTTGCTGCATGTCCATTTTAAAAAGAGCGTTTTTTACAGGTGCGCTGAAAAATGGTTCTGCGCGTGCTGAAAACAAGCATCTATACTACCGCAGGTCATTTTTCAGCGCGCTTTTGTAAAAGGGCCCCAAAGAAATATGCTTATGCTGCGCTGTTACTTGTTGGCGAGGCAGGGTCTTGCTTAGGCCGTTTAAGAGCTCAGGAGGTAATGGCTGTTCACTAACATTGAAATGAGCGCATGGTCATTAATGGGAAAAATTGAAATTCAGCCATTTTAGGACTGTGCTAAAAAATGGCTGGAGCGCACAGGCAGGGCCACTGAGAGACTGGGCCAGGCCCGAGGCAAGGCTGCCCCTGGGGCCCTGCCCCTGAGACCGCTGCGCTGCAGTCCCCAGTCTCCACCCGCCCTGCCCCGTCGACAGCCCCCCTCTGTCCGCCACCAGGCTGGGCCCCCTGCATTCAAATCACAGCACCTCACCTCCGTGTGAAAGCGCAGCAGCAACAGATCACCTCTTTTCGGGCCTTCCCTCCCTGTGTCCCGCCCTCGCCTGATGTAACTTCCGTGAGGGTGGGACACAGGGAGGGAAGGCCCAAAAGGAGGCGATCTGTTGCTGCTGCGCTTTCACACGGGGGTGAGGTGCTGTGATTTGAATGCAGGGGGCCCAGCCCGGTGGCGGATGGTCGACGGAGCCAAGGGTGGACGGGTGAGACTGGGGACTGCGGCGCCGGGCCCCCTTTGCAGGCCCGGGGAATTTTGTCCCCCCTGCCCCCCCCCCTCTCGGCGGCTCTGCGCACAGGGAACCCACACTCTAAAACTATGGCCGGCCAGTTTTTAACGCGACTTAGTAAAAGGACCCCTATATCTGCATGTGCAAACTGCTTGCTAAAAATTATTTGGGTTTTTTTCACAGAAGGGGCATATCTGGGGGCAAAGAGTGGGCTTTTCTGCATTAATCAGTGCATCTACATTACCGCACGCTAACGGATTAGCGCAGGATTAGCACGTGAGCCCTTTAAGCTTTTTTAACGGCTACGCACTAACGGCAACATTAACACAAGGCCATTAATACAGGAAACAGAATATCGACCATTTTACTGCTGTGGTAAAAGTGACCTTAGCGTGTGGGAAAGATTGACGTAACGGCGCGCTAGGGCCACTTTTTCCCACGGCTTAGTACAAGGATCTCTATATGTGCACCGTGCGTCGGCCTTTTCTGGGGATGTAGCTTGGACAGAGTTGCATTCCATGCACAGATTTATAAAATACATATCCGTAAGCATTCTTACTTTCATTGGAGCAGGTGTAAATTTGTGCATGGGAATTTGGTAGCGCATTGCCTTTGTAAAATAGGTATAAAATAAGCGCATTTATTGAAATTTTGCATAGGTGTCTTGTTATGAAATGACCCCCCTCAGTGTACCACTCGTCAACTGTCTATGCTCTATTCCTGCTTTACATACATCATTTTGATATCCGGAGTCAAATTTAAGAACATAACAATAGCCATGCTGGGTCAGACCAATGGTCAATCTAGCCCAGTATCCTGCTTCCAACAGTAGCCAATCCAGGTCACAAGTACCTGGCAGACACCCAAATAGAAGCAACATTCCATGTAGAACCCCAAAGAATAGCAAGATTCTATGCAGAACCCCAAAGAGTAACAAGATTCCATTAGGAATCTCAGACTAGCAAGATTCCATGCAGAACCCCAACGAGTAGCAAAATTCCAGAATCCTAAAGAGTAAGAAGATTCCATGCAGAATCTGAAAGAGTAGCAAGATTCTGGAATCCTAAAGAGTAACAAGATTCCATGTAGAACCCCAAAGAGTAGCAAGATTCCATGCAGAACCACAAAGAGAGCAAGATTCCATGCTACCAATCCCGGGGCAAGCAGTGGCTTTACCATGTCTATTTCAATAGCAGACTATGGACTTTTCCTCCAGGAACTTGTCCAAACCTTTTTTAAACCCAGATACTCTTAACTGCTATTGCCACATCCTTCAGCAACAAGTTCCAGAGCTTAACTATTTTTGAATGAAAAAATATTTCCTCCTATTTATTTTAAAAGTATTTCCATTTAAATCTTGCATTCCCCTAGATACAGTGCTTACCCCAAGCCAGGGGAGAGGAGGAGTAGACGTTCATGCTAGGTGAGAGGGAGTGAGGATCAAAGCAAGAGGCCCACAAATTTACCCATGGCACCAAGCATGGAAGAGCCCCCCCCCCCCCAGATCTCACATCTGCTTTGTCTAATGAATCATCTGGCCCCGGTCACACCTGCATAAAACAGTGACAAAGATCTCCTGGAGGAGTAACCTAGTGGTTAGTGCAGTGGACTTTGATCCTGGGGAACTGAGTTTGATTCCCATTGCAGCTCCCTGTGATTCTGGGCAAGTCACTTAACTCTCCATTGCCCCTGGTACAAAATAAGTACCTGAATATATGTAAACTGCTTTGAATGTAGTTGCAAAAACCTTAGAAAGGTGGTATATCAAGACCCTTTTCACTTTCTATGGTCTGTGCCCTGAAAAAGGACAAATCAAACTCGTGTATACATATAAAGTATCACATACCATGTAAAATGAGTTTATCTTGTTGGGCATGATGGACTGTACAGGTCTTTATCTGCCGTCATTTACTATGTTACTCTTTGGGGTTCTACATGGAATGTTGCTACTAATTGGGATTCCGGAATCTTGTAATTCTTTAGGATTCCAGAATCTTCAGAACCTTTAGTACAAGAACAGTGTTAGGCAGACTTTGCGTGGAGGAGTAGCCTAGTGGTTACTGCAGTGTACTTTGATCCTGGGGACCTGAGTTCAATTCCCACTGTAGCTCCCTGTGCCTCTGGCCAAGCCACTTAACCCTCCATTGCCCCTGGTACAAAATAAGTACCTGACTATATGTAAACCACTTTGAATGTAGTTGCAAAAAAAAAAAAAAAAACCTTAGGCAGTATATCAAGTCCCATTTTCCCTATGCTATCTTTAGTTCCTTTAGCTCAGATGGTAGTCACGTAACTTAACCCAGGGCTTCCCAAACTGTGGTTCAAAACCCAAATTAGTCTGCAGAACTCATATCAGGCTGCACCTCCAGGTGACATGTGGTTTCTCTGGCCCTGATAGTGGGGTGATGTCCACGGAAAGAATGATGAGTACTGCTTTAACCTCTAAGAAAGGCATGAGCTATATCCAAAATCCCTTTCATGCTTGCATGAGGTTCCAAAGAAGTTTTACTATTCATTTGTCCGTGCTGTATTCATGTTTAACTTGTATCACAGTGATGCCCAGATGGGACTCTGATGAAGATTTGCTCATCAGTTGTTTGCTATATTCATGCTTTGCCTGTATCAGAGTGTTGCCTGCACAGGGCTCTGATGAAAATGTGTTCTTTCAGCTGTCTGTGCTGTTTTCAAATTCAAATCAATTCTTGTATACCACTAATATCCCCTTTTCAGGGTTCAGTTTGGTTTACATTCTAGGTGAGACAAAAGCAAATAGTGTTACTGTGAAGTTTGAGAACCATTAGAGACCATTGCATGAATGTTTTACTAGGAGCTCAAATAAAGATTTGTTCTTCAATTGTCCATGTTGTATTTATGCTTTACCTTATTAGAGTGATACCAGTGGGTCTCTGATGATGCTGGACTCTCTCATTGCCTGTCTCTGTTCATCTCCTTATCTCTGTCTCTTTTGGTCTATCTGTCTGCCGTTGTCTCATGCACTATTTTTCTCTCTCTCTTCAGTTAACATAACCTTGGATCCTGAGACTTCATATCCTGGGCTCATTGTGAGCAGTGACAGGAAAACGGTGAGACCCGGTGATCCCAGGCAAGATAATCCCATAACCACACAACAGTTTGACACTGAGCCCTGCATCCTGAGCTCCGAGGGCTTCACATCTGGGAGACATTACTGGGAAGTGGAGGTACACGAGGAATCCGGCATATTCTGGTCTCTGGGACTGGCCAAGGAGTCTTTGCAGAGAGCAGGAGGGTTCAGAGAATCCCCCGAGAAGGGGATCTGGGCCCTGCGGAGTGCCAAAGATCAGTATGTGGCCCTCACAACTCCGGGGACACCTTTGCCCGTGATGGAGAGGCTGCGGCACTTGGGAGTTTACCTAGACTACGAAGGCGGGAGACTGTCCTTCTACAATTCCGAGACAATGGAACATCTCTACACGTTTACCATTTCTTTCGAAGAGAAGGTCCTGGCATACTTTTACATCGGTCCTGGAATAAAGATCGTTCTCTCTCCCTGACTTCTGTAAATGCCGTTTCTCTCTTTCTCTCTCTGTTTTTTCTTTCTCTGGGTCTGCAGCTGTTTCGCTGTCTTTCCATGTTACTTATGTACCTAACAGTGCCCCTCAAAGGATGAATTACCATTTACTGGACCAACAGAAGAGTTGTCCAAACCAATGAGATCATGCACAGAACCCTAGTCTGCTTTCCCTCCCATGAGATCTTGTGTTGAATGCCTGCCAAAGGACGTTGATAAGACCGAGGCAACTCAATGGACAACCACCAACATCATGCATGACCTGGTCTACACAGAACTATGTTCTGTCTAGAAGAAAGAGAGAAACAGACATTCAGGCAGCTACCACTATGATATTTTATTGATAATTTTGGAATTATTTGAGCCTGATATGTAGTGGGCGGTCAGTATTTCAAGTCAAGCTCTTAGAGCTCAACATTCAAGATGGCTTAACTAGGAAGGAGAGCTTCATAATAACATAGTAGATTATGGCAGATAAAGACCTGTACGGTCCATCCTGTCTACCCAACAAGATAAACTCATTACATATGGTATGTGATAATTCATATATATACCTGATCTTGATTTGTCATTGCCATTTTCAGGGCATAGATTGTAGAAGTCTGCCGAGCACTGTCCTTGTTCTAAAACTTCGAAGCCTCTGAAAAGCTCCATTCCAGCCCACCCAAATCTATTCAGCCACGATCAGGGCACAGACTGTAGAAGTCTGCCCAGTACTGGCATTGTTTCCCAATTACCGGTGTTGCTACCTAATCTCCTCTAAGCTTCTTTGGATCCATTCCTTCTAAACAGGATTCCTTTGTGTTTATCCCATGCATTTTTGAATTCTGTTACCGTTTTCATCTCCACCACCTCCCGCAGGAGGGCATTCTAGGTATCTACCACCCTTTCCGTGAAAAAATACTTCCTGACATTCCTGAGTCTGCCCCCTTTCAACCTCAATTCATGTCCTCTAGTTCTACCGCCTTCCCGTCTCTGGAAAATGTTTGTTTGCGGATTAATACCTTTCAAATATTTGAACGTCTGTATCATATCACCCCTGTTTCTCCTTTACTCCAGGGCATACATGTTCAGGTCAGTAAGTCTCTTTGTACGTCTCGCTACACAAATCCCATACCGTTTTCATTGCTTTTCTTTGAACCTCTTCAATCTTTGTACATCCTTAGCAAGATACGGCCTCCAAAACTGAACACGGTACTCCAAGTGGGGCCTCACCAACGACTTCTACAGGGACATCAACACCTCCTTTCTTCGGCTGATTATATCCCTCTCTATGCAGCCAAGCATCCTTCGGGCTGTGGCCACCGCCTTGTTGAATTTTTTCATCACCTTGAGATTCTCGGAGACCATCACCCCAAGGTCCCTTTCCTGACCCGAGCTTCCCTCCCCTGCTATCCGGTATATCCCTTTTGGATTGTCTGCACCCCAAGTGCATCACTCTGCACTTCTTGGTATTAATATTTTAAAAATATTATAAAAATCAAATATATAAATCTTTTACATTTTTGGTGCTCTTTCTATCAGTGATGCTGTGCCGTATACTGAAGGTAAACCCTCAGAAACAAATCAGACATTTTACAGTCATCATAGCACTGCCCTCCCTGCCTGCCAAACTCCAAAATGTCTTCCAGTTGTACAGCAATTATGTTGAATTCACTTATCTGTTAATGCTGACAGTCAGACAGGTATTGATAATGGCGATATGCTTCTCCAAACCGAGTGTTCTTCAAAAATCCAGCACTCATGAGTGTATAGTAACAAAAATGGTACTTCAGTCAAAGTTTCTTTCCTGTTCCCGACATGGAACCATGTTTTGCCCCAACGGCGTCTTCAAGAGAACAGACTGATACAAAAAATAAAATCATACAAATTCTTAACTCAGGGGCCCTTTTTACTAAGCTGCGTAAGTGTCTACGCGTGCCCAATGTGCGCCAAAATGCAGGTACTGCCCGACTACCGCGTGGCTCTTGCGGTAATTTCATTTTTGGCGTGCATCCAATATGCGTGTCTGAAACAAGTGTTTTATTTTCGGGCACACTTAATGGATGCGTGCCAAGTGGTGTTTGACACGCTTAGGTCATTATTGCCCAGATTCTTTACCGCTAGGTCAGTGGCTGGCGGTAAGGTCTCGGACCCAAAATGGACGCGCAGCAATTTTGATTTTGCCGCATGTCCATTTTCAGCAAAAAAAAAAAAGGCCTTTTTTACAGGCGCGCTAAAAAATGGATCGGCGCACACCCAAAACCCGCACCATTACCGCAAGCCATTTTGTCAGCGTACCTTTGTAAAAGGACCCCTTAAATAACAATATATGTCAATGTATTCTTTTAAATTCATGATTTCTTTACCCTCCGCCTTCTTTAAACCCAGGAAAGCAAAATACCAGCGCATGCGCCTTACTGATTTAAATGTCCCGCCTGATTTATTTATTTATTTTATTTGTTACATTTATGTCCCACATTTTCCCACCTATTTGTAGGCTCAATGTGGCTTACATAGTACCGGAGAGGCGTTTGCAGACTCCGGTGTAAACAAATACAAAGTGATATTGTGGTAAGATAAAGTTCACGTGGCACAGCCACACTAGGGAATCGTACAACGGAAGAGTTGTGTTATGTCCATTACGTTCTTTCGTTTTGTTGTGTTGCAGAGATCAGGCATTTATGTTGGATCGGTAGGTTATGCCTTTTTAAACAGGTTAGTTTTTAGCGTTTTCCGGAACTTAAGGTGGTCGTTCGTAGTTTTCAAGGCTTTTGGTAATGCGTTCCACAGTTGTGTGCTTATGTAGGAGAAACTGGATGCGTAAGTTGATTTGTATTTGAGTCCTTTGCAGCTTGGGTAGTGCAGATTTAGGTACGTTCGTGTTGATTCAGATGTGTTTCTAGTTGGTAGGTCGATCACATCTGTCATGTATTTAATTTAATTCACATGGAGCAAAGTTGATTATGGGATTAACCATTCTAGCTCCTTGTTTAATCCCTGAGGGGACCACTGTATCCCATGAGAACATTAAACGTTGTTCCTTTCTTTTTAAATACATCATAATATCTCCACCCCTGGCTAAACTTATTTGCAACAGTAATAACATATTGCAAATCTTAAGGAATTTGTCTGATTTTATTTTTTGTATCAGTCTGGTCTCTTGAAGACGCCGTCGGGGCGAAACATGGCCCCAGTGCCTAAAGATGTGCCTGCAAATCTTAATGACTACCAATTAGTGCCCAATTCTGTATGCTAATTGGCTCATTAATCAATTAAACTGCACACACCATATATAGAATTACAGGCTTAACACTTCATTCCCTTGACCTATTCTTGCTGCCTCTTTAAGGGCAAGATGTACAAAAGTCCTCCGTTCCGTACCGAATTCCATAACGAATCGGTACGGAACGGCTATGCACGAAGGAAAGGGAATGCAAATGAGCTGCTCATTGCAGCTCACTTGCATTCACTAACCCTTCATTAAAACCGTTGGTAATCTGCCCGTAAAGCATGTGCAGAGCAGCCAAGCGTTATGCTGGCTGCTCTGCGCATGCCACAGACGTAAAAAAAACAAACACGTCCTTTATGGATGGCCTTGCCCCCCCCCCCCCCCCCCGCCCCACCCGAGGTCGCAACTGCTCCCTGCTCCCCCCTGCATTAAAAAATCGAAACTTTAGGCAGCCCCGGGCCCCTTCCCTTCCTTTCTTCCTCTCTTTCTCCTCAGCTCCGCCTCCCGTCCCGCCCCCGCCGCCCCCCCTGAGGTCGTCACTGCCGCTTCCCCCCTCCACCGGGCCCCCCTCCGTCTTAACGGGCCCTCACAGCAATCAGCTGTTCTTCCCCGTGCTGTGCATTGCATCTTCGGACGTCCCTCTGTTCCTCCTGGTCCCGCCCTCGTCTGACATAAAATGTAAAAAAAAAAAAATCGCGGGGGGAGAAAAACGATTGTCAGGAGCGTCCTTTATGGACGGCCTTGCCCCCCCCCCCCCCCGCCCCGTCAGACGAGGGCGGGACCAGGAGGAACGGAGGGACGTCCGAAGATGCGATGCGATCAGCTGTTCTTCCCCGTGCTGTGCAGCGCCTTCACACAGAGGTGAGAGGCGCTGTGAGGGCCCGGTAAGACGGAGGGGAAGCCCGGTGGAGGGGGGGGAGCAGCAGCGACAACCTCAGGGGGGGCGGCGGAGGTGGAGGATGGCGGGATGTGGAGCTCAGGAGACAGAGAGGAAGGGAGGGGGGCCGGGGCTGCCTAAAGTTTAGATTTTTTAATGCAGGGGGGAGCAGGGAGCAGCAGCGACCTCGGGAGGGGAGGGGCAAGGCCGTCCATAAAGGACGCTCCTGACGAGTGTTTTTGTACCCCCGCGATTTGTTTTTTTTTTTACATTTTACTTTTTTAAGCCGGGCAGCCCTAACGAGAGGTACAGACCTCTCGTTAGCTTTCCCAGAGTTTTCCAGCGTTAGGGCAAGCGGTAAACTTTGATGCATCTCATTTCAATAGGGTTTCTACACAATTTGCTCATCTGCATTCCGTTTTCGTTTGCTGCTACCGTCGTCGGAAATTGGGCTTTAATACATGCCAGGGTTAAAAACTTGTTCGTTAAAGGGTCGTTAAAGGCTCGTTTAGTTTAGTGCATCTTGCCCTCAGTGTTTTCCCTTAGGTGCTCAATGGGAGCAAATTTTTACTTTGCCAGATCTTGGTGTCCGGCGGTTAAAGGAGCCCTTTGACAAAGGTGTAGTAAAATCTGGGATTATAAGAACATACTCATTGCCATACTGGGACAGACTGAAGGTCCATCAAGCCCAGTATCCTCTTTCCAACAGTGGTCACAAGTACCTAGCAAGATCTCAGAACAGTAAAATAGATTTTATGCTGCTTATCCTAGAAAAAAACAGTGGATTTTCCCAAGCCCATTTTAATAATGGTTTATAGACTTTTCTTTTAGGAAATTCTCCAAACCTTTTTAAAACCCTGCTATGCTAACTGCTTTTCCCACAATCTCTGGCAACAAATTCCAGAGTTTAATTACACACTGAGTGAAGAAATATTTTCTCCGGTTTGTTTTAAATTTACTACTTAGTAGCAGGGGCGTATCCAGACCTTACGGTGGAAGGGGGCCAGAGCCCGAGGTTGGAGGCACATTTTGAGTGCTACCCCGCCCCCACTGCCTTGCCCGCCCGCCTCACAAATACCTTTGCTGGTG
Source organism: Microcaecilia unicolor (assembly GCF_901765095.1). Taxonomy (NCBI): domain Eukaryota; kingdom Metazoa; phylum Chordata; class Amphibia; order Gymnophiona; family Siphonopidae; genus Microcaecilia; species Microcaecilia unicolor. The sequence goes on along the minus strand of NC_044033.1, from coordinate 216,760,717 downwards.
GGGGTCCCCAACCCCCTCCAGCTGAAGCCTTCAGCGCCGGTCTCCGGCGCAGCCGCGTTCACTGCCCTGCGTGCTCTTCTTTCTTCTTCTTGCTCCTCCTGTGCATGCTGACGCTCCTTTACATGGAACTGAGAATGAGCGTCAGTGTGCACAGGAGGAGCAAGAAGAAAGAAGAGCAGGGCAGTGACCGCGGCTGCGCCGGAGACCGGCGCTGAAGAAGGCTTCGGCCAAGGGTCCAACCAGGGGCCCAGATGAAATTTGCAGGGGCCGTGGCCCCCCGTGGCTACGCCCTGCCCCCTAGTCCTAGTATTTTTGGAAACAGTAAACCAGCGATTCACGCCTTCTCGTTTCACTCTACTTATCATATCTCCCCTCAGCCGTCTCTTCTCTAAGCTGAAGAGCCCTAGCCGCTTTAGCCTTTTCTCATAAGGAAGTCGTCCCATCCCCTTTATCATTTTCATCGCCTTTCTCTGTATCTTTTCTAATTCTGCGATATCTTTTTTAAGATTCGGTGATCAGCATTTGCACACAGTATTCAAGATGCTGTCGCAGCAAGGAGCGATACAAAGGCATTATAATATTCTCCTTTTTGTTTTCCATTCCTTTCCTAATAATTCTTAACATTCCATTTGCTTTATGAGCCACCACTGAACACAGCTGAAATTTCCAACATAACAAGCCTAGATTCATCAGGGCAGTTGTATGGTTTTTTTTTTTTTTTTTCACTTTTTTGCAGGTCCTGCACTAATGTTCCCATTAGCATGCGAAACCTGCAAAAAAAAAAAAATTAACCCGGGATCATTTACCACCTCCTGTTTGGACTAGATTCTATATATCATACCTAAAAGCTCAGCGTCAAAATGAAATTTGCGTAAGTCGGTTCATGTGGCTAAATTTAGTTGTGGCCAATTACGCCAAGTAAAACCTGATGTACATCCCGATGCCTAAATTATGTGTGGAGCGGGCGTATTCTATAACAATGCGCACAGATTTTCGAAATGCTCACAGCCTGCCTATCACCATACGCACTTGCGACTTAGAATTTCCGCACACCATGTTACAGAATACTTGTAGAAAGTAGTGCCCATAAATTGTAATTAATGCCAATTAGTGCTGATAATTGGTTGTTAACATCCAGTTATCGGCACTGATTCGCTTGTTAATCAATTAGATTTATTTATTTATTTAAAAAAATTTTATTCCACCTACAACTAGGTGGATCACATAGCAACAAACATAACGTGCACATTGTTATTGAATATGCTTCAATTTCTGCGTGGAAATCTTGGCGCGATATATAGAATCCCAGGGTAAGTGCTGCCTTAACCAGTTAGAGCTGTGGTTCCGAAACCTGGTCCTGGAGGCACCCCAGCCCGTTGGGTTTTCAGGATATATACAGGGGCAGACTGACGGTGATCTGTGCGCCCCCCCCCCCCCCCCGCCTGCTGCGTTGCCCGCTGCCTCATCATCGCTGCTGCCGCCCCTCTCACATACTGCAGCCCTCTCCCGCACACTACAAACCCCCAAGCCTCAGTGGTCCCTCCCCGGTCCTACCTTGAAGTGCCCTGGTGGTCTAGTGGCCTATGCGGGTGCAGTAAAGAACCCTACTCTTTCCTGCCCGCTATCGCTATTTCAAAATGGCTGCCAAGACTTCCGACAGTAGTCTCGCAGGTCCTGCAGAAAGTCTCGGCAGCCATTTTGAAAACACGGCGATGTTGGGCAGAGTAGCAGTAGGACTGGAGAGGGCCCACTGGGGCTCAGGAGGGCTATAGTGTGTGTATGGGGGGGGGGGGGAGGGATAGAGATCCTCTGGGCCCTTGGGCACTGCTCTGTTGCTTGTATGGTCAGTGTGCCCCTGGTCATATAGGTACTGCCACTGAATATTGGTGGCACTGGGGTAACTTCTGGCTGCACCATGACTCTGCCGAAGACCATTCCATTACTAGTAGATAGTGCCACTCAGTAGTGTAGATACGGGTGGGCCTGGGGGGGGGGGGGGGCACAGGTCCACCCAATCCTGACTCAGGGCCACCCTAAAACACTTCAGTGGTGGCCACCTCACTCCCGTGTCACCCTGTCCCCCACCTGTGGCCCAGCAGCTCCCCCTGTCTCTGAACCAGTGGCGTACTGAGGGTGGGGCGGTGGGGGGCAGTCCGCCCCGGGTGCACAACGCTGGAGGGGTGCAAAAAGCAGCCGCGCAGCTGTCGGCTCCACTGGTTCCCTGCTCCCTCTGCCCCGGAACATTCCTGTTCCGGATCAGAGGGAGCAGGGAATCGACAGCCACGTGGCTGCTCCCAGCAGGTAAGAATGCACCCGGGGGGGGGGGGGGGTGTGCAGCGGCGGTCTGCCCTGGGTGGCAGCCGACCAAGGATCACCACTGCTCTGAACCACCCATAAAACTCCTTTCCCCACTCTACTCTAAACCGATGCTGGCAGTATGGGGATAAAACGGCCCTACATGTAAGTAGTATGTTTTGCGCTACATGGTATATGATACTGTTCAACTTCTAAACCTGAACTTTAGAATTGCAGACTTTGGCCAATTTTATCTTTCCTTGCTAAAGCCTGTTGCTCGAGGCCTTGCAGTATTAAATCCCCAAGGACTGCTGGAAATTCCCTTGCTAACTGAGCCAACATAATGGCTGGCGAAGCAGAGTCCTATGAATAGGTCATTCTCTGCCAAGAATAGCTCCGTTCTGAATGGGATGTTACGTTTTGGTTCTCTGAAGCAGCCTTGGGAGGTTCCAAACCTATCGTTCCGGACTTGGTGGCATGTCTTGTTGACCTGCAGCACTGACCTTGTGGTTAAAGTCCTCTTCGATGTGGTACCAGTGGGACAGTATTGTGCGTTGACAGCAGGGGCGTAGGCAGACCTCGGCGGGAGGGGGTTCCGGAGCCCAAGATGGGGGGGGGCAAATATTAGCATGCCTCCCCCAGCCGCCGCCCCTCCCCTGCCGCCGCCAGGTACCTTTGCTGGCGGGGTCCCCAACCCCAGCCAGCCTTAGTCTTCTTCAGCCCGGTCTCCGGTGCATTCACTGATCTGTGCTGTGAGTCCTGACTGACGTCCTGCATGCACATCCTGCATGGAACGTGCAGGATGTGCGTGCAGGACGTTACTCGAGATTCACAGCACAGATCAGCGAACACGCCGGAGACCAGTGCTGAAGAAGACTAAGACTGGCGGGGGTCCCAAACGCCCGCCAGCAAAGGTACCTGGTGGCGGCAGGGGGAGGGTTGGCGGCGGCGGGATGGGGGTTCGAAAGCAGGGGGGGTCGAAAGTAGAGGGACCAGGGCTAAATCTGTGGGGGCCCATGGCCCCACCTAGCTATGCCCCTGGTTGACAGCAAGAACAGGTATACACATCATCACCCAGCTGCAGTTGGTCTCTTTTCACTATAAGAGAGGCTGCAAACTAAGATCGGGTGGTTGCTGTTGGATTCTGTCTGAAGTGTCATCTGCATCTGTTGACCTGACTGGTGAACGTTGTTATCTCCTGGACATCCGCATCATCCGAGGTCATATGTTTTGCCATGTACCTTTGTGAAGCGTGACAGGCTGCATTAACAGCCTTAGGGGGGTGTGCCTTTGCTTTGTGTGGTTCTCACGATAAAGTCACTGCTGTTTCATAACACTTGTATTTCCATGCTGCTGCTATTATAAATAAAAGAGCACCCTTCATAGTACCCTTGGTGTGGAGTCAGTTCTTTAAATTATTTAGGCCTGCCCCCTACTGGTAGCAATGGAATTAGAGGACACTCGCTCAGCTTAGAGGGGACAATGCCCCCCTCTCCCATTTATTTATTAGGATTTATTTACTGCCTTTTTGAAGGAATTCACTCAAGGCAGTGTACAGTAAGAATAAATCAAACATAAGCAATAGACAATTACAGCAGTAAAAATATTCAAATAACAATACAAAGTATGGCATAGAGGCATATTTTCAAAGCACTTTGGGAGGCTAAGTTCCATAGGTTTCTATGGAACTTTGGGAGGCTAAGTGCTTTGAAAATATGCCTCATAGTATACTACTTACAATGTCAACACAATACGTAATACAACATTTTAATAGACAGTGTAGGGTATAAACAAAAATGGAACATATAGATAGGTAAGAGAGTAAGAACAGTTAGAAAGTAAGGTGGCTAATTTAAAGAAAGTTGCACATGAGGTCAGAGAGATGGTTAAATATTATCTTGGCTATGGTAGGATTGGATAAACATGTCCTTCAGTATGTGCAGCCTGTGTCACTCCTTGTGTATTTGAGACTAACAGGTTAGTTATTTCTTCCATTAAAGGCCTAGCTGAAGAGCCAAGCTTTCACTTGCTTCCTGAAGTAGAGATAGTCTTGTGTTAAGCGGAGCCTTTCAGGCAGTGCATTCCAGAGTGGGGTCGGGGCTACTCCAGAGAAGGCTCGCTTGTGGGTATCACATTGTGTAATGTCTTTTAGAGAGGGTGTGGTTAGGGATACTCCTTGGGAGGACCTTAGTGTCCTTGGAGTGAGGATCATCCTGTTCTTCACGTACTCTCGGCCATTTCCTTTAAGGGCCTTGAAGATCAGACATAGAGTTTTAAATTAGCCCCATATTGTACTGGTAGCCAGTGAAGTTTTGGCAAAAATAGTGTGATATCATGTCGCTTGCAACCTTCTATTAGTCTTGCTGTAGCATGCTGAATCAATCTGTATTCAGACCAGTGTAGAGTGCATTACAGTAGTCCAGTCTTGATGTTATCATGGCATGCACAGCTCTGTATGTGTTTGTATGTCTGTTTGTCTCTGCTCTATAGCTCACTTCAGCTAATGCCTTTGCGGATGTGGTATGTCGCTGCTCTCTGACTCGTACTGGTGTGGCATTGGTAATACTACATTTGTAGCCAAATCCTTCTGCTGCTGCTCCGACTCCAGAAACCGGTAGCCAAACAATTCCATGGTGGTTTTGCACAGCCTTTGCACCTCCTGGACCTTGGAAAAGGAAAGCTTGGTTCTCCACGCACCAGCCAATTTTTTTACTCTGGTCAAGTTGTTGATGAAAGACTCCAGCTCAGGGGACACCCTAATCCCAGCAAATGCATACCACTTGGAGATCTGAGGTAGAAGGTCCTGTGCCAGATCTTCATAGCGTACCAGGAGATAACGGTCCTTCAGGAATGGCGGTGGGTTCTGCATTGCAGTCTGATAAATATTAGCTTGGCTGCGGCATACTCTGCTCATCACCATACCCAGATTAGCATTCTGGGATTCACTTACGATCATATCATCCAGTTCAAGGCCATTAACATGCTCGCGGGAGTTGAGGACAGCCCTGGGGTCTCGCACCAGGTGGATGATCTTGAGGTTTAAAGATGGGTCTTGGAGAAGGCTGTACAGGGCTTTAAGATCCTGGAAACGGACAACTTTGATCACTATGTGTTTGTAGGACTTACAGGTCTCCTCTATCAATTTGAAATCAGAATTTTGGCATTCTAGCCTGCAGCGTTTCTCTTCATTGATGTCAAAGGGCCCAAAGGCAGAACAGACAGGTAGGGAGCAGAGAGCTCGGTTCTTATACCACATGAACAAGTCTGAAATGGACGGATTTTTGTTTAAGTAGGGTTCTAAAGCTGACATGTCACACTGAAAGATGGATCTGAGCAGGTTCCTCATGGGTATTTGAAGGAGCCTGAACGGCTGCTTAGACAGAGAAGCCCACACATGCCTGGTAGGCTCCATCAGGTAAAAGACTTCGGGACTACAGTTGAAGAGCTCGCCAAAAAAGGTAGACCCTGATCTCCAGGTGGACAGAATGAGAAGTTGGGTTTTGGCAAAAACTGGGTGGGATTTAGTGGAATCCCTGAAGGCAAAAAAGAGGATCAAACCAGACGCTGAGATGAGGAGAAAGATCTTCAGCTGTTTCCTCCTGAGCCACATTCTCGATATGGCCAGAGCAAGCTGGAATAGAAAGAGAAAAGTCTGAGTTCCAGTAGCAAACAAGGTCACAATAGGCCAGTGTCCACCATAATTAAAGAACTATTTGGTTGATCAGAAGGTAGGCGTGAAGGGGCATTTTTGATAGGACGTCTAAATCCAACTTTGGATATTTTGCTGAAACGTCCAAAAATTGAGTAGTGAAAATGACTGGGTTTTTTTAATGGCCATATCCTAGACGATGTTTTGCTTAGTGCATCTATCTTTTTGTACCGTTTTTGAAATAAAAACGTCCAAGTGAAAAACGCACAAAATCAAGCCATTGGGATGTAGGAGGAGCCAGCTTTCCTAGTAGACTGGCCACACAGACATCCCGGCAGAGCAGTGGAGCACCCCAGGGGGCGCTGCAGTGGATTTCACATAAAAGGTCCCAGGTATACATCTCACCATTACCCCCTTTATATTGTGTGGTGAGCCCTCCTTGATATGAATATTCTGAATAAACTGGTTTTTGATATTATCTCCCTATTGGTTTGCGCATTTGTCAGCCTCTACTTTTGCTGTTTTGCTTTGACTTTCCGTGGAGGCTCCTCCTGTCTTCTTGGATGAGCCCTCCAAAACCCACAAAAAACCTACTATACCCAACTATACACCACTACAATAGCCCTTATGACTGCAGGTGTCACCTATATGTGGATACAGTAGGTTATGGAGGGGGGCTGAAACTTTCCACCACAAGTGTAACAGTTAGAGTGGGCCTGGGTCCCTTTCTCAGTGCACTGCTTCAACCTCTAGGCTACTCCAGGGACCTGCTTGCTGCTTTAATAGGACTGGCCATAACGTCTGAAGCTGTCATAGAGGCTGGTATGTACTGTTTCAAATACATCTTTGCAGGGTGGGGGGGGGGGGGGGTCAGCGATTTTGAATTTGAACATCATAAGAAGAATTACATCACAGGTTTCTTGCTAGGGGATATCCTCCAAAGATTAATAGGAAAGCTTATCTTAGAGCTAAGTTTGCTCAATGAGATTTGCTTTTACAGTACTCTAATAAGGACACTGAAAACAGAGTAGTGGCAGTGTTACCATACTTGACAGGCAGTTCAAAGTTTACTGCCTTAATTCACGAATACTGGGAGATTTTACAAGTTCACCCCTCTTTGCAAGAACGTCCTTTAAATGCCTAGCGGCATGGCAAAACAATAGGACAAATACTTACGTACAAACATAGTGATTATACTCAACAAATAGATGTACTTATTGGTACAAGGGGGTGTCATTCATTTACTCCTGCAGCGGTGCATTTAGGGCACTTTTTTGTGTGTTAAAAGAATTTTAACCAATATACTCACGAATCTCAAAGTATCAAAAATATTTATTCTTGCAAGACGAGACAAAGAAATCCAACATCAGTCAGGAGGTTTGTCTGACCTAAAATTGCTCCCCTCTGCTCTTATATGTTTTTTTTTTTCTTTTACAAGGTCTAGGTGCAGCTTCACAAACAGTGTCTGTGTGTACATTTTCAACATATTACAGTTCTAGACTGTTAGCATATCTAAGAACATTCAGTTCTACTTACAAGGTCAGAGCTGAACTGTACCTCTAGAAATTGTAAGAATGATTAACCCTATATTAGAATGATGTTCTCTTGCTATTGTTTATCGCCCTATCATTTCCCCATTGTTACATTCCATTGTTCTATTCCCTAATGATGTTCTGACTTTGTCTTCCCATAACTCTTCACAATGTAACCCATAATCGTACTGGAACAAATTGTATTTCCATCCCGCAAATAGGTGGGAAAATGTGGGATACAAATGCAATAAATAAAATAAATTAACCCTATTTTAGCAAAACATTTTCTCTATATTGTGGCTTTTTCGTTAATAGGTCTAGACCAAAATGTCCAACTTATGGTGCTGGACGTTTTTGTTTTGTTCCTAAATGGCAAAAATACTTCCAAGTGTTAGGAACGCCCAGATTCCGCCCCTTAACACCCCTCCCCCTTGTGATTTCAGCACACTTCTGATGGACTTCATAGAAAAACGTCTAAAAATTGGCTTTGAAAATATCAATGTGGGTGTTTTTGTGAGAAAAATATCCAAATGCAAGTTTATGCCAGAACTCAATTCCTCACAGCAGGATCCCACCCTTGCAACCGGCATGGGACGAACCACATCAGATCTATTTAATTGTACCATTCACTCTGTATTTGTTCAGACTGGAGTTTGTAACAACCTCTCCAGAGCTATGTAAGCCACATTGAGCCTACTTCTTGACATTTCTATAGCGCTACTAGGGTTACGCAGCGCTGTACAATTTAACAAAAAGGGACAGTCCCTGCTCAAAGGAGCTTACAATCTAAAGGAAAATGACAAGTTGGGGTAGTCTAGATTTCTTGAATAGTGGTTAGGTGCCAAAGGCAACATTGAAGAGATGGGCTTTTAGCAGGGATTTGAAGATGGGCAGGGAAGGGGCCTGGCATATGGGCTCAGGGAGATTATTCCAAGCATGGGGTGAGGCGAGGCAGAAAGGGCGGAGCCTGGAGTTGGCAGTGGTGGAGAAGGGTACTGAAAGGAGGGATTTGTCTTGAGAGCGGAGGTTACAGGTAGGAACGTAAGGGGAGATAAGGGTAGAGAGGAGCTGCAGATCAAGTGCATTTGTAGGTTAGGAGGAGAAGCTTGAACTGTACGTGGTACCTGATCGGAAGACAGTGAAGTGATTTGAGGAGAGAGGAGATGTGAGTATATCGGTCCAGGCGGAAAATAAGACATGCAGCAGAGTTCTGAACGGACTGAAGGGGGGATAGGTGGCAAAGTGGGAGGCCAGTGAGGAGTAGGTTGCAGTAGTCGAGGCGAGAGGTAATGAGAGAGTGGATGAGAGTTCAGGTGGTGTGCTCAGAGAGGAAGGGGCGAATTTTGCTAATGTTGTAAAGGAAGAAGCAACAGGTCTTGGCTATCTGCTGGATATGCGCAGAGAAGGAGAGGGAGGAGTCGAAGATGACTCCAAGGTTGCGGGCAGATGAGACGGGGATGATGAGGGTGTTGTCAACTGAGATAGAGAGTGGAGGGAGAGGAGAAGAGGGTTTGGGTGGGAAGACAATAAGCTCGGTCTTGGCCATGTTCAGCTTCAGGTGGCAGTTGGACATCCAGGCAGTAATGTCGGATAAGCAGGCTGATACTTTGGCCTGGGTTTCCGCAGTGATGTCAGGTGTGGAGAGGTAAGGCTGGGTGTCATCGGCATAAAGATGGTACTGGAAACCATGAGATGAGATCTGCGAGCCCAGGGAAGAGGTGTAGATTGAAAAAAGAAGGGGTCCAAGTACAGATCCTTGAGGAACTCCAACAGAGAGCGGGATGAGGGTGGAGGAAGAGCCATGAGAGTGTACTCTGAAGGTGCGGTGGGAGAGATAAGAGGAGAACCAGGAGAGGACAGAGCCCTGGAACCCAAAAGAGGACAGTGTGGCAAGAAGTAAATTGTGATTGACAGTGTCAAAAGCGGCAGATAGGTCGAGGAGGATGAGGATGGAGTAGTGACCTTTGGATTTGGCAAGGAACAGGTCATTGCAGACTTTAGATAGTGCCGTTTCTGCTGAGTGTAGGGGGCGAAAGCTGGATTGAAGCGGATCGAGGATGGCATGAGAGGAGAGAAAATCGAGGCAACGGCTGTGAATGGCACGTTCAAGTATCTTGGAAAGGAAGGGTAGGAGGGAAATGGGACGGTAGTTGGAGGGACAGGTAGGGTCAAGTGATGGTTTTTTGAGCAGAGGTGTGACTACAGCATGCTTGAAGGTGTCAGGGACAGTTGCAGTGGAGAGAGAGAGGTTGAGGATATGACAGATATAAGTTGGTGGGGATGGGATCTGAGGAACAGGTGGTGCATTTCGAGGAGGAAAGAAGATGGGCGGTTTCCTCTTCAGTGATCTCAGGAAAAGGAGGAGAAGGCGGCATGGGTAGGTTGGTTGAGGGAGTGGGCTATAGGGTGAAGAGGAGGAGATGGTTTGGTGGTGAATTCGAGGTTGATCTTCTGCACCTTGTGAGCCTACAATTAGGTGGGGAAATGTGGGATACAAATGTAACAAAATAAATAAATGCCACTTTTTGGACCCTTTTCTCTTTGGAAAATGAGTCCCATAACTTCCTATTTCATTGCACAATCTGTAAATCCCCAGTGAGTCACAACCTATTCCAGTTACAAGTACATTGTCAGGCTTATTTTCAAAAGAGAAAGACGCCCATATTTCGACCCAAATCGAGAGATGGGCGCCTTTCTCTCATGGGTGCCCAAATTGGTATAATCGAAAGCCGATTTTGGGCGCCTCCAACTGCAGTCTGTCGTGGGAACGAACAAAGTTGACGGGGGGTGTCGGAGGTGTGGTGAAGGCGGGACTGGAGCGTGTTTGTCGGCCAATAATGGAAAAAAGAAGGGCGCCAGAAGTGAGAATTTGGGTCACTTTTTCTGGACCCTTTTTTTTCACGAACAAGTGCCCTAACTGCTCAGATGACCACCGGAGGGAATCGGAGATGACCTCCCCTGACTCCTCCAGTGGTCACTAACCCCCTCCCCCCCCAAAAAAAAATAACTTTAAAAACTTTTTTTGCCAGCCTCAAATGTTATACTTAGCTCCATCACAGCAGTATGCAGGTCCCTGGAGCAGTTGTTAGTGGGTGCAGTGGACTTCAGGCAGGTGGACCCAAGCTCACCCCCCTACCTGTTACACGTGCTAGTAAATGAGAGCCCTCCAAACCCCACTGTACCCACATCTAGGTGCCCCCCCCCCTTCAGCCATAAGTGTTATGGTAATGGTGTAGAGTTGTGGGGAGTGGGTTTTGGGGGGCTCAGCACCCAAGGTAAGGGAGCTATGGACTTGGGAGGTATTTTAATTTTTTTTTAATTGTTACAAGTGCCCCCTAGGGTACCCGTTTGGTGTCCTGGCATGTGACGGGGACCAGTGCACTACGAATCCTGGCCCCTCACACAACCAAATGCCTTGGATTTGTTAGTTTTTGAGCTGGGTGCCTTCGGTTTCCATTATCACTGAAAACCGACATCGCCCAGCTCAAATCCGCCCAAATGCGATGCATTTGCCCGGCACAAACCGTATTATCGAAACAAAAGATGGACTCCCATCTTTTCGAAAATATGGTCTGGCCAGCCCCTTCGCAGACCCGTCCTCGGAGATAGACACCCATGGAGATGGGTGTTCGCGTTCGATTATGCCCCTCTGTGTGCATTTCAGATTCAAAATGTTTATATGGTTAAGATCAGACTCTAACAAAATAAATCGAACCGATGAAAAATATGTGGCTATATGGCGACAATATTGATACCCAAAACCCAACAAAAAGCACCATGAGCCTTAAAAGACGGGACACAGTTCTTTATTGGTGAAAATCAATGTTTTATTTATTTATTATTACATTTGTACCCCGCGCTTTCCCACTTAAAGCAGGTTCAATGCGGCTTAATAATAAGGATTACAAAGTATTGATAGAGAAAATATAAGTTAATTATAACAGAGTAATAAAAGAGATAGATAGGTAGAGACGGGGAAGGGTGAAGGGAGTAGGAGAGGTATGAGCAAGGGGTAGATAAGCATTGGAGGAGGGGTGGGGGATGGGGATGGGACACAGGAAAAGCATAGGAAAATTTTGGTGGGAGATGTAGTCTGAGTCATTGTCGTTGTCTTCTGGATATGTTCCAATGAGGACCCGACATACATAACATTGTAAATCAGATAAATAATAATACTACAAACAACAAAATAAATGGACCTGTCGATATATTGTAATAAAACATGTTTATAAAAAATAATTATCAAAAAATCAATAATCGTATAAAAACTATTATACCTAATAAATAAGTATTGTAAATTACACCCAACAAACGCATGACGTTTGTTGATTTTTTGAGAATGCTTTTTTATAAGCATATGTTTTATTACAATATATCGACAGGTCCATTTATTTATGTTGTTTTTAGTATGATTATTTATCTGATTTACAATGTTATGTACGTTTAGCACAGACCCCTGACACAGGCGCTATGCGCTGAAACAAGGGTCCTCATTAGAACATTAATTTTCACCAATAAAGAAGTGTCCCGTCTCTGAAGGCTCTCGGTGCTTTTTGTTGTGTTTTGGACTTTGTCACAATATTGATATCCACAGCCACCACATAAAGATAAGTGGGTGGTTTATGTTTTTAGTTCAAGGGCCCTGTTTACTAAGCCGCACTAGAGGCTCATTCGCGTTTTTAGTGCACACTAACCACTAGCAAGCTAACCATGTAGACGACCATACTATTTCTATGGGTGCCTACACGGTTAGTTCACGCTAATTTTTAGCACGCGCTAAAAACACTGGTGCACCTTAGTAAACAGGCCCCTTAGTCCGATATTCAGTGGCCCTATCCATTTAGATAGACCTGTTATTTGTGCAGCCCCACCCCATAATTAGATAGATTTATCCAAATAACAGCTGACTATCTCTGCTAGCTAAATAAATATCAGCCCCACCCTGCGAATTTCCTTAGACTCTGGATGGGATCAATTTGTCAGTCAAAGGGTTCCGTTAATCATCTGCATCTGAGTTCTAATCCACCCACCTTACCTCACATCAACTCTTTACAGTCCCAGGCCAAAGCTTTAACACTACATATTTGTTCTAGAATTAAACACTTGTTAATGAGGTGGTAAAAGCACACTCACCACAAAATCTTCCCCTAGGAGGAAAGAATGAGTTGCCTGGGTCCGTCAGGTTTGCACTGGAGATTCCAGAAGATATCCTTTAACTCCTACAAGGGTTGATAACATCCGAAAAGATGCCAGAAAAATGCAGATACTCAGAGTACTGAAAATGCCAGATACTAGAGGATATGTAAAGGTTAGAAACTTGAATGCCCCTGTAGGCTACAAGTGTACCTTTCCCTCCAATGTCACTTTAGGGTGGATCTCAAAGTTACAAGCTCAGATGGAAAGGGAGGAGCTGCATGGACAGCAGTAATGCAATCTAAACACTGCCCTCAGGCAAGGAATTAAGCACAGCCACTCTATGCCTGTACCTAGAGTGGCAAAAAAAAAAAAAAAAAAAGCTCAGGGTGGTGGGTGAGACATAGTAAATGACCATAGATAAAGACCTGAACAGTCCAGCCAATCTGCCCAACAAGATAAACTCATTTTACACGGTATGTGATACTTTATACCCAAGTCTGATTTGTCCTTGCCATTCTCAGGGCTCAAACCATAGAAGTCTGCCCAGCATTCTTCTTGTACTAAGTTCTGAAGCTAATGTCGAAGCCCCGTAAAATTTACACTCCAGCCCATCCCTATCCAGTCACGATCAAGGCGTAGACCGTAGACGTCTGCCTAGCACTGTTCCTGTACTAAAAGTTCTGAAGATTCTGGAATCCTAAAGAGTTACAAGATTCTGGAATCCCAATTAGTAGCAACATTCCGTGTAGAACCCCAAAGAGTAACATAGTAAATGATGGCAGATAGAGACCTGTACGGTCCATCCAGTCTGCCCAACAAGATAAACTCATTTTACATGGTATGTGATACTGTATACCCAAGTTTGATTTGTCCTTGCCATTCTCAGGGCACAGATCGTAGAAGTCTGCCCAGCACTCTTCTTGTACTAAAAGTTCTGAAGCTAATACCAAAGCCCCTTAAAATTTACACTCCAGCTCATCCATATCTATTCAGTCACGATCAGGGCATAGACCGTAGAAGTCTGCCCAGCACTGTTCTTGTACTAAAAGTTCTGAAGATTCTGGAATCCTAAAGAGTTACAAGATTCCGGAATCCCAATTAGTAGCAACATTACATGTAGAACCCCAAAGAGTAACATAGTAAATGATGGCAGATAATTTGGAAGAATATAAAAACCAGTTTGCTCATTTGCAACAATCTATCTCCACATCTCTTGAATCTCATTGAAAGATGAAGCAATTTAATCATGATGAGCATGACCTAATCAACAAAAAAAGATCTATCCTTGGACATGTAAAGATAGATTGAATGATCAACAAAAGAATATGGCATTTGAAGACTCTTCAGGAGACTTGGGATATGGTAGGGATGAAGGAATGGATCTACACCTTCGTAGATTGGTTTTTGGAAGATTTTTTATTACCCAAATGCGGATCCAACAAAGAACCGACATGAGGCTCACACAGAACCCAAGGCAGAGGATCGGAAGGACTTGTAACCAGATCGCAAGTAGCTCAGGATCAGCAGTAATTAATATTTCTAAGTACCCTCTCACTACCGATCAAGAATTGGTTTTGAATTTAAGATTAAGATTTGTTTTCAATTCCTTATGACCGCTACGAATTCCTTTATTATTTTTTTTTAATTTTGAGAAAACGTCAATTGAAGGAAAACAAACTTTTACAAAAGCATAAACAATAATTAGGTTTCTAATTAGAGGGGGGGACACAATTCAGAAACGCCAGAGGAAGCTGGTTAAATAAGAAATATCAAGGAAAAAGCAGTGAGTCGTCTCCTGACTACAATATACTGATTCAAACTGATGAGGTGAATCAGATCGATTTAAGGTATAGGCAATGATATCCCTCCAAGAAAAATTGTAACTGAGAAAGTTCATAAAACACATAAGCAGGGGCGGACTGAGGGTGGTCTGTGCCCCCCGACCGACTGCTGCCCGACACCCCTCTGCCGTCCCGGTCGCTGCAGCCGATTACCCCACTGCCCCAATCCTACTGTATCTGAGGGGTCCTGGCAGTCTGGTGGCCTTTGTGGAGGGGCATGTTCTTTCCTGCCCACTGTGCTGCCACTACTCCCCTGCCTGCCAGCGCCGCTATGTTTTCAAAATGGCGACTGAGACTTCCCGCAGTAGTCTCACGGGTATCGACAGCCTCCATTTTTAAAATACAGTGGTGCCAGGCAAGTGTGTGTGTGTGGGGGGGGGGGGGGGGGGAATAGCAGCAGCCCAGCGGGCCGGGCCGGGCAGGACAGAACATGTTCCCCCCACTGAGGCCACTAGATCACCAGCAGCACATAAAGCTTCAGGTCAGATTCTCTGGGCCCTCAGGCACTGCCCAGTTGCCCGAATGGTCAGTCCACCCCTGCACATAAATATGCTAATCCAAAAGAACTAGGGGTACCCTTTTTACTAAGCAGCGGTAAGCTCACTGCGGGCTGCTGGGTTAGCGGGGGAGCCCTTATCACCACCTCAGTGGGTGGTGGTAAATGCTCCCTCCTCCCCTCCCCCCTCATGGCCATGCGGTAAGAGCAATCTTACCACATGGCCATGTCTTTTTTTTCGGCCTTTTTACCCGCTGAGGCAAAAATGGCCACTGCCGCTAGTACCCTAGGAAAAGGTGAGACATTCCTATTCAGAATGAGCTAACATCAGAAATGCTAGACACTGTTTTAAAGACAGACTCTTTTTGGAATAGTACTGGCCTGACAACAACTCACAAAGTCTAAGTCTGTTAACCATACAGGGGATAAGCTAGAGTAAATATGTGGTAAATAACATCTTATTGAAACACAGAGACTGTAAGTTTCTACATATTTCTTTAATCAGACCTTAATTACATTTGTTCAGTGGTGTACCGGGGGCGGGGCGGTGGTCCACCCCGGGTGCACGCTGTGGGAGGGGGGGCTGCAGGGAGTGATGCGCCGGGGGGACGCTGCACCCAGAGGGGGCGGGGGCACAGCAGCGATCCGCCCCAGGTTGCAGCCAACCAAGGAACACCACTTCATTTGTTAATTAATCTGCATACCTATTAATCTGAGCTAAATAAAAACCATACATTAATTCCCAAGCAAAGTTGTATTCATTAAGCACCTCTCGTAAATATAAAGCATAGCATTGGGAGGGTAGGTAATGCCCAATAAGGTATAAACAGATCTTCTAACAATTGGTGGAGTAACGCGGGCCACGGAAAGGGTTAATTTTCAGAGGATCTGTTCTGTAAATAACCTTTTAGTGCCATGTTTACAGAAGTATTGATTTGTCCCTTGGACTTCATGTAGGACAGAAAAACAGAAAATACAAAGTTATTTATTTATTTGTAGCGCTTGTATCCCACATTTTCCCACCTATTTGCAGGCTCAATGTGGCTTACGTTATGCCGTAATGGCGATCGCCATTCCGGAATGAGAAATACAGAATCTTATTATATTTAAAGTACAAATATACAGTTCAATTCAGGCATTAAAGATCAAGGGTAAAAGTAGAAGATTCAACAGTAATAACGTTAATAAAGTAAACAAATAGAAAGAGTTCAATATTAACTTGTTTTGATAAGTTTTGATGTCTGGTCATTTATGAAGTATCTTTTAGGTAGGTCTCTTTGAACAACTTAGTCTTTAGTAGTTTACGGAAATCTGTCAAAACATGCATAGTTTTTATGACAGTTGGTAATGCATTCCACAGTTGCGTGCTGATATAGGAGAAGCTGGATGCATAAATTGATTTATATTTAAGTCCTTTGCAACTGGGGTAATGGAGGTTCAAGAAAGTGCGTGATGATCCTTTTGTATTCCTTACTGGTAAGTCTATGAGGTCTGACATGTAAAACGGGGCCTCTCCATGAATAATTTTATGAACCAGGGTAGAAGTTTTGAATACAATTCGATCTTTTAACGGGAGCCAGTGTAATTTTTCTCTTAGGGGGTTGGCGCTTTCGTATTTAGCTTTTCCAAATATGAGTCTAGCTGCAGTGTTTTGGGCAGTCTGGAGTTTTTTTCAATGATTTGTGCTTTGCATCCGGCGTAGATGGAATTGCAATAGTCTAAATGGCTCAGCACCATTGATTGCACCAAGTTGCGAAATACCTCTATTGGGAAGAAAGATTTAACTCTTTTGAGTTTCCACATTGCATGGAACATTTTCTTTGTTACATTTTTCGCATGGTTTTCTAGTGTGACATTTCTATCAATTGTGACTCCCAGTAGTTTCAAGGTGTCTGAAACAGGGAGAGTATGGTTTGGGGTATTTATAGTGGAATACTTATTCTTGTTATATTGTGTTGAAAGGATAAGGCACTGTGTCTTATCTGCGTTAAGCTTCAGTTGAAATGCATCCGCCCATGAGTTCATTATTTGGAAGTTATGATCAATTTTGTTTGTGATTTCAGATAAATCCTTTTCAAACGGTATGTAAATTGTAACATTGTCTGCATAAATGTATGGATTTGAGTTGAACACACGTGTGAGGTAAAAAGTTCAATGTTGTGTTTCAAATCAAAAGGCAGTAAAGTCCCAGAAGCAGAGCGCTTTGCTGAATATTTTTGAATCATAAGGTAAGATTTCTTACGCAGAATCATTCACAGATGGATGTGAATCATTGACATATGTAGAGGGGAAATAGGACCACGCAGCAGGGGGTGGAAGTGGTTCCAATTATTGGGTCAGATTTACTACTGGCAAATAAACTTTTGGACACTTTTCACCAGTGGTTTGCCTTGGTTACTTGGGACTGTCCCACTTCCACCCTTGCTGTGTGGTTTTTGCTTTTTTCTTGTGGAAGATGCATAGACCCCTTTCTGGTTTTTTTCCCTCGAGGAGAAATATGAACAATATTTATCCCTCTCTGGCAAGAAGACAGTGGTATTCCTTGGTCGGCTGCCACCTGGCGTCCCCCCCCTGGGTGCAGCACGGCCCTCCCTCCAGCGCATCACCTCCAACCCCCCCCCCCCGGGTGCATTCTTCTTGCCTGCTGGGGTGCAGGGAGCAGCTGCGTGGTTGTCGACTCCGCCGGTTCCCTGCTCCCTCTGCTGTGTCTTCCTGTTCCAGGGCAGAGGGAGCAGGGAACTGGCGGAGCCGACAGCCGCACGATTTCTCCCAGCACCCTTCCTGCAGGGTGCACCCGGGGCGGACCATCCCCACCGCCCCTCCCTCGGTACACCATTGCAAGAAGGAAAGTTTGAAATGAGCGTGCTGGTTTGTTTAGATTGCCTTATGCTCTATGAGTGAGCAACTATGGGGTCCTTTTTCTAAGCCACGGTAAAAAGTGGCCTGCGGTAGTGCAAATGTGTCTTTTGGGCATGCAGTGGGACATTTTTTACCGTATCTAGGAAAAAGGGCCAGAAAAAGGACGTACACTAAAATTGAAACCAGCGCGCGTCCATTTTTGGCCTGAGACCTTACCGCCACCCGTTGGCCTAGCGGTAAGGTCTCACGTGCTACCCACATGGCAAGCATGCAGCACGCGCCAACTGCTATTTACCGCCAGGTAAGCGGCCCACGGTAGAAAATTATTTTCTACTGCGGGATTTGGCGCATGCCAAATTCGGAATTACCGCCCGGCTCACGCACTAGCCAGGCGGTAGTGACAATTTGGCATGCGCTGGACGTGCGTAGGCCCTTACCCAGCTTAGTAAAATGGCCTCTTAGTGATTTGAAGCAATGTAAAGAGACCCTGATTACTATAGCCTCCAATAGTTGTCAGAGCAGAAACATTTGTTACTCTGTTTGAATTTCTATCTGAGGACCCAGAAAACTGGAATTGGAAAGGAAAAACAGAGGCAATGACCAAGGCCTTTATTGACCTTAACGAAGAGAAAACAGACTTAAGCTATGAAGCAAAGAAGGTCTCTATTCTCTTGGAAGGAATTTTTGAATTACAAGAGAGCAGGGGCATAGCCAGACTTTGGTGGGAGGGGGGTCCAGAGCCCGAGGTGAGGGGGCACATTTTAGACCCCCCCCCCCGGCACCGCCACCACCACCACCACCAGCTTTGACCACCCCCCCTGCCAACGACCCTCTTGACCCCCCTCCCGCCGCCAACCCGCCGTCTCCTACCTTTGCTGGCGGGGGACCCCAACCCCTGCCAGCCGAGGTCCTCTTCTTCCGGCTCAAGGCTTCGTTCTGTTTCTGTGAGTCTGACGTCCTGCACGTAGAGGTCCTCTTCTTCCGGCGCAAGGCTTCATTCTGTTTCTGTGCAGGACGTCAGACTCACAGAAACAGAACGAAGCCTTGCGCCGGAAGAAGAGGACCTCGGCTGGCGGGGGTTGGGATCCCCCGCCAGCAAAGGTAGGGCAATAGCGACGGCGGGTTGGCGGCGGGAGGGGGGGTCAAGAGGGTCGTCGGCACGGGGGTCCAGGGCCTAATCTACGGGGCCCAGGCACTCATGGCCCCACATAGCTACGCCACTGCAAGTGAGAATTAGGCAAGCCATTGGACGTTTGACATTGCCTAGGAATACCGACAGAGGTGAAGCATCTACTGTCAGTGACTTCTGTGATAATGATGTTCATTCTGAGACTGTTTTTGTTAACAATTGTTGAGTTTTCAGATGCAGAATTGTGTGATTGTGATTGTCATAAAATTAAAAAAAAAACAGGGAGTGGAAACTGAAACAGACTCAGGATGCCGAAGTGAAATTATCAGTGTTTATTTAAGCTGACTCGACACGGTACCACGTTTCGGCACATACTTGCCAGCCTCGGGAGTCTTTATTTATTTATTTATTTGTTACATTTGTACCCCACATTTTCCCACCTATTTGCAGGCTCAATCTGGCTTATATAGTGCTGTGAGGCGATAGCCACCTACGGTGAAGAAACACATATAGACGTTATTTACAATGGAATAGCTATAAACAGACACATCAAGGGATCATAAAGAGGGAATTTATATAACGAATATATATATTCTTGAAACGTATACTTGACAATCACGTTTGTCCTTGGCAATGCGTCTTGTGAAATAAACTGGTCTTTAAAAAGACCGTTGGTAAAAGAAACAAATGATGGATAGCATGTCATGTGACTGTCATAAGCCAGGTTGTATAGGCAGAGGCGAAGGGTAGAGTAGGAACACTGACCCCTACTGATAAAGGTACAGTACCACGTTCAGGCTCTTTTACTTCTTGTCCTCCCACAAAGGTAAGCAGGGACGGACAGAGGGGCCCTTTTACTAGGCTGCATAGGTGTCTACGCGTGCCCAACGTGTGCCAATTTGGAACTACCGCATGGCTCGGGTGGTAATTTCATTTTGTACGAACGTCCAATAGGTGCACTGGAAGTTTTCTGGCGCGCGGCACTAACCTGGCGGTAATTGGCATTGTACGCACGCTGACAATTACCGCCCGGTTAATGTGTAAGACCTTACCGCTAAGTCAATGTGGGCAGTAAGGTCTCAGGCCCAAAATGTACATGTGCCAATTTTCATTTTGCCGCACGTCCATTTCCGGCCAAAAAAAAGGGCCTTTTTTTGCAGATGCGCTGAAAAATGAACCAGCACAGGCCACTTTTCGGCACACCTTAGTACAAGGACCCCAGAATGCCTCTGCTCACACCAGGGGTGTAGCCAGACCTTGGCAGGAGTTGGGGGGGGCCAGAGCCCGAGGTAGGGGGGCAGTGTTTAGCCACCTCCCCCCAACGCTGACACCCCCTCTGCCAATTTGGCCCCCCTTGCCGCTGCCGCAACCGCAAACCCCCACCGCCCGCTGCTGCATCAGGTACCTTGTTTGTTGGCGGGGGTCCCTAATCCCCGCCAGCCGAAGAGTCTTCTTCAGCACCGGTCGACTCCGGCGTCTTCGTTGTGGGATCATCTGTTTCTGATGCCTTACGTCCTGCACGGGGCTACATGCCTGGTGCAGGACGTAAGGCATCAGAAACAGATGATCCCACAACGAAGGCGCCGGAATCAACCGGCGCTGAAGAAAACTCTTTGGCTGGAGGGGTTTGGGTCCCCCGCCAGCAAACAAGGTACCTGATGCAGCAGCAGGGCGGGGGGGGGGGGGGGGGCAGGCAGCGACGGTGGGAGGGGTCAAATGTAGAGGGGGCCGGTGCTTAATCTGTGGGGGCCCATGCCCTCGTGGCCCCACATAGCTACACCCCTGGCTCACACACAAGAAAGGGACCAGGGAGAGAATCCCTGGAGAATTCTTGAGAGGTTTGGGGAAGCTGAGAGAGAGCAGGTGAAAAAGCGGAAAGGAACAATGATTTTTCCCTAGGAAGACTGTTGATTGCAGAAATGACATTGGGATCTGCAGACCAAATGTACCTGTTTCCAGAGTTGAGCGTAGACAGAATGAATGGAATGAAACAGAATCTGCCTTTGTTGATGTGTTGTGCAAGACAGATTTCAATGACATTGCAATGAATTCAAAAGGTCTCCATGGTAGTAGGTTGAAGAGGAAAATAGATTTTGTGATTGGTGTTAAGTAAAACAGTTCTTTGCCTGCACACAGATAAATGTAGATACATATATTTATTGTAGTTTATTTATTTATTTATTTAATTGCATTTGTATCCCACATTTTCCCTCCTTTTTGCGGGCTCAGTGTGGCTTACAATAAGTTGTGAGTGATAGAAATACAATTTGTTACTACTCAGTTATGGATTACATTGTGAGGAGTTATGCGAGACAAACTCAGAGTATCATTAAGGAATATAACAATGGAAAAGAGCAGTGAAACATTGGGGGAAACAACGGGAAACTAAAAGGGGCAGTACATAACAACAAGAAAGCATATGGTATACATTTTCTGTGAGTAGAAGTATGAGTGTGGTGAGATTACAGGGGATGAGAATTCAGAGTGGCTGTATTGAAGCATTATTGAACCGTGGGTGTGGGCTTTATGTGTTTTGGTTCTTTCCGTAAGTATTCTTAAAAAGATGGGTCTTCAATAGTTTGCGGAAGGTGGCTTGCTCGTAGGTCATTTTCAGGTTGCGCGGCAGTGAATTCCAGAATTGCGTGCTCATGTAAGAAAAGGTTGACGCGTGCAGCGCCTTGTATTTCAAGCCTTTGCAATTAGGGAAGTGGAGGTTGAGGAAAGTTCGGGATGATCTTTTAGCATTTCTGGGTGGTAGATCTATTAGATCAGACATGTAGACTGGGGCTTCACCGTGAATGATTTTGTGGACTAATGTGCATGCTTTAAAAGTAATGCGTTCCTGAAGTGGGAGCCAGTGTAGCTTCTCTCGTAAGGGTTTTGCACTTTCATATTTTGGTTTTCCGAAGATGAGTCTGGCTGCTGTGTTCTGGGCTGTTTGGAGTTTCCTCAGTATTTGCTCTTTGCAACCTGCGTATAGTGAGTTGCAGTAATCCAGATGGCTGAGTACGAGGGATTGCACTAGACTGCGAAAGACGGATCTTGGGAAGAATGGTCTTATTCTTTTCAATTTCCACATGCAGTAGAACATCTTTTTGGTTGTGTTGTTTGCATGAGTTTCGAGTGTTAGGTGGCGGTCGATAGTGACTCCAAGGATTTTTAACATTTCTGAGATTGGGAGGTTTAGTTTTGGTGTGTTTATAGTGGTGAATTCATTCGTGTTGTACTGGGAAGTGAGTATCAGGCGTTGAGTTTTTTCTGCATTTAGTTTCAAGCGAAATGCATCTGCCCAGGTGTTCATGATGTGTAGACTTTGGTTAATTTCATTGAGGATCTCTTTAATGTCTTCTTTGAAAGGGATGTATATTGTTACATCATTGGCGTATATATATGGGTTGAGGTTATGATTTGATAGGAGTTTTGCCAAGGGGATCATCATTAGGTTGAAGATGGTTGGTGAGAGGGGTGATCCTTGTGGTACTCCACATTCAGGTGTCCATGCAGCAGACGTGGTTGAATTTGATGTGACTTGATATGACCGCTGGGTTAGGAATCCCTTGAACCAGTTTAGGACATTTCCTCCGATGCCAAAATTTTCAAGTATGTGTAATAGGATTTCGTGGTCAACCATGTCGAAGGCACTTGACATGTCAAATTGTAGGAGGAGTATATTGTTGCCGGTTGCAATCATTTGTTTAAACTTAGTCATAAGGGTAATTAATACTGTTTCTGTGCTGTGGTTCGACCGGAATCCTGATTGGGCATCATGCAGTATTGAGTGTTTGTTTAAGTAGTTTGTGAGTTGTTTAGTTACCATTCCTTCGGTTATTTTGGTTATTAGTGGTATTGATGCTACTGGTCTGTAGTTGGTTATTTCGCTTGCGCTTTTCTTTGTATCTTTGGGTATTGGGGTGAGTAAAATTTTTCCTTTTTCTTTTGGGAAAAGTCCGTTTTGTAGCATGAAGTTAATGTGGTTCGTTAGGTCTATTATGAATTGTTGAGGAGCTGATTTCATGAGGTTGTTTGGGCATGTGTCTAATTTGCAGTGGGATTTGGCAAATCTTTTAAGTGTTCCAGAGATGAGGTTTTCTGATAGTAGTTCGAATTCGGTCCAAGTTCTGTCTGCTGGGTATGTTCCGTCTTCTGGGTCTAGACAGTCTAGAAGTGTGGCGTAGTCAATAGGGCTGGCGGGTATTTTAGTTCGTAGTTGTATAATTTTTTCCTTGAAGTATTTCGCAAGGTTGTCAACATCTGGTATGTCTTTGTTGTTGTTTGTAACTGGTGTGGTGTCTAACAGTTTGTTCACAAGGAAGAAGAGTTTATGTGTGTCTTTGTAGTTTGGTCCTATTATTGTTTTGTAATGTAATCTTTTGGTCTGTTTTATGGTATATTTGTATTTCCTCCGAAGTTGCTTCCAGGCATTTAGTGTTTGTTCGTCTTTCTTTTTGTTCCAAGTGCGTTCTAGTTTCCTGACTTGTGTTTTAAGCTTTTTCAGCTCTTCGGTGAACCATGGGTTTGTTTTTTTCCTGTGTGATATTCTGGTTTGGATTGGGGCGATTTTATCTAGTGTTGTTGTACATAACTCGTCCCATTCTTGGAGGAATTGGATGTTATCAGCATTTGTTGACCATTCGTTCTGGTAGATCTGTTGCCAGAATGTTGTGGGGTCTATTTTTCCTCTCGTGGTGTATGTTGTTCGCTCATGTTTATTGATTGTGTTTATGCGTGTTTTTCGCCAGTAGAGACATTTGCTTTATGGTGGTCTGACCATAATGTAGGTGTCCATCTTGTGTCAGTGAGTATGATAGTTGAGTTCAGGTCAAATTTGTGTGTTATGATGTCTAATGTATGTTAGGATTGTAAGCTAGCAATAGAATAGTTAATGTCTTTCGAGAAAATGTTGTAACAACAAGGGACAAAGTAAGCAAATTTAAAACTGTTTTTCCATCTCTATGCTGATAACTAAAAAAGACAAAGTTAACTGTTTCAGTTGAGCTGTTATCGACAAAAAAAGAAATCGATATGCTTACTTTTTCTACCAGCAGAACAAACAAAAAAGTACGGCTCTCTTTGGAAATATGAAGGCATTTATGTGTGATGCAATTTATTACTGTTTTTCAGGAATAAGAAAGAAACGTACCTCACCCGAAAGAAGTGAAGAAAATAAATTAAGGAAGGAAATTCAAAGAAGTACTAGTACAAACAGAACGTGCATTTATTCACTACAGATGTGTATTGCATCTAAGTTATTTTTAACTTTTTTTATCTAGGTTTTTTTTTTTTAACTTCTGTTTGGATACATTGCAGTCTGCAAGTTTTTACTTTTATTTATTTATTTATTTATTTTTATTTAACTTTTTAAACTAAAAGGCTATTGAAGTTTTTTTTTTTGAGTGACATCATTTATGTTTGTGTGTATTTGTGGAAGCATGTAGTGATGGAGCTCCTACATGTGTCAAAGACTATAATCATGTCATGTCTGATATTGTCTATCATATAAGTACTTATATTAATGGAAAAAAAAGAGGGTTTCTGCCAAGCTTGCAAACATTGAATATTTGTTTTGTGCGTGATCATTTCTGGTGATATTTTGAAAAGTTAAGTCTAGTGCTACAAGTTTTATGTAACTTGGGTTAAATCCTATGGGGTCCTTTTACTAAGGTACGCTGAAAAATGGCCTGCGGTAGTGTAGACGCGTGTTTTGGGCGTGCAAAGAATCATTTTTCAGCGCACCTGTAAAATATGCCTATTTAAAATTTTTGCCTAAAATGGACGTGCAGCAAAATGAAAGTTGCCACGCGTCCATTTTGGGTCTGAGACCTTACCGCCAGCCATCGACCTATCGGTAAGGTCTCATGCAGTAACCGGGCGATAATGAACTATGCACGTTGTGAGAGTGCAGGTGAAAGGGGATCCGGGAAGGCACGAAGAAAGGGGGAATCCCAACGGGGCAGATTTCATGTGCACAACACCCACATTCAGAAAGCTGGGCTACCGGAGGTAGAGAGGCTGGCCGGGTTAAGGAAGAAGGGGAGGAACTACCAGTCCCAGAATCCTTCTCTTCCCCATCCGGCTGTGCAAGAGTTAGGGGAGGAGATAGAAGATTGGGAAATGGTCTCTGAGGAAGGTGATGAGGGCCAGCTGGAGAGATTGGGGGCGGGGGAAGTTGAAGAGGAGGATAAAATGGAGATTACTGAAGGGCTGGAGGAGGAACAGATGGAGATTGGAGTTCTGGCTCAAACCCGAAAAGCTGCTGTAAGAGGGTGGCTAGCTGTGCCTTGGAGAGACTGGTGGAAGACCGGAGGAGAGAGGCTGAGGCGCTGGGGAAGATCTCTACTAAAGAGGGAACAGGTGCAGCCCTGGGAGAGAAAGAGGGCTGGGCACAATTGAAACCCCAGCCTGAACCAGGTGGGAACCAAGCTGTGTAACTGTGCTGTAAGGAGGTGCAAGAAAGACTGTGTAAACTGTTTCCTACTGAAAAGGTCTGGGCTGCAACCTACCAAGCTACTGTGTTTTCTTTCTGATAATGTACTGTTCCCTAAGAGAAGTAATCTTAGGTCAAGTAAAGTGAAGTTATATGGACTGTTTTGAACCTGACTTGTGCTTTGGGTAGCAAGCCCTAAACAACCTGGAGTTAAGGTGTGCCTGGGCGTTTATGTTGACCTGAAGCAAGAAAATAAAAGCCCTTACTTATAAATATTGTGCTTTGAATGTGCCTCTGTGAAAGGAACGGAGGGAGGAAGGAGTCCTGGAAGTTCTCAGGGCCTGGAGCTGAGGCTCAAAGCAGCCAGATTGCTGTGGAGTGAGGCAGCAGCTGTGTGAAGAAGAAGGCAGCTAAGCAGGGTTGAGCCTGGCTGGGTCCTGTAAGGGTGACCCAGCTACAATGTATAATGACAATTACCGCTCGATTACTGCCCACACGCCAGAAAATAATATTTTCCAGCGCGCCTAGCAGACGAGTGTCAAAAATGAAATTACCGCAAGGGCCACGCGGTAGCCGGGCGGTAACTCAAAATTGACATACGTTGGGCACGTGTAGGCATCTATGCAGCTTACTAAAAGGGCCCCATAATATGATTTCTTACTCAGTTTTGATAAGAGAAAGCATAAGAATTGTATTGCTATTTGGTACCGATACCAGATTATATTTAATTATTACGTAAACTGAACTTAAATACAGTTTATCTCTTTACACTTGCACTCGAGTCCATCTCATCTATTGTTTAGGATATGTCTTAACATTAATCTTTGTTGTTTACACTGTTGCTTCAAGAGAAGCTGGAACTTTAGTTATAAAACATCTGCAAGGTTCAGATGCATTGGAGTTTCTAAAGAATATCTATAGAAGCTAACTGACCTTATGGTGTGAAAAGAAATTCGATATATGGACTGTTTTATTTATTTGTCACATTTGTATCCCACATTTTCCAACCTATTTGCAGGCTCAATGTGGCTTACAATAGTACCGTAGAGGCGTTCGCCAGTTCCGGTATAAACAGATACACAGTGATGTTATGGTAGTATAGAGTTCATGTGGAACAAACAAACATATTAGGGGATCATATAGAGGAAGAGTTACGTTATGTCCATTACGTTCTTTGGTTTTGTTGTGTTGCTGGGTTCAGGTATTTAAGTAGGGTTGGTAGGGTATGCCTTTTTGAACAGGTAAGTTTTTAGTGATTTCCGGAAGTTTAGGTGGTTATACGTTGTTTTCATGGCTTTTGGTAGTGCGTTCCATAGTTGTGTGCTTATGTAGGAGAAGCTGGATGCATAAGTTGATTTGTATTTGAGCCCTTTGCAGCTTGGGTAGTGGAGGTTTAGATATGTTCATGTTGATCCGGTTGTATTTCTGATTGGGAGGTCGATGAGGTCTGTTATATATCTTATGAACCAGGGTGCAGATTTTGAAAGCAATACGTTTTGATTGGGGGCCAGTGCAATTTTTCAAGGAGGGGCTTGGCACTTTCGAATAGCGTTTTTCCAAATATGAACCTGGCTGCCATGTTTTGAGCGGTCTGAAGTTTCTTTATGAGATATTCTTTGCATCCCGCATAAATTCCATTCCAGTAATCTAGGTGGCTTAGTACCATTGATTGTATCAGGTTCTGGAATGTTTTCCTTGGGAAGAATGGTCTCATGTGTTTGAGTTTCCACATTGAGTAGAACATTTTCTTAGTTGTGGATTTCAATTGGCTCTCTAGTGTTAGGTTGTGGTCGATTGTAACGCCGAGGAGTTTCAGGCTGTCGGAGATGGGGAGGGTGTAGTCTGGGGTATTTATATTTATGGGGTTGTTCATGTTGTGTTGGGATGAGAGAATGAGGCAGTGTGTTTTTTCTGTATTGAGTTTTAGTTGAAATGCATTTGCCCATGAGTCCATGATGTTCAAGCCAAGCTTAATTTTATTGGTGATTTCTATCAGATCGTGTTTGTAAGGAATGTATATTGTGACATCGTCTGCATAGATGAAAGGGTTAAGACCTTGGCCAGATAAGGACTTGGCTAGTGGGGTTATCATTAGGTTGAAGAGGATCGGTGATAGTGGTGATCCTTTTGAATATGAAGGAAGTCCTGAAGTGATTTACTACAACTTAGATGTTTCCAGACCTGAACTAGTTCCTGAACAAGGAGGAGTCTTAGGGACCCCTTTACTAAGCCGCGTAAGGTTCTACGTGCACCCAATGCACGCCAAAATGAAGTTACCACCCGGCTACAGCGTGGCTCTTGCGGTAATTTCATTTTTGGTGTGCAGCTGAAAAATGTATTTTGGCCACATGTATCAGATGCGCACCAAGTGGCATTTGGCGCACATAGGTCATTGCCGCCCGGTTACCGCGTGAGACTTTATCGCTAGGCCAATGGCTGGCAAAAGGTCACAGACCCAAAATGGACGCGCAGCAATTTTGATTTTGCCGCACATCCATTTTTTAAAAACGGGCTTTTTTACAGGTGCTCTGATAAATGGATCGGCGCACGCCCAAAACCTGTGCCTACACTACCACAAGCCATTTTTCAGTGCACCTTAGTGAAAGGACCCTTTATTTTCCTGATGAGTATCCATCATCCAAAAATATACTCAGAAGTGAATAAGGACTAATGAACTTTGCTTAGAAGGGACACATGATTTAGATTTTTATTATGAATTCATTGGACTTTGATCAAATCCCATTTATCCTTATTGAGCATTTCTAAGGAAATAGTGAAGGTAGCATTGATTGAAGGGATATTCTACCATTTCCGCCACATAATTATAGTTAGACGAATGGTTCTTGTATTTCCTTATGTTATATGCTTAGATGTAGCTATGTTTTTTTTTTTATTTCCCTCTTATTTACACTTTCCATGGTATTGTGTTCATGTATATAAGTATGATATGTAGTTCATGTTTTAGAAACATAGAATCATGACGGCAGATAAAGGCGATTATGACCCATCCAGTCTGCCCATCCTCTGTAACCCCTAACTCTTCCTTTTCCTAAGCAATCCCACATGCTTACACCATGCCTTTTTAAATTCTGGAACACTCCTCGATTCCACAACCTCCACCGGGAGGCCATTCCATGCCTCCATCACCCTTTCTGTGAAATAGTACTTCCTTAGATTACTCCTAAGCCTATTTCCTCTTAACTTTGTCATATGCCCCCTATTTCAATGATAGCATTTAAGTCAAATGTTTAGATCACACACGATATGATGGTATTTTTAAGTGTTAAATATCTTATATTATATACTTATCAGTTAGTAATCTTATCTTGTATTATATTGTTTATATCCTCAATATTTCCACATATTGGATATATAAGGGGAGAAATGTTATGGTTAGTTTTGGGCCTATAGGCTATAGGGAAGTTAGGTTGAATTAGGCTTTGCTTCCTAGCTGTCCAGACCAGGCCTGAATTGTGTTTTTAGGAGAATTAAGCTGTCAGCATTATTGATCCAGGCTGGTGAACCAAAGAGCATTACAATGTGGGGCTGGACTGTTTTATCTAGGTGAGATCATGGGACAGAACCGTGAAGCAAGGTCAGTAGTATCATGATGATCTTGGACAACTATGCCTGTCCATGAAGGTGGTCAGAGAGTAGGTCTGTAGAGACTCCCCTTTGATGGGCCTATCAGGGAATTTGTTGTGTATGCTTAAGTTGACTAGGCCTTTGTATCATAGGATCAATTCCCATGACATAATGCTCATTAAGATGGACCAATCATGAATTGCCAAGCTCCATTATTTCCATGTTAACCTCTAAAAAGCCAATGATAAGTTTTACCAAGGGCAGGATAGATGGATTCTCCCCTTCCAAACAGCTCCCTTGTAAAATTTTCCCAGCCGAATATCTCTGAATAAGGTCCCACAACACTGACTCTGACCGTGACAGATTTGGCAGCTTCAGCATGCCCTCGAGCACTCTCTGCAACCTGCAACGCTGCTTCCATCGTCAGGGGTGGTCTCATAGATGCAAAGTCTTGTGGTGGTTGGGGAGGAATCAGTCCAGCCGAGCTAAGGGCTTCTTTTACAAAGCCGTGCTAGTGATGCCCGTGTGGCAAATGAGAGGAAGTCCATAGGATTTGAATGGGCTTTGCCACACTGAGAATCGGTAACTCTCCCTCCAGCCGGAACACCTCGTGTGGAGACCGACATGAAGCCGGTAATCAGCTTGTCTCATTCCAGGGTTCTGAGGCTACCGGGCAGTAGCAGCAATCTTCCCCTTTCTCTTCGGCATAGGTAAGAGAAAGATTTTGGTGAAAAAACGCCAGGAAATGTAAAATTGGCAGAAGCAAAACACAGCAACTTTACTGGATTCCCCCAGTTTACCTCTTTTAAAATCTATCCATTAAAGATCTTTCAATTGTTAAACCTCATTCTAAATGTGTTTTGTTTTAAGGGATAAGTTGATTGTTTTATTTTACTTTTCTACGCCAGTGAACCCTACTGGGGAAATTAGCGGTTTATAAATAGTATATTGCAATGGTTCCCAAACCTGGTCCTGGAGGCACCCCAGACTCCACTGCATGCAAATCTCTCTCATAAAGATTCATTGTGGGGATCATGAAAACCTGACTGGCTGGGGTGCCTCCAGGACCAGGTTTGGAAACCACTGGTGTATTGATATTGATACCTTCCTACTTTTAAAGATCTGGTTTTGAAGGATCTAGATCAGTTTGAAAGGGATTGTAATAGAGAGAATCAAATATGACAGGGCAACAACTAAACAATTTATCTCACTTGGAGGGACATCGAAAGGGACGCCTAAGTTTTCCTGGGGACGTCCTCGCAGGACTGCCCTGTGAAGGGGCGGGGAACCCGTATTATCGAAACAAGATGGGTGTCCATCTTTCGTTTTGATAATACGATCAGGGACGCCCAAATCCTGAAATTTAGGTCGACCTTAGAGATGGTTGTCCTTAGACTTGGTCGTTTCTGATTTTCGGCGATAATGGCAACCGAGGACGCCCATCCCGGAAATGACCAAATCCAAGCCATTTGGTCGTAGGAGGAGACAGCATTCGTAGTGCACTGGTCCCCCTGACATGCCAGGACATGAACCAGGCACCCTAGGGGGCACTGCAGTAGACTTCACAAATTGCTCCCAAGTGTATAGCTCCCTTATCTTGTGTGCTGAGCCCCTCAAAACCCACTACCCACAACTGTACACCACTGCCATAGCTCTTAGAGGTGAAGGGGGCACCTAGATGTGGGTACAGTGGGTTTCTGGTGGGTTTTGAAGGGCTCACATTTACCACCACAAGTGTAACAGGTGGGGGGGGGGGGGATGGGCCTGGGTCCGCCTGCCTGGTGCACTGCACCCACTAAAACTGCTCCAGGGACCTGCATACTGCTGCGAGGGACCTGAGTATGACATTTGAGGCTGGCACAAAATATTTTTAAAGTTGTTTTTTGAGGGTGGGAGGGGGTTAGTGACCATTGGGGGAGTAAGGGGAGGTCATCCCCTAATGCCTCCGGTGGTCATCTGGTGAGTTCGGGCACCTTTTTGAGGCTTGGTCGTAAGAAAAAAGGGACCAACTAAAGTCGGCCAAGTGCTCATCAGGGACACCCTTCTTTTTTCCATTATGGGTCAAGGACACCCATGTGTTAGGCACGCCCAAGTCCTGCCTTCGCTACGCCTCCGACACGCCCCCTGGGAACTTTGGTCATCCCCGCGACGGAAAGCTGTTGGGGACGCCCAAAATCAGCTTTCGATTATGCCGATTTGGGCGACCCTGGGAGAAGGACGCCCATCTCCCGATTTGTGTCGAAAGATGGGCGCCCTTCTCTTTCGAAAATGGTAAAATTATGTATAATCATACCTGATAATTTTCTTTCCATTAATCATAGCTGATCAATCCATAGACTGGTGGGTTGTGTCCATCTACCAGCAGGTGGAGATAGAGAGCAAACTTTTGCCTCCCTATATGTGGTCATGTGCTGCCGGAAACTCCTCAGTATGTCGATATCAAAGCTCCATCCGCAGGACTCAGCACTTAGAGAATTACACCCACGAAGGGACACTCTGCCCAGCTCACCACCGCCGAAACGGGGGAGGGGAATTAACCCAGCTCATCCCCACACAAGTGGGGGAGGGGAATCCGTCCAGCTCATCCCCGCGGAGCGGGGGAGGGACACCACACCCGCCGATGCGGGGGGATCTGGCTTATCCTGCAACCGCAACCGCGGGAGGAGCTGACTGACCCTAACACCGCCGAAGCAGGAGGGGTACAAAGCTGCCCTACAGCCGCACGAAGCGGGAGGGGTGCCGGCAGAATTTAAATCTCAATCCAGCCCCGTAAAACGGAGGGGAGAGGAATGCAGCAGCTCACTGTAACACAAACTCGTCTCAACTCTTGAAGAATCCAAGTGAAAAAACTTGAACACGAAGTCTTTCTGAAGTAACTGAAGACTAAACTTGAACCTGAAATGCAACCAGAATAAAACAGTACAGATATCTGGGAGGGGCTATGGATTGATCAGCTATGATTAATGGAAAGAAAATTATCAGGTATGATTATACATAATTTTACCTTCCATATCATCAAGCTGATCAATCCATAGACTGGTGGGATGTACCGAAGCAGTACTCACCCAGGGCGGGACATTGAAATCCCTGACCTCAACACTGAAGCTCCAAACCGGGCCTCCGCCCGTGCAGCCACCGTCAAACGGTAATGCTTGGAGAATGTATGAGCCGAAGCCCAAGTTGCCGCCTTGCATATCTCTTCCAAGGAGACGGATCCGGCCTCTGCCATCGAGGCCGCCTGAGCTCTCGTGGAGTGAGCCTTCAGCTGGATAGGCGGCACCTTCCTTGCGGCCACATAAGCCGCTGCAATGGCTTCCTTGACCCATCTTGCCACTGTAGGCTTAGCAGCCTGCAGACCCTTACGAGGACCTGCAAACAGGACAAACAGATGATCCGATTTCCGGAAATCATTGGTCACTTCCAAGTATCTGATGATGACTCGCCTCACATCCAGATATTTAAGAGCAGAGTACTCCTCTGGGTAGTCCTCCCTACGAAAGGAAGGGAGACAGAGCTGCTGATTCACAGGGAAGCGAGAAACAATCTTGGGCAGAAAGGAAGGCACTGTGCGAATAGTCACTCCTGCCTCAGTGAACTGCAGAAAAGGCTCTCGACATGAGAGCGCCTGGAGCTCGGAAACTCTTCTGGTTGAAGTGATAGCCACCAAAAAGACTGCTTTCCACGTCAGGTCTTTCAGAGATGCCCTTGACAAGGGTTCAAAAGGCGGCTTCTGCAACGCTCTTAGCACCAGGTTGAGATTCCACGCAGGCACCACTGAGTGCAGAGGAGGGCGCAGGTGATTAACTCCCTTGAGAAAGCGCACCACATCTGGCTGCGAAGCCAGGGAAGCACCCTTCAGGCGGCCCCTGAAGCAAGCCAGAGCCGCTACCTGGACTTTAAGGGAACTGAGCGACAGGCCTTTCTCCAGACCTTCTTGCAGGAACGCCAACACTGAAGAAATTGGAGCAGTGAAGGGAGAAAGTGAGCCTGCTTCACACCACGCTGCAAACATACGCCAAACCCTGGCGTAAGCAGTAGAAGTAGAGCGCTTCCTCGCTCTTAGCATAGTGGCGATGACCTTGTCTGAGAAGCCCTTCTTCCTCAGACGCTGCCGCTCAATAGCCAGGCCGTAAGACCAAGGGGGGAGGGATCCTCCATCACCACGGGACCCTGATGTAACAGGCCCTGCTCCACTGACAGCCGCAGAGGATCGTCGACTGAGAGCCTGATCAAGTCCGCATACCAGGGACGTCTGGGCCAATCCGGACCCACCCGGATTACCCTGCCGGGATGCTTTGCCACCCGGTCTAGCACCCTGCCCAACATGGGCCAGGGCGGGAACACATAGAGGAGCTCTTGTGTCGGCCACTGTTGGAGAAGAGCATCTACTCCCAGGGATCGAGGGTCCCGTCCTCTGCTGAAAAAGCGCGGCACTTGGCAATTGGCCGATGACGCCATCAGAACTAGGCTCGGCTGGCCCCAGCGCTTCGTGATGTCCAAGAACGCCTGAGCAGATAGTTGCCAGTCTCCGGGCTCCAAGGTATGGCGACTGAGAAAGACCGCCTTGACATTCATGACTCCGGCAATGTGGGCCGCTGAAAGCTGCTCCAGGTTCGCTTCCGCCCACTGGCAAAGATTCATAGCCTCCTTGGCTAGAGGGGCGCTCTTGGTACCTCCCTGGCGGTTGACATAGACCACAGCCGTGGCATTGTCTGACAGGACCCGTACAGGCTTCAACACCAGTACCGGGATGAACTCCAAAAGCGCCAACCGAATGGCTCTGAGTTCCAGGAGGTTGATAGACCACTTTGCCTCTGCAGGAGACCAGAGCCCCTGCGCTGTCCTTCCCAAGTAGTGGGCTCCCCAGCCCGATAAAGAGGCGTCCGTCGTGACGACAATCCACTCTGGGGTCACCAGAGGCATTCCCACAGACAACTTGTCTGTCTGCATCCACCAGCTCAGCGCCTTGCGCACTGCTGGGTCCAAGGGAAGGCGCACAGCATAATCCTCCGACATCGGAGTCCAGCGCCGCAGCAAAGATTGTTGAAGTGGTCTCATATGAGCCCTGGCCCAGGGCACTACTTCCATCATGGCCGTCATAGAGCCCAACAGCTGCACATAGTCCCAATCCCGAGGAGGAGAGGCTACTAGGAACTGGTCCACTTGAGCCTGAAGTTTGACAATTCGATTGTCTGGCAGGAACACTCTGCCCACTTGGGTGTCGAATCGAACTCCCAGGTACTCCAGGGACTGAGTCGGGCGCAGCTGGCTCTTCTCCCAGTTGATGATCCATCCCAGGGAGCTCAAAAGAGCAACTACCCGGTTCACAGCTTGCCGCACTCTGCATAAGAGGGGGCTCGGATCAACCAGTCGTTCAGATAAGGATGGACTTGTACCCCTTCCTTTCGTAGGAAGGCCGCGATGACCACCATTACTTTGGAAAAGGTCCGCGGAGCAGTAGCCAACCCGAATAGGAGGGCTCTGAACTGGAAGTGTCGTCCCAGGACTGCAAAACGCAGAAAGCGTTGAAGAGGAGGCCAGATGGGAATATGCAGGTACGCTTCCTTGATGCCCAAGGATGCCAGGAACTCTCCTGCCTTCACTGCCGCTATAACAGAGCGGAGAGTCTCCATGCGAAAGTGCCGCACTTTCAAGGCCCGATTGACCCCTTGAGGTCGAGGATAGGCCGGACAGAACCTCCTTTCTTTGGTACCACAAAGTAAATGGAGTAACGTCCCTTGCCAAGCTGACTTTCTGGCACCCGAACGACCGCGCCCAGGCGGATCAGATTGTCCAAGGTCTGCTGCACTGCCACAGCTTTGACCGGAGACTTGCAGGGAGAGAGTACGAACCCGCTTTTAAGGGTCGGCAGAACTCTAGCTTGTAGCCGTCTCTGATGACTTCCAGCACCCACGCGACTGAAGTTATTGTGGTCCACTCGCCCAGAAACGAGGACAGCCGTCCTCCAATCTGCACTGGGGCGTGGACCAAGGCCCCGTCATCGGGTACGAGACCCTGGGGGAGGACCGGAGGGAGCACCTCCGGGACGGCGGTCTCTGCGAAAAGAATGCTGCTTGGGGGAGAAATTCCTCTTGAAGGAAGAAGGGGCAGAGGAGCCCGCTTGCCCGGGCAGTACCGACGGGCTTCCTGCAACCGTCCTCTGAAGGTACCGGGACGAGTACTAGCCCGAGCCCTGACCTCTGGTAATTTCTTGCCCTTAGACGTGCCGAGATCGGTCACGATTTTGTCCAGCTCGACCCCAAAGAGCAGCTTGCCTTTAAAAGGCAATCTAGCCAGGCGGGATTTAGAGGCGTGGTCAGCAGACCAATGTTTCAGCCAAAGCCACCGCCGCGCAGAGACTGTCTGAGCCATGCCTTTAGCTGAGGCTCTCAAGACATCATACAGCAAGTCTGCCAAATAGGCTAGGCCCGATTCCAGGGCCGGCCAATCAGCCCTCAAGGAATGATCCGAGGGGGAAGCCCGCTGCACCATAGTCAGGCACGCCCTGGCCACATAGGAACCGCAAACCGAGGCCTGCAAACTTAAAGCAGTCGCCTAAAAGGACGACCTTAAGGCCGCCTCCAATCTACTGTCTTGGGCGTCCTTTAGGGCCGTGCCACCTTCCACCGGCAAAGCCGTTTTCTTAGTCACCGCAGTGATTAAAGAATCCACGGTAGGCCACAGATAGGCCTCACGTTCACTTTCAGGCAAAGGATAGAGGCGGGACATAGCCCTAGCCACTTTGAGGCTCGCTTCCGGGACATCCCATTGAGCCGAAATTAAGGTGTGCATGGCATCATGCACGTGGAAGGTTCTAGGCGGGCGCTTCGTCCCCAGCATAATGGCAGAGCCAACAGGGGCTGAGGGAGAGACGTCCTCCGGAGAGGAAATCTTCAAAGTGTCCATGGCCTGTAACAACAGGTTGGGCAAATCCTCTGGGCTAAAAAGCCGCGCTGCAGAGGGGTCATCCGCTCCATCCGAGCGGGGATCTATCTCCTCCAAGGAATCCGCAAAGGACCGTTGGGAGACCTCAGACACGCTGCCCTCATCTACATCGGAGGAGACAAAGTCCTCCAAGGCCTGGGAATCAACCTGAGAGCGTTACCTCTGGGAACCTCAACCTCTTTACCAGACGAGGGAGCAGGGGCAGCGTTTTGCATGAGGAAAGCCTGATGCAGCAGCAAAACAAACTCGGGGGAGAAACCCCCCAGACTGTGCACTTCCGCAGCCTGGGCAACAGCCCTAGACGCACCCTCAACCGGCGCTCGCAAGAGCGGGGGAGAGACATGCTGCGCATCCAAAATGGCGTCCGGCGCGACACTCCGTGAAGGAGCCGCGCGGGAAGAACGGCGCTTAACTTTAGCCGCTTTTGTGCCGTCGCCCAAATTAAGGGCGTTCATGGCATTAATGTCTCCAACCTCAAGGGCGGCCCACGAAGAAGCCGTCCGAGCCGCGTGGCCGGCCAAGATGGCGGAGGCGAGGAGCGGGGGATGGGCGTTTATGGCGGGGAAAAACCGCCACGCTGGTGGAAGGACCGGGACATTCATCGGTCACTAAACTGTCACCCATCAAGGGCGAATCAGGCTGTAAAACCCCCGCATCCCCTCTAGAAGCGCTCCAGCGATCCGGGGAGCGACCCTTTGCGCCCTCGCCCTCCGACGCCATATGCCACGAGGAGAAGAATCGGGGAACCCCCTGCCCGCTATAAAAAGGTAAAATTACCTGCTTGCCGCTCCGAGCTGTAACGAACTGGTGTCCCAGTGAGTAGCTGCAATGAACGTTTAAATAAACGTCGAAATAAATGCCTTTAAGGACGTTTAAAATTTTTTTTTTTTTTTTAACGGAGCCAGCGGGAGGGGGGAGAAAAGGAGGGACCTGGCACCACCAGGTTTGCACTTGCTCAAAAGAGCCCTCAACCCCAGGCCTCAACAAAACCTAAGGATTAGGCTTGGAGGCCTAGCCAGAGCTGCTGCTGTGTGTGACCACCACCTGCTGAGATAGAGAACATACTGGGAGTTTCCGGCAGCACATGACCACATATAGGGAGGCAAAAGTTTGCTCTCTTATCTCCACCTGCTGGTAGATGGACACAACCCACCAGTCTATGGATTGATCAGCTTGATGATATGGAAAAGCCTGTTGGTAATCTGTGCTGATAAAGGGGGGAGTCATGGAGGGGCATTTTCAATACGATGTCTAAGTCTGAAACGTCCAAAATCCGAATAGGAAAGGAGGTGATTTTCAAAAAAGAAAAAAAGACATCTATTTTTTTTTCCAAAAATACTGTTTCGAACAAGGTTTTCTGCTTTAGATGTTTTGGTTTTTTTGGTCCATTTTTGAAAATAACAAAGCAGATAAGTGCAAAATGTAGAGATTCATCATGCCACTGGGATTTAGCCAACACGGGCTTACCGCTCGCTATGCAGAAAGTAACGCCGGGCCACCCCACAGTACTTCCTACCCCTAGCACGTGGTACCACAATTTATTTTTGTAGCGCCGGAGTGTACCTGGCGGTAATTGGGCAGTGCCGCACGCTGCCCTGTTCCCGCTGGGTTAATGCAAGAGCCCTTACTGTCACCTCAATGGGTGACAGTAAGGGCTCCCCCCTGAAATGGCCGTGTGGCAAGTGCTCTACTTGTCACATGGCCATTTCCAGCAGGAAGGCGAGACTTCCCTTTTACCAGCTGCGGTAAAAGAGGGCCTTGGTGCGCATGTAAAACACGCCAGCGCCAGCCCCCTTTTTGCTGTAGCTTGGTAAAAGGGGATCTAAATAAATAAACCCTCAGCAACTGGCTAAATCACTTTGAATATCAGGCCCCATAACTTATTATTCTTTTTGGAAAAGTTTAATGACATGTCTGCTCAAAAAATACTCATTGTACCACTTTCTTCTTCATTATCTGTTACAGATTCATTTTTTGTTTTCCACTTTGAACCTTTATTTGGAGTTGGTGGAATGCAAATACCACATCATATTATATCAAATCACCATCAGCCCCAATGCAACAAGGGATCGGCTACACAAAGATTAACCTAATAGCAGTGGCGTACCAAGGGGGGGGGGCGGTCCGCCCCGGGTGCACGCCGTTGGGGGGTGCCACGGCACGCGCCTGCTCTGAGTTCGCTGACTTTGCGCGTTTGCTGCAGCTCCCTCTGCCCTGGAACAGGTTACTTCCTGTTCCAGGTCAGAGGGAGCTGCAGTGAACGCGAGAAGTCAGGGAACTCTGAGCAGGCGCGCACCCGGGGGGGGGGGGGGTCCGCGCTGCCCCGGGTGTCCGCCCCCTTGGAACGCCACTGCCTAATAGAATTACTACAACAACAAAAAAGTCATAACAATGCATTTCATATAATATACATTTAAAAATATCACAAATAATCCTAAAGCAGTGGTTCTCATCCTAGTCCTTGAGGCATACCGTGCCAGTCAGGTTTTCAGGATATGCACAATGAATATGCATGAGACAGATTTGCATAGGGCCGCTGAGGAGGGGCAGGGGGGCCTCGGCAGCCATTTTTAAAACACGGCAGGGCTATCCGCTGCACAGAAAAATGGAGAGCGCTGGAGATGTGAGTAGCGGCAACGGACAGGAAGGAGTGGGATTCTTTCCTGCCCCCACAGCCTCAGAGACCACTTAGCCAGGGCAGGTGGCAAGGTAGTAGTACACGGGAGGGGGATGGTGGCATTGCTGTGGTAGTGGTGGGGAGGGTAAGCAAGGAAAAGCATGGCAGTCTCTGGCACCCCCCCTCGCCATGCATACTCTGCTTACGTGTTCTGCTGGCCCTGTAAAAGGGGTCCTTACAGCAGTAAGGCACCTTTGTTTCTGGTGCTCTTTTCTGATCATTGGGGAGGAATACAAAATTACTTAATTTAAATGAGCGTGCCTACATTTCCATGCTATCTGTGCTAAGGCCTGGCGTGCTGCTGTTTGCTGAGCTACATTCCTCTGATCATTCTGCGCTGGTAAATGCAGGCGCTAGTATGGTGCTAATATCCTCTAGCTAATATCCTCTGATTGTTGCAGGAATTAATACATGAATTTGTGATGCTTCAGGAGTCAGACAACACACACCAGAATGAGAGAGTAATCTTCTTTATTTGCCAGCAAACAAAGCAGGACATCAGTTCTAGCTCTCTTCTCTCTCTCTCTCAGCTCTCTTCTCTCTCTCTCAGCTCTCTGTGTCTTTGTCTCAGCTCTCTTCTTATGCTGTCTTCTCCTTCTTCTGTCTGTTCCTTCTGTCCTTCTCTTCCTTCTGAGCTCCTTCTGACGTAAACTGCTTCTTCTCCCACTTAAATACTGTTCTATCCCCCTCCTAGCCTTGCCCCCCCCCCCTTACTCTCCAATTGGTTAAGGAATAGATTGATTACCTTGCCTCAACCAATCATTACCTTAAAAATATCAGTTACATAGGTTTCAGACATCCTAAACTGACCTGTGACCTGGGGCCCCTTACACCAGACATTTGGTCTCCAGCACTCTTACATGTTATTATGATTGATTTCTCATATTCCTAGTACTAACTGCTAACTAAACTCTGGCATTCATTAAAGGGGTCAAAAGCCAATCTTACTTAATGGCATACGGCTATGGTCTGTTATTACTTTCAGGAGG
Organism: Microcaecilia unicolor; assembly: GCF_901765095.1. Lineage (NCBI taxonomy): Eukaryota > Metazoa > Chordata > Amphibia > Gymnophiona > Siphonopidae > Microcaecilia > Microcaecilia unicolor. Next base: position 216,721,160 of record NC_044033.1, on the reverse strand, counting down.
CCAGTCCTACACTTAGCTATAATTAATCAAGGAGAAGAGAGCTGACTAGTCCTGACCTTTTTCACCTATCAGCTTATACATTGAACCAGCCAGAACTATGGCTAAGTCAAAACACATGTTTGACCTCTTCACTACAGTCTTAAACAGCAGACAAAGGATCATTTTAAAAGTAACACAGAGTTGAACAAACATCCTACATAGAATTATTAGTTTACACAGAATACAGCATATTCTAAAGTAAGCATCCTTATAAGACATATTCTACATACTTATAATGGTCTATATATCTAAGCTATCTTCTTATAACAAAATCTACATATCAAGAACTTCTGAAATAGTATTTCAGCTTTAAACTACAGTATGCCTAACAGTATACAAATGTTGAGCTAGCTTTCATCATTCACCAGGGTGAAAGAAATTCCTGTCTCTGACCTTTCTAACCCAGCCCGGCAAACGCTAGACTTCTAGTAATTAATTCCAGCCTGCATTCCTTTATCTTGCTTGCAAGGTAAAAAGCTAGAATTCAAACACCACTTTTAATATCATTTCTCAGAGTTAACACTTTCTTTGCCCATGGCTGCCTCATTCCCCCCTTTGAGACTAAAATCAGCTTATGCAGAGATAAGTCTCACAACTCAAACTCTGGAGATTATAGTGATCCTAATTAGGAATAGACTTGTGAATCACCATTACCCTACTTGTTAAGGTCCGACGGCATACTGCCGAAGCACATGAGGCCAGGAAACAAAACAACAACCCTGCTAAAACTAAGACTATTAGGGAAATGAACAAGGGGCGTATCCAGGAAGTCAATGACCACCACCAGGAGGTAAGGTCTAATCCTCCTCGGTAATCCTCCACATTAAGGCTAGCCAACTGTAGGACTTTATCCATGGCATGCCTAACTACATGCGTCCTATTTATGACAATAGTACAGCACTCTGAAGAATTTAGCACTGTACAGAGACCACCCTGAGCTGCAAAGAGATAATCAAGACCCATACGATTATACCGAGAAACTATACTTAATTCATTAATTTGATCCTGCAATGCATTGACTACCACATTCAGCTCATGAACTAGAACATGGAGTAGGGATTGAAGTCTCCGAGTAGCCATACCTAGTTCAGTAATACCCGCTACCGGGCCTCCAATTGGAATCCAGGCCGTGGCAGAAAGGGCTACAAGTCTCTTTTTAGTCAGAGGATAAGTAGAATTAATATACTGGAGGGCTAATTCAATCGCCTCATCCTCTGTGGCAACGGAGGAGGGTAAGGACAAAGCCTCTCGCTTAGAGCGGTGCGGGGATGGTGGCTTAAGAGGAATAACTTTAGGAAAATAATTCAAGGTTACCAATACACAAAAATCATATGTGGAGGGAAGAATCATGTGGAGGACATTATCACAGAGCCAGTAATGACCAAGGAGAGGGTGAGGAAAGTTCCCAATAAATGTTGGCTCAGGCTGGACAGGGTACTTAGGGTGCCCATAATGCGAGCCCCTATCCCAGGGGGAACGAAGACGAAATGGAGACTTTGCACACCATAGGCGCCAATCCCCAATTGTGACAGGCTGCTCATTTGTTAGTAACTCTTCATACCCCGGGGACTTATGAAAGTAGAAAATAAGCTTGGACACTATAGTCTTCTCAGTGGTACGCTTAGGAGCCAGATAATCACCTGGGTCATAATCTACAGGTATGGTAGCAGGGCACATAGGAGTACCTGGAGAAACTACCCACACAGATTCTCCTTTTTCTGGGAGAACATTAGTATAGTTACAGGGAATGGGAAGAACAGTTGAGATGTTTCTTGTTAAACAAAACACTCCAGAGGCTGGATAGGGAGACGTAAAAACTGGCCTTAGAGAAGAGTCAGAGGGGGAAGTAGCATTATAAAAGGACCACCAAGTATAATCCTGGCTCCAAGGGCCTGAACTCGAAAAGTAGGGAGGTATAAGAGCTGGGAGTTGCACAGGGACAGGTACAGCTGGGACATCTGTGGTATAAGGAGAAAATCGGGAACACACAATACAAGGGGAAGTAATCTTTGCCTGGCTAATTAGTTCCTGGACTGAGTGTAACCAAAGGTTGGAGCGAGTTGGGGTATTAGGAACAAGGAGGCAAGGAGTAGAAAACAACAAAAGCATCCAAACTACTAACATTTTCTTTCTTCCTAATCTAAAACAAATACAGCAAACTAATTAAGCAATAATATTTCAACAGTCTGTGCTAATCACAGATTACTCTAATATAGTGTTCTCAGTCTTTGAGTTCTTATACCAGTTGGGATAGACCCTCAACTGACAAGGATCAAGCTTTCAAATTCCAGGAAAGCCAGAATCAGGCAAGAAAGAGTCTCAGTGTGAAGCCAAAGTTCAGCCGCTCCTGCAGTATACAGTTGACCCTTCTTTTCAGCTAGTAGATTCTTTGGTTCGGGTCAAGCGCAACTTCAATGGCTCCGCTGGATCTCTTTCTGCTCTCCACTGTCTAGGCTCCGTCTGATCCGTGCTGGGCTCAGTCTGATCAGCAGACTTAATTCGAGACCAATGGACCCATGGAGTTATCCCTGCGACCTTCACAGCTGTAGGAGTAGAAAGCAAAACAGTAAAAGGTCCTTTCCATCGGGGCCCCAAAGGCTGAAGCCTCCAATCTTTCACCCAAACTCTATCCCCTGGCAGGAAGGAATGTACCTGAGCCTGGAAGGGGACAGGGTTTATTTCTCTCACATAAGACTGAAGCTCAAAAATTATCTTTCCCAAGAGGGCTACCTGCTCCTGCACCTGGGCAGACCCTAAAATCCCTATGTCTCCCTTAATTCCCTGTAAAATGGCTGGGGGCTTCCCATACACAATTTCAAAGGGAGAGAGGGCTGTTCCTTTAGTTGGGGTGCATCGGAGGCGGAAGAGGGCTAGTGGCAATGCCTGTGGCCATTTCAATTGGGTTTCCTGACAAATCTTTGCTAGGCTATTTTTCAAGGTTCTGTTTGCTCGCTCAACCTGCCCTGAACTCTGGGGACGATAGGCACAATGCAATTTCCAGGTAATGCGCAAAGCGCGGGACAGGGCCTGAAGTGTAGCTTCAACAAAGGCGGGACCATTATCTGAACCTATGGCAAGGGGCAGTCCATACCTGGGGATGACATCCCTAAGGAGGGCTCGAGCTACTTCTGTGGCTTTCTCAGTGACTGTAGGATATGCTTCCACCCACCCAGAAAAGGTACAGACCATGACTAAGAGATATCGGAGCCTACCGCTCCTGGGCATTTCTGTGAAGTCTATAACTAGGGACTCAAAGGGTGTTAGTCCTCTAGACTGAACTCCTGGTGGAATACGGGGTCCCTGGCGGGCATTATTCTGGGCACAGAGAGTACATCGGGCAGAGGCAGTGGCAACCAGACTATCCAATCCTTCCAGCACCACTACTCGATTGAGTAGACAGGCTAGTGCTGTTTTCCCTAAGTGTGATTGGTCATGAGCTTGAGACACTACAGGCCAAGCTAGGTGGCGTGGCACCAGAACTCTGGTATCAGGGAGATGTAACCAGCCATCAGGTCTCCTTACTGCACCTTCTTCTTGAGCCCATTTCTCTTCCATTTGGGTATACATAGGCGTCCATTCTTGCAATCGGATTTGGAACAGGGGAGTCACAGTACTTGCTGGGGGTCCTCGAGCAGCTTCCTTGGCCACCCGATCAGCATGGCGATTCCCTCGGGCCACTGGAGTATCTATCCTTTGGTGTCCCCTGCAATGAATGACAGCTACCTTCTTAGGGGCCCACACAGCCTCTAGCAGCTGAAGTATTTCAGGTCCATACTGCAGCATTTATGAGTCCCTTTTCCTTATACAAAGCTCCATGAGCATGTAGGGTTGTGAAGGCATACTTAGAATCAGTATAAATGTTAGTCACCAGTCCTGCTGCTAGCTCCAGAGCTCGTATGAGGGCCACAAGTTCTGCTTTCTGGGCTGAAGTTCCTTGGGGCAGGGCTCTTGCTTCTATCACCTTGTCTTCTGTCACCACAGCATAGCCTGCCAATCGCTTGGAGTTCTCCACATAACTGCTTCCATCTGTAAAATAAATTACATCTGGGTCCCTCCAAGGCACATCTTTAAGATCTGGTCGACTGGAGTACACTTCATCCATAGTTTGGATACAGTCATGATCCGGTGGTCCCTCAGATGCTGGCAAAAGAGTGGCAGGATTAAATGTAGCCACTGTTTCCAGGTGTATCCGTGGATTCTCACACAAGCTAGCTTGGTACTTAACCATACGGTTATTTGTAAACCAGTGGTTGCCCTTATACTCCATGAGGGTGAGAACTGCGTGGGGGACTTTAACAACCAGTTCTTGCCCCAAGGTCAACTTATCAGCTTCCTGGACCAGTAAGGCTGTTGCTGCAATGGCCCTCATGCAGGCTGGCCATCCTTTAGCCACTCCATCCAGCTGTTTAGACAGGTATGCAACAGGCCTCTGCCAGGATCCCATCATCTGGGTCAGCACACCCAGAGCAACCCCCTGTCGCTCGTGGACATACAATGAGAAAGGTTTCTCCACATCAGGAAGGCCTAACGCAGGGGCTTGGAGTAGGGCTTTCTTTATAGCAATGAAGGATTGTTGAGCTGTAGGTCCCCATTCAAATGGTTCCTTTTCACCCCCCTTTGTGGCTTGGTAAAGGGGTTTCGCCATCAATGCAAAATTTGGAATCCAAATTCTGCAGAATCCAGCTGCTCCCAGGAATTCCCTAACTTCTCTTCTGGACTTGGGTTGGGGAATTGCAGCTACCGCTTGCTTCCTACTAGCATCCAGTCTCCGACTTCCCTGGGAAATGCAAAAGCCCAGATACTTCACTTCTGACTGACAAAGTTGGGCCTTTGAGCGTGAGACCTTATAGCCTGCATCCAAGAGTAGCTCCAGCAATTCTCTAGTAGCCTCAAAACACTCTTCCTGGGTCACTGCTGCAATCAGGAGGTCATCTACATACTGGAGTAAAACTCGCCTGGAAGGCTCAGATTTAAAAGTCTTAAGGTCTTGCCCTAGGGCTGTCCCAAAAATGGTGGGGGAGTTCTTGAACCCCTGTGGCAGGCGGGTCCATGTATACTGAAGCTTCCTTCCTGTTACTGGGTTTTCCCATTGAAAGGCAAAAAGCAATTGACTGGCTGGGGCCACCCGAATACAAAAGAAGGCATCTTTTAGGTCTAGTGTCGTGAAATGGGTAGCTCCAGAAGGTATCAATCCTAGCAGGACATATGGATTAGGCACTACAGGGTGTAATGAGATAGTGGATTTGTTGACCACTCGTAAGTCTTGGACTGGCCGGTAGTCCTCAGTCCCTGGCTTCTGAACTGGCAACAATGGCGTATTCCATGGAGACTGGCAAGGACGAATAATTCCATGGGATAACAGACGATTCAGATGTGCTTGAATCCCTTCCAGAGCCTTTCTGGGAATTGGGTATTGGCGAAGATGGATTGGCCGGGCACTTGGAAGTAAGTCTACATGTACAGGAGGAATATTTCGGGCCAACCCTGGGGGATTATCTTCTGCCCATACCCCACTGACCTGAAAGCTGTCTGCCAGGGGTAGGTCAACTTGGCCATGCGACTGATGCAGCCGCCATTCTTCTTCAAGAGGGCAGCAGAAACTCAATATACCCTTAGGGCTGGATGTCGGGGGCCGAAAGGAGACTGAAGTCTGGCCATCAGAGTCAAAGGAAATTCGGGCCCTAAGCTTGGACAGCAGGTCTCGACCTAACAAAGGGATTGGACAGTCTGGCATATACAGGAATTCATGAGTGACTATGTGTGAGCCTAATTGGCATCTACGGGTTGTCAGGAAGGGCCTCCGGTTCTGCACCCCCGTGGCACCCACCACTCGGACAGTTTTTCCAGACACAGGCGCTAATTGCTCCGTCACAACAGAATGTTCAGCTCCTGTATCAATCATGAATGGAATTGAGCGGCTCCCTATAGTTAGCTTGACCATAGGTTCCTGGGAGCCCAGTTTGTAGGAACCCGGTCTGTCCTATTCGTCCCATTCTGCCATCTCGGCTATCCCGATGATGTCAGATTCAGGAGGCTCATATCTTCCCTCTCGAACTCGGCCTCGGCTTCCTCGATCTCCTGGTCCCCTTCTCAGTCCCTGGCGCCTCTGGGGGCATTCATCTTTCCAGTGCCCTCTTTCCTTACAGTAGGCACACTGATCCCTCTCCAATCTTGGTCTGGGATTCTCCCCCCTTGGCCGGGATTGATTGAAGGCATCTCGGGGCCTGGCTGGTGGTCCGGGGTCCCACTTTGGCTTCCCATTAGCTAGAGGTCGACCTCGATTAAGGGTGGAATTAGTAATGGCTGCCGCTAAAAGGTCGGCCTTCTTCTGCATCTTCCGGTCAGCCTCTCGGCGCACCTCCTGATCTCTATTAATGAAAACCTTGGTTGCGATCTCAATTAGCTGGGTGGTATTCATCCCTGCGAATCCCTCCTGACGCTGCAACTTCTTCCGGATATCTGGCATACTCTGGGCCACCAATGCGCTATTCACCATTCTCTGGTTTTCTTGGGCTTCAGGGTCAAATGGGGTGTATGTTCTGTAGGCTTCAATTAGTCGCTCTAGAAAGGCCCCAGGGGATTCAGTTGCCCCTTGGAGAATTTCAGAGACCTTTGCCAGATTAATGGGCCTCTTTATGCCTTTCCTCATACCTTCCAGTAAGTCCCGGCAATAGCCAGACAACAGTTCATAGTGCTGCCCATCATTTGGATCCCAAGCTGGAGCTGCGCGAGGAAACCGAGCTCTAACCCATCCCTCTGGATCCTGTGTCCCCCCGGGGACACGCTCTCGCGTGATGGCCTCAGCATTTTGCAAAATCTTCCGCCTCTCCTCAGTTGTGAAGAGGGTCAGGAGAAGTTGTTGACAATCAGTCCAGGTTGGGTTATGGGTGGCCATAATGCTAGTCACTAGGTCCACCACTGCCTGAGGCTTTTCAGTATAAGAGGGGTAATGCGTCTTCCAATTCAGGAGATCGGTGGTTGTGAAGGGTACATACTGATAGGCCTGTGCCTGTATAACCTGACCCTCATTATTAGGATCCGGTCGAGTGATGGTTACCTGTCGGAGTGGCAGAACTCTCGAGGAGGTGGGAATGAAACCTGAGGTAGAGCTAGGAGCTACCCTCCTATCATGCTCAAAGGTGATTGCAGCGGGTCTAACCCATTCAGTGGAGGTAGGTTGAACCCCTGAGGGATGGGGAGGGGTACTCATAGACTGAGAGGTGGTCACAGGTGATTCAGTCCATTGAAAGGGATGCCGGGCCCCTAATGAGTGGGTAGGGGTATTAGAAGGAGAGGCTGGGCTGTCGGGAGTTGAGGAGTCAGGGAGTGGAACCCAAAACGGGTCTTCAGAGGTTAACAGGAGAGGATGTGGCACAGAAGGGTAGAGACTGGGTGAAAAGTCCAACCTAGGGTGTGGCAGGTTTGGCACAGGAGGGGAAGAACTATCCGGAGAAGCCTGTGCTGGAGAGGCTTGGGCTGGGCGGCGTGGATCTCTGGGGGTGGCACGGAACCCCAACAATGGGCCATAAGGTGGTGGCTCAAGGTCTGAGGGGTCATCAGAGAGTATGGGTTTCTCAGACAGGGTAGGGGCGGAAGCCACCGATTGGGTGGTAGGCTTCCTAGGGCTCTTTCCCTCTTCTAGTTTAGATTTTCTAATCTTTCTTTGAACACGGCCTAACATGAATTTTACTGGGGATCCCATATAAGTTTTCAACCACGAGGGAGGGTCAGTCACAAGGCTGTCCCAGGAATCTATATAAGGGAGTTGTTCAGAATATTCTGGTTCTCCTACAACTATGCTGTAGACCTTCCGGATTACTTCAATATCTAAGCTGCCACTAGGGGGCCACCCCACTCCCATAGATGGCCACTCAACTTCACACAAGGTTCTTAAAGTACTTGAGCTTAAAGTCTGTCCATAATCATTAATTAAAAAGCCTTTTTTGAAGTTCTTAAGCATACAATCTAGGGGGGTAGCAATTTGTCTAGATGATGTCCCACCCATAATGCTTACAGTTACAACACACAAAAAGGGAGGGAATTTTTTTTGAAAGTGCAGTAAGGGGTCTGCACTCTCGAGACACTAGGTAGACAGACAGCAATCGCTTCCTTCCGTTGCTGACCAATTGAACTCGCGTTAATTGGAAATGCAGCTATAAGAAGTCCGCACTCAATAATCATTCACGCATCACACATTCCATACAGAAAATCCCACCCAACAATTTCAGATTTCTCAAATACAGATAAGCTCAAGCGTTTTCGCTTCTAGTCCCCGCGACTAGAAGGTACTAGGGCCTTCGCTGAGAGTTGATCAGGCTCTCCTTCCTCAATTTTCTTTGAGGGGCTGGTTTACAATTTTCTAGCTAGAATTACAATACAGAATACAAAATACATACCCGGCGAATGTTCTCCAGTCAGTTGGGTGCTGAGATTAATGCAGGATTCATCCCACCGCTGCCACCAAGAATTGTTGCAGGAATTAATACATGAATTTGTGATGCTTCAGGAGTCAGACAACACACACCAGAATGAGAGAGTAATCTTCTTTATTTGCCAGCAAACAAAGCAGGACATCAGTTCTAGCTCTCTTCTCTCTCTCTCAGCTCTCTTCTCTCTCTCTCAGCTCTCTGTGTCTTTGTCTCAGCTCTCTTCTTATGCTGTCTTCTCCTTCTTCTGTCTGTTCCTTCTGTCCTTCTCTTCCTTCTGAGCTCCTTCTGACGTAAACTGCTTCTTCTCCCACTTAAATACTGTTCTATCCCCCTCCTAGCCTTGCCCCCCCCTTACTCTCCAATTGGTTAAGGAATAGATTGATTACCTTGCCTCAACCAATCATTACCTTAAAAATATCAGTTACATAGGTTTCAGACATCCTAAACTGACCTGTGACCTGGGGCCCCTTACACCAGACATTTGGTCTCCAGAACTCTTACATGTTATTATGATTGATTTCTCATATTCCTAGTACTAACTGCTAACTAAACTCTGGCATTCATTAAAGGGGTCAAAAGCCAATCTTACTTAATGGCATACGGCTATGGTCTGTTATTACTTTCAGGAGGCCAGTCCTACACTTAGCTATAATTAATCAAGGAGAAGAGAGCTGACTAGTCCTGACCTTTTTCACCTATCAGCTTATACATTGAACCAGCCAGAACTATGGCTAAGTCAAAACACATGTTTGACCTCTTCACTACAGTCTTAAACAGCAGACAAAGGATCATTTTAAAAGTAACACAGAGTTGAACAAACATCCTACATAGAATTATTAGTTTACACAGAATACAGCATATTCTAAAGTAAGCATCCTTATAAGACATATTCTACATACTTATAATGGTCTATATATCTAAGCTATCTTCTTATAACAAAATCTACATATCAAGAACTTCTGAAATAGTATTTCAGCTTTAAACTACAGTATGCCTAACAGTATACAAATGTTGAGCTAGCTTTCATCATTCACCAGGGTGAAAGAAATTCCTGTCTCTGACCTTTCTAACCCAGCCCGGCAAACGCTAGACTTCTAGTAATTAATTCCAGCCTGCATTCCTTTATCTTGCTTGCAAGGTAAAAAGCTAGAATTCAAACACCACTTTTAATATCATTTCTCAGAGTTAACACTTTCTTTGCCCATGGCTGCCTCATGATGATCCTTTTGATCATCAGAATCTTGGTGGCAGTTCTACTTGTAAGGCTGCCTTTATCACAGAGCTTCCCAAACTGTGGGTTGGGGGGGGGGGGGGGTCAGAAAACCGACCTGGTGCACTATTATTTTACAACGGGGGGTGGGGGTCACAGTTTTGTTAGCAATCATCATGGGGTCACCGTCCAAATTGATTATTCAGAGGAGCTGAGGCAAAAGGATACAGCGGGATCCTCCTAGAAAACCTTTAAAAGTTCTCCTTTTTTTTTTTTTTTTGCTTCTTTAACAACCCCCGACAGCCCTGCCAATACCCTTCCTCCCAGCTCTGCAAATCGTGCAAAAGGTTCCCCCTTGTCTTGATGTTAAGCTGCCCCCCCCCCCTCCCACCAAAAGAAAAGTGCTAGTTCGGTTCCCTTCTTCTATCCCTCCCCAGAAGAAAAGAAAAAACCGCACAAGGACTGAAAATATACAACAGGAGCAAAACATGTACTGGAAAGCGAAGAAACAGAGCCAGGCTGAAAATACCGAAAGGCTCCAGCAAAACGCTGAAAGCATAAGGGCTAAAAACACTGGAGGTGACTCCAGACAAATACAGAGCACAGACTCGGAGTTACCAATCAGACTGAGCACAGAAGCCTTCCCTCCCTGCCTTTTTTGCAATTTGCAAGTGCACGATGTGAACTTTGAGCAGACATTCACTTTTCAGCCTTTTTGGTTATCATCGGGAGACGGGAACCTGTACAATCCGGGGCAAAAGGAAACGGTGCCCTACCATCAAACCCCATTATAGGGCCGTTCTCCTGACGTAACACTTGACTCAAATGCTAAAACCTAAAAAGGGCAGAAAGCTTTCCCCTCCTGCACTGCACCCTCCGGTACTGCAGGGGGTGCTGTGGCCCGAGCAGCTGAAGCAGGAAGTGGCACTATGCCTTACTTGGGGGGGTGGGGTGAGACGTGAGGTGCAAAACAGAAAGCTTTCCCCTCCTGCACTGCACCCTCCGGTGCTGCGGGGGGTGCTGTGGCCCCAGCAGCTGAACCAGGAAGTGGCTCTATGCCTCCCCGTGCGCTTGGGGGTGGGGTCTGGGGTGGAAAACAGAAGGCGCTAGTAAATGTGGAGTGCAGCAGGTAGTGTGTGCATGTTGCTGGCATGGTGGGTTGGGGTGATGCATGCACCCGGCTCCTGTGAGCTGAGGAGAGGTAGGATCCCTGGAGTGCTCGCTTGCACTAACTTCTCTCCAGCTCCACCTGGAGGGGAGGAGAGGAAGGGGAGGGGGTCCATGGTTCAGGGCTTGGAGGGACAGGGGTTCGACGAGAGGTTCCTGAATCTAGCTATTGCTTCTCGTTTCCCCCTGCTTGTGAATCTCATACCCCCAATAGTTCTCGTATGTCTGGTTATTTTTCTTGCTTTTCACTGGTTTCTGTCTCTCTCTGGTTATCTTCAACGGTTCGTGTGTCTCCGGCAGTTTGATGCCTCTCGCTCCCCTCCACTCTCTCTTCCTAGCATGTCCTGTATTGCAAGGTTAGTGCGCCTGTTTCCCCTCTCCCTTTCTTCCTAGCAGGTTATCTCAAGTTATTTAACCGTATTCCCCTCACCCCAGTAGTTCCTGGTTATTGCCCCCCCTCTCCCCCAGCAGGGGCTGTGTATCTAGTTATTGCCCCCTGCATCCCTTCACCTCTCTCTTCCAAGCTGGTGCTGTATATCTGGTTATTTTCCTTACTTTGCTTTACCTTGTTCTTCTTCCCCACTCTCTTCAGCTCTGGTTATTGCCCCTGTTTTCCCTCTGCCCTGCAGGATCTGTGTATATGGTTATTACCACTGCCTTGGCTTGTTCCCCTCCCTTCCACAGCAGATCTGATATTTCTGGCTGTTGCCCCTTCTTCCCCCTCCCCCTTTCTCTTGAAACTTTAGCTAGTTTCCCTGCTTCTCCTCTCCCTCTCTCCTGTGTTTCTGGTTATTGCGTCTTCTTCTTGTTCCCCTTCCTCTTATTTCCCTTCTGTGTCTCTGGTTATTGTCCCTGCTGCTTCTCTCACCCGAACCACCTGTTCTTTCGTCCTTCAGACTCCCAGGACAGACAACATGGACTCCAGCAGCTCCTGCTTCCATTCAGACCCCGACTTCTGTCCCGAGTGCGGCTCCATCCTGCCTCTGCCAGGGCTGCAGGACTCAGTCACCTGCCCACGATGCAAGTTCAAGATTGATGTAAAGGGTGAGAGCTGGCCACGAGCAGTCAGAACTGAAAGCCTTTCGTAGCTATGCAGCTTCTTAGAAAGTACCTTCTGGGCTTGATAAACATTTTCTTTGACCTAGTGTGGCACATCTTATGTCCTTCAGGCTAATTTGGCAGTTTTAAAATACAGATGGGTGTGCATTCATTGTAAAAAAAAAAAAAAAAAGGCCACAAGGTTTGAGCTTAGATGACACAGCAGAGTTGAGCAAAGGATACTGTGATATTTGCTGTTTCCTACCTGTTGTGCAATTCTGGTTTCTTTTGTTGTTTTAGACTTTGAGGGAAAAGTGGTCCAGTCTTCGACAGTATTTAACAAACTGGAGGGTTCTACCATGTTACACCAGGGTGAAGAGAGGGTGGAGATCCAGGGACCCTTGGTGAGTAATAGGAACTACAAACCTCCCCACCTTGATCCCTTGAAAGTTTTTTTTCTATGACATGCACTCACTGAAACATGGCACAAAAAGACCTTCAGGCCTATTATTCCTTCCTCTTATACCGCATCTCCTTTCAGGTCTGTTTTCACTCGATCCTTTGTAGAGGTGCTGTGTTACCCCACTCCAGCAAAGTGATTTTGAGCCAGTCTTGGTTTTCTGACAACCCCTGGTGCATTATGGGATCTGCATCACTTATTTCAGAATCAGGGATGACATCATCACAAAATTCAAAGCATGGACTGGCTAAAAATTAATCTCCCTGCTTCATGTGCAACTTATGCAGGAAAGGAGAAACAGGGGTGACATGATACAGACGTTAACATATTTGAAAGTTATTAATCCGCAAATGAACCTTTTTCAGAGACGGGAAAGTGGTAGAACTAGAGGACATGAATTGAGGTTGAAGGGGGGCAGACTCAGGACTAATGTCGGGAAGTATTTTTTCACGGAGAGGGTAGTGGATATGTGGAATGTCCTCCCGCGGGAAATTGTGGGAGATGAAAACGGTAATGGAATTCAAACATGCGTGGGATAAACACAAAGGAATCCTGTTTAGAAGGAATGGTTCTGCGGAATGTGAGCGGAGATTGGGTGGTGACGCCGGTAATTGGGAAACAAAATGGGAGCTGGGCAGACTTCTACAATCTATGCCCTGATTGTGACTGAATAGATAGGGATGGTCTGGAGTGTAAATTTTAAGGGGCTTTGACATTAGCTCCAGAACTTATTACAAGAACAGTGCTGGGCAGACTTCTACGGTCTGTGCCCTAAGAAAGGCAAGGACAAATCAAACTCGAGTACACATATAAAGTATCACATACCATGTAAATGAGTTTATCTTGTTGGGCAGACTGGATGGACTGTACAGGTCTTTATCTGCCGTCATTTACTATGTTTACTACTATGTTTTATCATGTGGATCTCGCTCACAAGTGGTGTATAGATCTTAAAAAAAATAAAAAAAAAAAACTAGAACATTCTGCTAGTCTGTAACGTTTTTTGGTGTGAGTTGTTAAAAAAATCTATACAGCCGCTTTTTTCTAACTATTGATCGTTTTGTGAGTGAGGTGCACTTGATAGTTCATGCACCAAAACATGGCCAGATTGGATCCTAGTGCACGTTTTAAGAACTATGGGGCCGATAATCAGACTGTGGGAGGCAGCCTGGCTAACTCATAAGTACATAAGTAATGCCACACTGGGAAAAGACCAAGGGTCCATCGAGCCCAGCATCCTGTCCACGACAGCGGCCAATCCAGGCCAAAGGCACCTGGCAAGCTTCCCAAACGTACAAACATTCTATACATGTTATTCCTGCAATTGTGGATTTTTCCCAAGTCCATTTAGTAGTGGTTTATGAACTTGTCCTTTAGGAAACCGTCTAAACCCCTTTTTAAACTCTGCCAAGCTAACCGCCTTCACCACGTTCTCCGGCAACGAATTCCAGAGGTTAATTACGCGTTGGGTGAAGAAAACTTTTCTCCTATTTGTTTTAAATTTACTACACAGTAGTTTCATCGCATTCCCCCTAGTCCTAGTATTTTTGGAAAGCGTGGACGCTTCACATCCACCTGTTCCACTCCACTCATTATTTTATATACCTTTATCACGTCTCCCCTCAGCCGTCTCTTCTCCAAGCTGAAAAGCCCTAGCCTCTTTAGTCTTTCTTCATAGGGAAGTCATCCCATCCCTGCTATCATTTTAGTCGCCCTTCGCTGCACCTTTTCCAATTCTACTATATCTTTCTGGAGATGCGGCGACCAGAATTGAACACAATACTCAAGGTGCGGTCGCACCATGGAGCGATACAACGGCATTATAACATCCTCACACCTGTTTTCCATACCTTTCCTAATAATACCCAACATTCTATTTGCTTTCCTAGCTACAGCAGCACACTGAGCAGAAGGTTTCAGTGTATTATCGACGACGACACCCAGATCCCAACTCCTGCGGTCAGCGCTGAGCCCGGGTATTTAATGCTGGGCTGTTCCCAGTGACCGGCATTGAATTGTAAACTTATGTTAATATTTAGCACCGACCGGTGAAGTTTATAGCTGCCAAAGATAGGCCTGCTATTTATGTGACCCGATTTGGCCGCAAAACTTAGCCGGCCAGCGTTTGAATATTAGCGGCTAACCAGCTGTATCGTGTGATATAGCTGGTTCGCCACTATGCGCCGACAACCAATATTCATAGCTGGCTAATCCCCTGCTTGAATATTCGTGGATAGCTGATTAAGTGCTATTTTTCAGTCACAAACAGAGGGAAAAAACCTCCACGGATGAAGCAATCAGGTGCAAAACAGTAGAGGAGACCAAAAAAAGAAGAAACCTCTCGCAGATGGTGTCCGGATTCTCTTTATTGATTCTTCCAAAAGAACTACAGGAAAGAAGACCTGACACGGTTCGTGTTTCGGCCATATTGGCCTGCATCAGGGTTCTAAAAACTTGTGATATGATTCACATCTCCAAAAAATCCTCAAAACAATCGATCAGTAAGTAGCTGCTGCACAAAATTAGAACGTTTGGCGTCCTGCCAGTGATTATCGGCGAAACGTTCTTATTTTGTGCAGCAGCTACTTACTGATCGATTGTTTTGAGGATTTTCTGGAGATGTGAATCATATGAAAAGTTTTTAGACCCCTGATGCAGGCCAGTACAGCCGAAACACGAGCTGCGTCAGGTCTTCTTTCCTGTGGTTCTTTTGGAAGAATCAATAAAGAGAATCTGGACACCGTCTGCGAGAGGTTTTTGTTTTTTTTTTTGTCTCCTCTACTGTTTTGCAATTCCTGGCTGGTTAAAAAACCGCTCAGTATGGGGTGGGGGGGGGGGGGGAGGAGTGTCTTTAATAAAGGCAGCCTGGCGATTACCCCTTTGTGTGTTTTTTTTTTCTTTGGTATGATATCTGGCCTCTTGTGTTTGGACTAAAAAAAAAGTCTCCCTCCTGGAATTGGGTAACTTGGCAACTGTCTTTACTCCTGGGGATCCTCAGTGCCTGTCTCAAACATTAACCCTTTCTTCCCCATCCCTGAGGATCCTCTCTGCTCCTCCCAGGTTTTACTCCCACCACTAAGGATCATTTGTGCCTGTCTCCAACTTTTTATTTCATGTTTGTTTATTAAAACATTTAATATACCGCTTAGCTAATCAAAAGCTCAAAGCAGTTTACAATAAGAACTTAATATCACACAACAAAAATTTAGAAAGGGACTCCAGTTTAGGATAGTAAAGTCTGATATTCAACCAAAGAAACTAACACTAAAACACCATCTCATTCCAACCAGGCATTTCCAGTGGGAATCAGCTCTCATTTACCTAAATTAAATGCTATTAAAAAAAAAAAAAAAGGAGTATGTTTTAAGGTTGCCACTTAAAATTCTTCAACGATTCCTCTTTCCATAGAGTATTGAGGTAACTTGTTCCAGAGTCCTGGGGCTAGCCCCCCAAAAACACAGCTTTTTCTAGTAACTGCTAAGCACGCTTGTGATGAGGTGCAGAACGCAGCAGCGAGTGGAAGGATCGAAATACACGGAGAACACGCACAGAAAAAGAAGCACCAAGGGATAAACGCTTGGGGATCCTTTTACTAAGGTGTGCTGAAAAATGGCCTGTGGTAGTGTAGACACATTTTGGGTCTGAGACCTTACCGCCAGCCATTTACCTAGTGGTAAAGTCTCATGCGTAGCTGATGCGCGCCAGAAAATTTAAAAAATATTTTTAGGATGCACATAGCGGATGCGCGCCAAAAATGAAATTACTGCAAGAGCCACGCGGTAGCTGGGCAGTAACAAAATTGGCATGCGTTGGGCACACGTAGGTGATTACGCGGCTTAGTAAAAGGGCCCCTTGGTCCTTTATTCATATACCTGACACGGACCGTGTTTCGGCGCCAAGCACCTGCACCAGGGTCAAACAAGTTGCAGTTAAAAAAAAAAAAAAAAAGAAAAACTAAAATCGCTAAATCGCATAGTGGTCTTCAAAGAGCACCACGTTATTTAGTGATTTTTGGTCCCAGGATTGAGTTGGAACGTTGCATTTCAGTTTTTAGCTGCAACTTACTTGTTTGACTCCTGATGCAGGTGCTTCATGCCAAAACACAGCCCGTCTCGGGTCTGTGAATAAAGGACCGAGTTTGAAGCAGGGTCGTAGTCAGACCTTACGGTGGGAGGGGGCCAGAGCCCAAGGTTGGGGGCACATTTTGAGTGCCGCCTCACTGCCACCCCCCCCCCCCACCGCCACGCCTCGCTGCCACACCGCCATGCCTCGCCTCCCCCAGCCACCACCCCTTTGCCTCCTCGCACCCCCCCTTGCCTTGCAAATACCTTTGCTGGCGGGGGTCCCCAACCCCCGCCAGCTGAAGCCGTCTCTGGCGCAGCCGCGTTCCTGCCTTGTTCTTATTACTCCTCCTGTCCTGTGCATGCTTTAGATCACAAGACAGGAGGAGCAAGAAGAGCAGGGCAGGAACGCGGCTGCACCGGAGACGGCTTCGGCTGGCGGGAGTTGGGGACCACAGCCAGCCAAACCAGGGGTCCGGACATAATTTGCCTGGGCCCAGGCCCCTGTGGCCCCCCCCCGTAGCTACACCCCTGCCTTGAAGGCCCTTGGTGCTGCCTTTTCTGTGGATATGAGGTGTAACCATCCTATTATTTAATGATCTAAGCCTACTGGGAACATAGAATATTGCCAGAGAAATTAAATAAGATGGTGCCCTATGGGCTAGCACAAGGATTTTCAACCCAGTCCTCCGGGCACATTCAGCCAGTCGAGATTTTCAGGATATCCCTGTTGAATTTAGTGGGGATAATCCTGAAAACCACAACTGGCTATGTACCCCAAGGACTGGGTTTGAAAACCTCTAGGCTAACATGAGTATCTTTAATTCCACTCTGTATTTCACAGGAAGCCAGTGGAATATTAGAAACAATGGAGTGATGTGGTCCCTAAAATAAACTTTACCTAATAACTGGATGGCTTCATTTTGGAGAGTTTATAGCCGCTTTACTTTCCCCGACATAGTAACATAGTAGATGATGGCAGAAAAAGACCTGTACGGTCCATCCAGTCTGCCCAACAAGACAAACTCATATGTGCTACTTTCTGTGAATACCTTACCTTGTCTTGTATCTGCCATTTCCAGGACACAGACCGTAGAAGTCTGCCCAGCACTAGCCCCGCCTCCCACCACCGGCTCTGCCTCCCAATCTCAGCATATGTCAAGTTACCATAATCTAACTTTGACATCTGGAATGAATGTTGTAGGAGGGTGTGAAAAGTGTCCTCATCCATGAAATTCCTACTAGCCTTTAGCAGTCGTAGAACACCAAGAAGGGCATAATCGAAAGGGACGCCCAAGTTTTGTTGCGGATGTCTTCGCAAAACGTCCTGATGGAGGGGTGGGGAAACCCCTATTATCAAAACAAGATGGACGTCCATCTTTCGTTTTGATAATACGGTTGGACACCCAAATTTTGAAATTTTGGTCATCCCTAGACTTGGTCGTTTCTGATTTTCGGCAATAATGGAAACCAAGGACACCCATCTGAGAAACGACCAAATGCAAGCCCTTTGGTCGTGGGAGGAGCCAGCATTTGTAGTGCACTGGTCCCCCTGACATGCCAGGACACCAACCGGGCACCCTAGGGGGCACTGTAGTGGACTTCATAAAATGCTCCCAGGAACATAGCTCCCTTACCTTGTCTGCTGAGCCCCCTACCCCCCCTAAAACCCACTACCCACAACTGTACACCACTACCATATCCCTTATGGGTGAAGGGGGGCATCTAGATGTGGGTACAGTGAGTTTCTGGTGGGTTTTGGAGGGCTCGCTGTTTCCTCCACAAACGTAACAGGTAGGCAGGGGGATGGGCCTGGGTCCACCTTCCTGAAGTGCACTGCACCCACTAAAACTGGTCCAGGTACTTGCATACTGCTATCAGGGACCTGAGTATGACATCAGAGGCTGGCAAAAAAATATTTTTATAGATGTTTTTTTGAGGGTGGGAAGGGGTTAGTGACCACTGGGGGAGTAAGGGGTGGTAATCCCCGATTCTCTCCGGTGCTCATCTGGTTATTTCGGGCACTTTTTTGTGCCTTGGTCATAAGAAAAACATGACCAGGTAAAGTTGTCCAAGTGCTCGTCAGGGATGCCCTTTTTTTTCCATTATGGGTCGAGGACGTCCATGTGTTAAGCACACCCATGTCTCGCCTTCGCTACGCCTCCGATACGCCCCCTTGAACTTTGGCTGTCCCTGTGACGGAAAGCAGTTGGGGACATCCAAAATCATTTTTTGATTATACCGATTTGGATGACCCTGGGAGAAGGACGCCCATCTTCTGATTTGTGTTGAAAGATGGGCGTCCTTCTCTTTCGAAAATGAGCCCACAAATCACTTTTGTAAGACTGATGAAATCTGTTCTTCAAAAGTCAATTGAGAATCAATAGAAATGCCCTAATATCTAAAAAGTATTAAGTTTATCTGATGGCCCCCCTAAGAACAGCTGGAACCTTGGGCAATATGTACTGCTAGTAATACAACAGGCTGTTGTCTTTGAGAGATTCAACACCAGACAATTCTCATTTAGCCAAGTACAAACCGCACCTACAGAAGGGTGTAAACAGGATGGAGTCGGTCCGGAGCGCGTCTAATAAATTAGTATGCATTCTCTGTCATAAAACATAAAAGGACAGGCTTATGAACCTCAACATGTACACGCTGGAAGAGAGGCAGATGAGAGGGGATATGATAGAGACGTTTAAATACCTCAGTGGTGTTAATGTACAGGAGGTGAGCCTTTTTCAAATGAAGGAAAACTCTGGAATGAGAGGGCATAGAATGAAGTTAAGAGGAAATAGGCTTAGGAAGAATGTAAGAAAATAGTCTTTCACAGTAAGGGTGGTGGATGCGTGGAATGGCCTTCCGGTGGAGAATAAGGACTGTGCTGGAATTTAAGAAAGCGTGGGACTGGCACGTGGGATCTCTTAGGAAAAGGAGGAGTTGGGGATTACTGAGGATGGGCAGACTGGATGAGCCATTTGGCACTTATCTGCCGTCATGTTTCTAACTGTATAAGGGTTTTTGGGGATACCCACAATGAATATGCATGAGATAGATGTGCATGTACATCTGTCTCCATTTTATACAGATCTAGCTCATGCATATTCATTGTGGATATCCTGAAAACCTGATTGGGTTCTGGGGTGTTTGTGTACTCCGTTTTGGCGATGCCGACTCTTCTAACTTTTCTGACACCTTCTTCTCTTCCGGGCTTGCTGTGTGACTCGCAGATTGAGCGGAAGTGCCCACGATGCAGCCATGAGGGCATGACATACCACACTCGGCAGATGCGCTCTGCAGACGAGGGACAGACCGTGTTCTACATGTGCATGAAGTGCAAGTAAGCAGCTTGGAGGGGGTGGTATTGGCAATCTCTAGTCGTTTGACTTTTTACTCCCAATTTTTGGATGTGTTTTCAGTTCATAATATTTTTTAAATTTAATACGCACAAATAAACTTTACACATGTTAAAGTCCTATGTTAACGCATGCTAAAGCAATATGCATGTACTGTTTTTAAAGCGTGCTAATGAACTGAATGTCCTTTGATAATTCTATATCCCTGTAAAGTAGTCTTATGAATATTACCCTGTTGCATGTATTCTACAAAGAAGGCATGAATTTTTACATAGGAGTACAGTAAAACCCCGTTATAATTCGATGTTTGGGATCCATTAAATCTCATCGTGTTAAATGCGGGGTTGCGTTCTAGCTGAGTCAATTGAAATTGAAAACAAGTAATTGCAGAATGGTGCCAGGAGCAGACAAAAAGTCACTTGGATAAAGAGTCCACTCGGGGTGGATTGTAGAATAGCACCTGGAGCTGAAAAAAGCTGCGTTTATCGCAAGTCCGTCAGGATCAGAAAAGCTGCGTGGATAAAGAATGCACAGATGGAGCTAACCCTGGCGTAGCTGAAATTGGCTTTCAAGAAGGGAAGGGGTGGGCTCCACCCCAGCGTAACAGACTATTGGCTGAAATGGGTTTCAAGTAGGGAAAGGGGTTGGGCTGTAGCCCAGAGTAGCTAGACATTGGCAGAAGAGGAAATGTCAGAAATAAAAAAAAAAATGAGCCAATACATGTTCGTGTTATAACGGAGTTCCACTGTACATGCGAGAGTCCAAGGAGTAGGGTAGATAGGCTTTTCCAGAAAACCAACAAACAATACGAGACTCCTGATGCAGGCGTTTTTGATGCTGAGACATAGCAGCTGTGGCGAATCTTTTATTAGTTTTAATGAAGATCACCTTGCTGAACCTAGGTCTCCCTTGGTTTTCTGGAAGAGTCTATCTACCCTACTCCTTGGACACTCTCTTGTTGCACGTAGGGGCTTTGTGTGCCTCCACTTTGTCTGGTTGTCTCCACTGTACATGCATATCTAGAATACCGGCACATGTGTGCGTATACACACACACACACCCCAAAAATCCAGCCATATGCTATTCTGTAAATGCCCGCATATCTGCAGTAGTGCATATTTTACAGATTGGTGTTCAAGTGCCCCGAGCGTGCACAGGACTTGCACTTATGTGCCTAATTTATACAATACCGTGTTACGTGCATCTCCCAAATCTAGGAGCTGTATGGTTGTAAGCTTTCCCAATGCATGTGTATACCCATGCATGTACTGTTAAATATATTCCATCGCTTAATATCAACTTGTTAGTACTTAAGTAGTAACAATTCCATTTGTACTTTGCAAACCATTAGTCAACCACAGTGTGAACCATCAGTGGCAACTCTTTTCACATAGACTAGCGACCTATGATTCGCCACCCAAGTCTCGTCATCGGTTCATAACACATCTGTGGCTGTTTTATGCCTTTTGGAAACATTTCTTAATTAGTTTGTTTTCTAATATTTGCATTTCTGTATATCTTAATGGTTTATTTTCTATCCAATAAACTGAACACTTGAGATTTGGTCCAGTGTTCAGTTTTATTGGATATAAAATAGAACATTTAGATATATGGAAATCAAGCATTAGAAAACAAACTAATTAAGAAGAAAAGTTTCCAAAATAAAAAAAGGCGTAAAGCAGCCACAGTCAATTTCTGGCTCAAATGCTGAGGGTTTAACTGAGCTATTGACTTTTTCACCTGCAGAGAGGATTCTGGGCTTCTCAAGAACTTTGAAGTTGGGGTTTCCTTCTTTGAAAATTTATTTTTATCTTAAGAGGCCTCTTTTCCGTTTGTCAGGGCTAGATTATGGAATAAGCTTCTTTTGGAATTGAGGTATTTTCTCATCTCTCTTTTAGGAAATTGTTAGACTTTACTGTTTGAACAATAACTTTGTTTTTATTGTTTGTTTCAAAAAATTTTTAATGTTACGCTGTTAATGCTACTTCTCATTTTCTCCTTTATTATTGGAGTTGCTTTTAAAAATAAACCGCTTTGACCCCTTTGGGAATAACAGCGGTATAGACAACTCTGATTGTATAGTTTAGATGTGTTATGAACCTATGATGAGACTTGGATGGCGAATCATAGGTCGTTAGCCTATGTGAAAAGAGTCGCCACCGACGGTTCACACTGTGCAAAGTACAAACGGGATTGTTAGTTTTAATATTAAGTACTAACAAGTTGATATTAGGCGTTGGGATAATAACATAAGTATTGTCATAGTGGGACAGACCAAAGGTCCATCAAGCTCAGCATCCTGTTTTCAATAGTGGCCAATCCAGGACACAAATATCTGGCAAGATCCAAAGTACAAAACATTTTATGCTGCTTATCCGAGAAGCAAGCAGTGGATTTTTCCCAAGTCCATTTTAATAATGGTCTATAGACTTCCTTTAGGAAGCTGGCTAAACCTTTTTTTAAACCCTGCTAAGCTAACTGCCTTTACCACATTCTCTGGCAACGAATTAGAAGTTTATATGCCCCATTATTGGAAAAATATTATCCACAACCAAATTCGTATTGATATACCATGTATACATTCATGCTTGTCCTAGTCTCCAAAAGCAAACATTGATTTGGCTGTAAAAGCGTAAGACTCATCCTACTAGAGTTTACTGCAGCAAGGAGTGGACACTCAGGTGGAAATGTGCATGATGGCGGATCCCCTGTTAGACCCTCCCCAATTGTCAACCGTTTATGGATTACCAGCGGACGTCTTTTCACCTATAAAAGGCTGGGCCTCGTTGCTTCTTTCCCTTAAGACGGGTTCTCGAGCCACTCTGGTTTCAGGATATCTATGATGAATATACATGAGAGAGATTTGCATACATGCCGAAAATGGACGTGTGGCAAAATGAAAATTGCCGCACGTCCATTTTGGGTCTGAGACCTTACTGCCAGCCATTAACCTAGCGGTAACCGGGCGGTAATGACCTATACGCGCCAAATGCCACTTGGCGCGCGGCAGAAAATAAAAATTATTTATCGGACGCGTGCCAAAAATGATACTGCAAGAGCCACGCAGTAGCCGTGCGGTAACTCCATTTTGGTGCGCATAGACGCTTACGTGGCTTAGTAAAATAGCCCCTGAGGCAGGTAGTGGACTTATCTGAAAGCCACCATGACGTCTCTCAAACCTGCTGTGGATCTGATTTCCATAAGTCTTGTGAAAACACAGTATACCAGATCCAGACGTCTCATGCTGGTGACGTCCACAGGTTAATTCTGCATATTTTTGTGTGTGTCACATCACTTGCCTTTCATCACTTCATCAGATGTTTCCTCCCACTGAAAACAGTCTTGCAAGGAAGTATTATGGTGTTTTCTTCCACCAGGGAGGAGGGGGGGGGAGTTTACTGTCACAAAAAGGCCATTTTCATCCAAAGCATGAAAACCTCCTGGACAACATTAGGCCGCTGCAGTCTGAATTATTTTTAAACAGATGCTACGTCCGCTACTCCCCCCCCCCCCCCCCCCGGCACCACTGTATTTAAAAAATGGCGGCTGAAACTCCCTGCAGAAGTCTCTCGAGACTATTGAGACTGCCACGGGACGTCTCGGCTGCCATTTTGAAAACACGGCAGCGCCGGCAGGCGGGGGAATAGCAGCAGCTCAGTGGGCAGGAAGGAACATGCCCCTCCCCTTCCCCACAGAGTCCGCCAGATTACCAGGACTCCTCAGGTAGGACCGGGGCAGCGGGGACATCGGCTGGGTGGGGGGCCCAGACTACCCTCAGTCCGCCCCTGCACTTACCTTTTGGGTGCCGAACTTGCGCCTGCGAAAACCTGATGTAAAATGCCTGTGCCCAATTTAGGAGCAGTAAGGCGGTATTCTGTAATTCCGTGCACAACTTTTCGGAACGTCCCTTGAGTATTTAATTCCATAACATTCAAATCTGTTTGTTTTCTGTCTGTCTCCAAAAAAGTATATAAAAAAAGATTTAACAAACATCAGATAGGAAGAAAGGAGAACTAGGAATAAAACCAAGATTAAATGAACAGGAAAACTGGTATTTTGAGCAGTCAAGCTGATGCTATATATTTTTTTTTTTAATTTGGAATGAAAATGTTACTTCAAAACTGTATTTTCAAATTAAAAAAACATTGCTTGCTTGTCTCCATAGGTATCAGGAGAAAGAGGATTCATAATCGTTGATGGAACCCTAACATGTCTGGAGTGATATCTAATGATACTGCCCACCTCAGGAGATTGTGAAAGTGGCAGAAGGCCTCATGGGTCTGACCTCAGTTCCTGATCTCTCACACCATTGTGACAGGAGATGTGAGATGGGGCACAACTGTTTAACACAAGAGGAGTCTTCCTGTTTTCTGGTCCTTTTGTCCACTGGTCTGTTTATGTGAAGTGGTGGGTTGAAAGTTGACAACCTTGTATACAAAAAAATAAAATATTTTTCTATTTTGATTCTCGGCGAGTGTTCATGTGTGGGTTGTCTTATGGAATCCTTTGTGTTTCTAAGGCTACCTGAGGAGAAAATTACAGACAGATGCATAAATACGGGGTCTCGTGTGTCTTTAGTATTTGGTGGCATTTGCTTTCTAGCAGCTTTGAGGTTTTACTTAAAAAGACGTTAGCAGAGACATGTCCTTAGGTAGTGAGACACACATGCTATCAAGAAACAGAGAAAGGCTAATTTGCTTATGTGAAAATGGTGTGGCCCTAGACATGCTAAGCATGTTGGGGTCGTTTATTTAAACGGTTTAACCAGACAGGAGAGACTCTCCTTCCTGCTTAAGACCGGTCCTGTGGCAGATATTCAGCAGCACTATTGGGGACTCTCCTACAGATAAAGCAGAGCAGACCAAAGGCTGCGTCATGGGCAAGACTATTGGAGATTCAGAAAGTTCTTTCCCTTAATAGCTAGCACTACAGGTAAAGCAACAACTTCAGTAACTATTAAGGAAAGAACTTTCTGAATCCACAATAATCTCGCCCCTGACACAGCCATTTTGAAGGTGAAATATGGCTATGTCGGCCCTTGAATACTACCCAAACTCGAGAGAAAGCTTCATAAAGCTAAAAGCTAAACTTAGCTTTAGGGCGGTCTGCGGCAGTCGGATGGTCCCGAGTAATCCCAACAGGGACCCGTTTCACCTCTCGGCTTCCTCAGGGGATTTAATTGCTGCCACAGCTTCCTTTAGAGCACTGTCCATACGACAACTTAATGCTGGGCACCATGGTTTGAATGTTGTTATGATTTGACTATAAAAACATTCTACGGATACCCCAGTCATCTGAGGTCTTTCCCCCCCACCATTCCTATGTGGTGTTTAATTATAGTGAGTTGGCTTCTCAATCTACACTTTGGATTGAGTTTGGGCAGTTGAGTTTTTCCTTTTTATATTTTGTTTTTTTGGCGCTTAAATAATAAAACATTTTCTCTTCAATCTGTTGGTCTGCTGTGCTTTGTCTGGATTGAGTAGGTGCAGATCCCTGCCTCTCTTGTGATTCTGATCTCCAGTTTGTACCAGGGTAGAACCAGAAGTTATATAGCAGGCAACATAGATATTCAGTGCTGGTGCCCGTGTTGGACCATATACAAAGAAGCCCTAACTGTGCCCACTTAGCTATCCAGGCATGGCTCTGAATATCAGCCATACTTGGATAACTTCATGGCGCCGGTAATTTTCACAATGAATATTGTCAGCCTGTACCTCTCCGTGCTGTCTGCTCTCGATCCGACACCTCTCCGTGCTGTCTGCTCGCGATCCGACACCTCTCCGTGCTGTCCGCCTTCACCCACACAATTGGGGCTAATCCACCTAAGAGGAACTGCTTCTGCTCACTTGCAAAAAGTAATTATTCACAGTACTATATTTATTCTGCAGAGTACTTTATTCCACAGCGGTACCAGCGGGAAAACAGTATGTCCACTGTACTACAACTGCTGGTCTCTGTGCACCTGGCTTCACTTCTCAAACACACAACAACCAACAACAGTTCAGAATAGTTCAGTCTTAGCATTCGCTAACAACTTGGGATAAACCTGTGGTTCAGTCTATTCCTCCTCTCCTTTCTTCTACTGCCTAGGAGTAGGAGGCATTTTCACCACCCTCGCTTGTCAACCACCAGCTTGTGTGGAAGGTTGGTTTTTCCTTTTTGTGTGTGTGTGTGTGTGGGGGGGGTGTAGCTCCTGTAAGCACTTGGGAACCTGCCTGCCAAGTCGTTAATATGCCTGTGCTCTGGTGAGCTGTGTTTGCAAATTTGAACTGCATGTGTATTTGTCAGCATTCCTTGTTCTGTGGAAGGCTGCGTTTTGATGTGTTTTTTTTGGGGGGGGGGTGGGGGGTGGGGAGGAAGTTCCTTGAAGCACTTGGGTACCTGCCTGTGAAGTCATTAATGTGTTTTGTGGATAGCTGTGTTTGCTTGTGGTTGGGGGGAGTGTGTCTTTTGAAGCTCCTGCTTG
This sequence comes from Microcaecilia unicolor, assembly GCF_901765095.1. Classification (NCBI taxonomy): domain Eukaryota; kingdom Metazoa; phylum Chordata; class Amphibia; order Gymnophiona; family Siphonopidae; genus Microcaecilia; species Microcaecilia unicolor. The sequence goes on along the minus strand of NC_044033.1, from coordinate 216,694,934 downwards.
CTGTTTTTATCTCCATTTGTATTTGTCTGGTTTTCTGGTTGTGTGGAAGTGTGCGTTTAGATTTTGTGTGGGTTGGGGGGGCGAGGGGGTGCAGACGTCGAGTCAGTGGTTAGTTTTGTGTGGGTGGTCATTTCTTAGGGTGGCTGCACATACCGGGAGCAGGAGCATGGGCATGCAAATAGTTTTGTCCTTCCAGCGACAAAGTTGGAGAAACAAGTCAGATGCTAAAGAAGAGATTTAATTTACATAGACACCATATGAAAAATGCTAGTACCAATAAAATGTCATGCCTGTGGGGCAGCACTTTACAAAACCAGAACACTGTACCAGTGATTTCATGGTAAGAATCCTTAAAGGGAACTTTAAAACAATACAGTCAGAATGATTAAATATTTTGACACCCATGACAGGACTTAACAAAGATCTGGGTTTTCTAGCCCATTATAAACCATAAAATTGTACTGCTTTGTCACCCTCCTATCTCCATGCATATCTCACCTGTCCCTCTTTCTGTCTCTCACCTGTCCACCCCCATCCTGTTAGACTGTTACTGGAATCAATGCTTTGATGTTTCACTTATATATACTGTCATCTACCAACATTTGCTTATTTCCGATCTGACCAAGAAGGGCAACCTCCACCCCCATCCCGCTCTCTGTTGGAGTTCCTCAGGGATCTGTCCTTGGACCCCTTCTTTTTTCAATCTACACCTCTTCCCTGGGCTTGCTAATCTCATCTCATGGTTTCCAATATCATCTTTATGCTGACGACACCCAGCTCTATCTCTCCACACCAGACATCACTGCAGAAACCCAGGCCAAAGTATCGGCCTGCTTATCCGACATTGCTGCCTAGATGTCCAACCGCCACCTGAAATTGAACGTGGCCAAGACCGAGCTTATTGTCTTTCCACCCAAACCCACTTCTCCTCTCCCTCCACTCTCTATCTCAGTTGATAACACCCTCATCCTCCCCGTCTCATCTGCCCGCAACCTCGGAGTCATCTTCGACTCCTCCCTCTCCTTCTCTGCGCATATCCAGCAGATAGCCAAGACCTGTCGCTTCTTTCTCTATAACATCAGCAAAATTCGCCGTTTCCTATCTGAACACACCACCTGAACTCTCATCCACTCTCTCATTACCTCTCGCCTTGACTACTGCAACCTACTCCTCACTGGCCTCCCACTTAGCCATCTATCCCCCCTTCAATCCATTCAGAACTCTGCTGCACGTCTTATCTTCCGTCTGGACCGATATGCTCATATCACCCCTCTCCTCAAGTCACTTCACTGTCTTCCGATCAGGTACTGCATACAGTTCAAGCTTCTCCTACTAACCTACAAATGCACTCGATCTGCAGCCCCTCCTTACCTCTCTACCCTCATCTCCCCTTACATTCCTGGACCGGATGGTATTCATCCTAGAGTACTGATAGAACTGAAAAATGAGCTTGCGGAGCTACTGCTAGTGATATGCAACTTATCCTTAAAATCGAGTGTGGTACTGGAAGATTGGAGGGTGGCCAATGTAACACCGATTTTTAAAAAAGGCTCCAGGGAGATCTGGGAAATTATAGACCGGTGAGTCTGACGTCAGTGCCGGGGAAAATGGTAGAGGCTATTATTAAAAACAAAATTACGGACTTCCGGCGGAGCCGAGCGGGAAGATGGCCGCCGACTAGAGGGCTCCGCGACACCGCGCGAGAGATCTCCTTCTCCCCCCGCCTACTGGGCTCACCCGCGGCAAGCAACGATACATAAAGGTCCCGAGAGCACGGAGATGCAGGCGGGTGCCGGCAGAAGTGCCCCGCGGTATCGTGGCCGAATTAATTCCACCGCATGTGCCGCGATTCAAGATGGCGGCCGGAAGACTCCTAGAGCGGGCAGAGGAATGAGCGGCAGCATAACAACGCGGCGGATGGCGGCCTGGTAAGGAAACGGGCCCAGAGGCAGGGAAGATCGATAAATAGAGGAGAGATTGAGAGACACTCCTTTTCTGCTGCTCCCTCCCCGATCTGAAGAGGGCTTTAGCCCGATCCCTTACAATTTCCTTAGTTGAAGGGGGAAATAAGCCAATGCCTTACGCAATAGAGATGCAGTGACATAATAATGACTTGGGTAAATTAAAGAACTCATTGTAACAGCCCCGCAATCTCTAGACAAAACAACTGCATATAAAGGAGAAGAACTGTGTTCAGAGTGATTCTATAATATATGTTGGATAAAGAATCAACTTAAAGAGAGTGTTACCCTGGTCATAATATTCAAACTATCCCTGAAGGTGGAATAGCAGTGCACACGGGGCATAGAAAATCCGGTCCCACAGACATTTTCTGATAAGAACGACAGCTCCATAGTGCAGGTGTACAAAGCACAGTACTGGACGAATCATAGACTGCATGGAGCAATACCTAAAGCCTAAATCTGCCGGCACAACCCGAAGTGGCACCAAATTCGACAAGGGGAAAAACACTCCCCCACCCACAGGAGCGCGAATGGCTGAGGGGAAACTTGAAAAACTCGGGGACTTCTCTGAAAAACAATTGGCCCAAATCACCATGGCAGTGAGTGCTGCACTTAACCCCAGATTTGATTTGCTAGAACGCCAAATGAGTAACATGGAAGCTAACATGGCAGATACAGTGAAGAGGCTGGGAGAAACGGAAAGCAGAATATCCGCTTTGGAAGATACCAGAGCACAGCACACCCAAGATGTAGCCCGGATGACGGAGCAACTCAAGGCACAACAAGACAAGATTGAAGATATGGAGAACAGAGCAAGAAGATGTAACCTGCGCATTGTGGGTCTACCAGAGGCAATTCCAGAGAAAACCTTAGGGCACGTTCTGGAGCAGTGGCTCAAAAAAGAGCTGGCTCTGTCTGATAGCTACGGAGAACTGTGCATCGAAAGGGCCCACAGGCTGGGCCAGTGGCAACAGGGGCAGCAAAGACCCAGGTTGGTGATAATCAAAGTTCACAATTACTTGCACAAAGAAGAAATTATGAGGGGCTTCCGTTTAAAAAGAGACACTCTGAGCTATGACGGAAACCAGATAAGAATATTCCAAGACTATTCTGCAGGAGTGCAAGAACAAAGGCGCAGATTTCATCCGCTCTGCACGACACTAGTCAACCGGAAAACAAGATTCTTGCTACTTTATCCAGCTGTTTTAAAGATCCAGCACGAAAACAAATGGCGTTCCTTCCAATCAGTGCAAGAGGCCCAGCAATTTATAGACACTGAATTAAAGGCGCCTGATGAGGCGCCAACTTGACTATGAGAAAAGAGAAATCCAGTTGATGAACCGCATAACCTTTGCAAGTATAGGAGGAAACATGATGATGTGATTTACTAAGGTTGTATAAGGCATTTGCTGATGTTACATAGTTAAAGTGATAATATGATATCTGCCAGATTGATAAAACTAATGGTGGAGGAAGTTTATACATGCAAGGGCCATATTAGAATTGATCTAAACAAAAAGGGGGGGGGAGCTACCACTTAGGCCGAGAGGAGGAATGGGGGGGGGGGGGGGAGGGGAAATCTCATAGCGGTAACATGTCACCTGGAAGCAGAGAAGCAACGGTTAGGGTTGGAAGGGAGGGGGGCTCAGGCAACGGGATAAGGGGATGGAGACTTCGAAAGACACAATGTTTTAAGGGGGGAGGGTGCTCCAGAGCTAAAGGAATTGGGTGGCACACACGGGTTAAGCAAAAGGGAAGCATACATAGGAACTGCGTACCAATGGGGAAAAGGAAATGTATGAAGCCACTGGGGAAGGGCTGGGACCCAGGGGCTAAATTATCAGAGAACAAATATTGGAAAATAGCAAACCCACACAGTCACACACTGTAAAATAGTCACTTGGAATGTAGGTGGCGTTACGTCTCCCATCAAAAGGAAAAAGATTCTGGCACATTTGAAACACCTCAATGCAGACATAGCTTGTTTACAGGAAACAAAGTTGACGGCAGCAGAACATGAAAAACTCAAACAGGGATGGATAGGACAGGTGATACATGCATCCGCAGATGGGCGAAGGGGGGGAGTTGCAATATGTATTCATCGCCGACTGGCCTGTAAGGTAGAGAAGATCTTTCATGATCCCAAAGGAAGATTCCTCCTGGTTAAGCTCTGGTTACAAGGGAGGGAGTTATATCTACTGAATGTTTATGCTCCTACCCCTCCTGAGGGCTCCTTTTTCCCAGGGTTGTTGAGGAGGCTGATACCATATGAAGACAAACACCTGATTGTAGCAGGGGATATGAATATTTCCATAGACCCTAGAATGGATTATTCAGGCGAGGGTGGCAGGGGAGTGGAAGGTAGGAGGGGGTCACTGATGTTAAACGAGTTCACTAACTCTCTCTCTGTAGTGGACACATGGCGTAATTTGCATCCAGATCAAAAAGAGTATACACATCGGTCCAGGGCCCATGGGACATGGGGAAGATTAGATTACATATTCATTTCAGCAGCCTTGTTTCATAGTGTAAGGGACACGAAAATAGAGGAGGTTCTGATATCTGATCATAGCCCGGTCTGGTTGGAGCTGGAGGCCCCAGGAGGCTTTCAGCCGTCCAGGCACTGGAGGTTCCCTGGACACCTGATAAAGGATAAATCTTTTCAAAAATTCTTAACGAAAAAGTGGGAAGAATATGAATTATTCAATAAAGACCACAAATCGAATCCACAGTTGTTTTGGTGTGCAGGAAAGGCGGTGCTGCGGGGGGATCTGATAGCATATGTAGCAAGTAAACGGAAAAAGAATGCAGCTAGCCTGTTACAGTTGAATAAGCGGCTGCGGAAAGCCAGGCGTCAGTATATAGAACAAAAGTCCACGGCTGCTAGAGAAGCTTATTTGTCTTTACAGGCCGCGGTAAACTCCCTATTGCATGAAAAAATGTTACAGAATAGAACTTTCCAAAAATATAAGTTCCACCGCTTTGGAAACAGAGCAGGAGGTATGCTGGCCCAGCTAGTTCGGAAGCGGGAGGGAAATAGAACAATATCAGCCTTGAAAGAAAAGACAGGTGACCTTACTAATAACCCAGATAGGATCCTCCAAATATTACAGGAACATTTCAGTGACCTTTACAGGGCCAATAGGCCTGCCACGGAGGTTCATATGAATGACTTCCTCAGTAGGGCAAAAATGCCAAAATTAGGAGAGTCTGAAGTGGCAGGCCTGGAGGCCCCTATCCAAAATAAAGAACTGTTAGACGCAATAAAAGGGCTAAAGTCTTTCTCGGCTCCTGGAGTGGATGGGTATTCAGGAGAATTTTACAAAATACTCCAGCCTCAGTTGCTAGGTCCATTATTTGAATATCACCAGGCGGTAATTCGAGAGGGAAGATTCCCATTGCATGAAAACGTTGCCTCCATATCACTACTGTTGAAGCCGGGGAAATGCGGGGAGGAACCCGAATCCTATAGGCCTATCTCGTTGATTAATGTCGATATCAAACTGCTTGCAAAGATCTTGGCCACACGGCTCAATGCATATCTCCCAAGTGTGATTGAATCTACACAAGTGGGATTCATCCCAAAAAGGCACTCGGTAACACACATTCGAAGAGTCTTACTGGCAATGGCAAAGTGTCGGCATGAGGAGATCCCAGGGATTTTGGTGAGCCTTGATGCCGCCAAGGCTTTTGACAGGGTCGAGTGGACCTTCTTATTTTGTGTTTTAGACTGGATAGGAATTCCGGCAGAAATGAAGCAAATTATAGCGGCCCTATATTCCGGTATGAAAGCCCATGTCACAGCAAATGGAGGGATTTCAGAGGGGTTCCCAATAAGTAGAGGAACACGTCAAGGTTGCCCACTCTCCCCACTTTTGTTTGATCTTACATTAGAACCATTACTACGTTATCTAAATTCAGACCCGGGAATTAGGGGGGTGAGATTAGGGGAACAGGAAGTTCGAGCTTTAGCTTATGCCGATGACGTCCTCCTGGTATTAACTAACCCGCAAGAGTCCTTTAAGGCTGCCTTAACACTGATTAAGGAGTATGGGCAGTTATCAGGGTTTGGCCTTAACCTCTCAAAGTCATGCGCGATGTCCATGGATAGTGACGTTAAATTAAATTGGCAAGGAGAGGCTTTGCTGAGATGGGAGACAACAAAAATGAAATATTTAGGAGTGTATATAACCAGAGATGGGGCCTCCCTATATAAAGAAAACATAGGTCCGCTGATGGAGATGACTAAAAATAAGTTGTTTATGTGGAGGGAATTACCACTTACAATATGGGGTAGAATAGCGCTGTTTAATATGATGGTAGCACCCAAGTGGCTATACGTCTTTCAGCAATTACCGTTGTTTTTGAAACGAAAAGATGAAAAGTCTTTACAACGTTTACTACAAAAGTACCTTTGGCAAGGGAAGAAACCGAGAATTCCATATCATCTGATGATAGGCCCAAGGGAGGGGGGTGGCATGGGACTTATGAACATTAAATTTTTGGCTATCACAAGTTCCATGAGACACATAAATGATTGGTATCGAGGGACCTCTGGGTTTTCCATTACGCCAGTGGAGACGCAGATGTTCCCAAACATACACTTTAGTCATCTGCTTCATTCTGGGACGCCATTGCCCACTGGAGCATTCAGGAGGCATCCCCTACTGAAGGCCCTCAGAGAAACATGGAGATGGGTGTGTAGACGTTATCACTTCTCTGCCCGTACATCCCCCTGGCTGTCCATATGCGATAACCCAGCGTTTCCCCCGGGACAAGGGGTTAGTGTTTTTAGTAGGTGGGCGCAAAAAGGGATAATATACCTGGCACACATAGTCACGGAACAGGGGAAAATTCTCTCATACCTAGAGCTTCAGACTCGATTTAGGATCCCCCCGACATATCAATTTGCATATTGTCAGCTGCGACACTATGTTGCTTCCCTAGAGTGGACTGACCTCACGGAGGATGTGGTGGAGGTTCTCTCCGAGGAGTTTACTCTGGGAGCGCAACTCTCAGTACCATTGAGATTCCATCATAGGCAATTGAAGGATACTGCAGCAGAATTGGACTTTAGACGGATTGCACGGGACTGGTCAGAGGACCTGGGTTGCACATTTACAGAGGTAGAATGTAGATCATATTTGAAAGCTATGTATAAGCAACGACTATCCATACCCCAGAGAGAGAGGTTATATAGATGGCTGTTGAGAACACACATATCTCCTTACAGAGCGCTAAGAGCGGGGTTTGATACTACAGGAACCTGCCCCAAATGTAACCAGGGAGCGGCTTCTCTAGGGCATATGTTTTGGGGCTGCCCATTAGCAGGAAAGTTCTGGAGGCAAATCATAGCGGGAATAGACCAATTGTGGAATTGCACTCTCATCTATGATCCCCTAATTTTATTTAACTGCTTTAAGCTAACTGCAGAGGCTCCAGAGGGCTTTAAGGCATTTGCCAAGATGGCTATATATTTCGGAATAACCACCATATTGCAATTTTGGAGGGCAAAAGAAATACCCCCCTTACAGGCCTGGCGGGCACAAATGGTGCGACAAATGAGAATAGACAGATGTGGGGTGCCTGATCTAGAAAGCCCCGCAGGTCTCAAGTTTAAGGCCCAGTGGGAAATGCTTTGGATTACCCTCCCGGTTAAGGCGCAAAGCCTATTGCTGAAATTCTAAAACCAATGCAAGGTCGCATGGGCTTGTTATTATTAAACAGAGGGGCGATGGATTATGGTAAAGAAGGCTCAATAATTACTGAAAGTCGGGTACGCTATGTACAATGAGAGCTGCCACTTCCTTAGATGCTGACTTCTTGTGTGCACTAAACTACAAATACAGTTGACTTTGTAACGGAGCAAAGGGGGGGGGGGGGGGGGGGGGGAGGGGGGGAGGGGTAGGGTCAAGGGAGGGAGGGATAGGGCAGGGGGGTTGGGTAGGGTACTCCTCCAGATTCATGTAGTTAAATAACTCATATAAGTCGAAGCCGAACAACAGAGAGTTTATTTTGAAATAATTTAGCCTGACGTTTGTCAATTGTTGGGAGGTTTGTTACATTTGTAATACTAGAATGTGGTAAGAGATAGGGAGTGCTAAAGGTTAAGAGGAGGAGAAGGAAAGGGAGAAAATGCAAATACTATACTGTAACATGATAAGCTATTTCGGCCTGTTGGTTGACAAATTTGTGTATAAATTTTGTTTTTCGGCAAAGAAAGGTTTATTTGTTTGTTACAACCAATAAAAATGATTTAAACATAAAAACAAAATTACAGAGCACATCCGAGGACATGGATTACTGAGACCGAGTCAGCACGGCTTTTGTGTGGGGAAATCTTGCCTGACCAATTTACTTCAATTCTTTGAAGGAGTAAACAAACATGTGGACAAAGGGGAACCGGTTGATATTGTGTATCTGGATTTCCAAAAGGCTTTTGACAAGGTACCTCATGAAAAGCTACAGAGGAAATTGGAGGGTCATGGGATAGGAGGAAATGTCCTATTGTGGATTAAAAACTGGTTGAGGGATAGGAAACAGAGAGTGGGGTTAAATGGGCAGTATTCACAATGGAGAAGGGTAGTTAGTGAGGTTCCTCAGGGGTCTGTGCTAGGACCGCTGCTTTTTAATATATTTATAAATGATTTAGAGATGGGAGTAACTAGCGAGGTAATTACATTTGCTGATGACACAAAGTTATTCAAAGTTGTTAAATCGCGACAGGATTGTGAAAATTACAAGAGGACCTTACGAGACTGGGAGACTGGGCGGCTAAATGGCAGATGACGTTTAATGTGAGCAAGTGCAAGGTGATGCATGTGGGAAAAAAGAACCCGAATTATAGCTACGTCATGCAAGTTTCCACGTTAGGAGTTACGGACCAAGAAAGGGATCTGGGTGTCGTCGTCGATAATACACTGAAACCTTCTGCTCAGTGTGCTGCTGCGGCTAGGAAAGCGAATAGAATGTTGGGTATTATTAGGAAAGGTATGGAAAACAGGTGTGAGGATGTTATAATGCTGTTGTATCGCTCCATGGTGAGACCGCACCTTGAGTATTGTGTTCAATTCTGGTCGCCGCATCTCAAGAAAGATATAGTAGAATTGGAAAAGGTGCAGAGAAGGGCGACTAAAATGATAGCGGGGATGGGACGACTTCCCTATGAAGAAAGATTAAGGAGGCTAGGGCTATTCAGCTTGGAGAAGAGACGGCTGAGGGGAGACATGATAGAGGTATATAAAATAATGAGTGGAGTGGAACAGGTGGATGTGAAGCATCTGTTCACGCTTTCCAAAAATACTAGGACTAGGGGGCATGCGATGAAACTACAGTGTAGTGAATTTAAAACAAATCGGAGAAAATTTTTCTTCACCCAACGTATAATTAAACTCTGGAATTCGTCGCCAGAGAAAGTGGTGAAGGCGGTTAGCTTAGCAGAGTTTAAAAAGGGGTTGGACGGTTTCCTAAAGGAGAAGTCCATAAACCGCTACTAAATGGACTTGGGGAAAATCCACAATTCCAGGAATAACATGTATAGAATGTTTGTACGTTTGGGAAGCTTGTCAGGTGCCCTTGGCCTGGATTGGCCGCTGTCGTGGACAGGATGCTGGGCTCGATGGACCCTTGGTCTTTTCCCAGTATGGCATTACTTATGTTCCTACGCCGTAACCTCCGCTCTCAAGACAAATACCTCCTTTCAGTACCCTTCTCCACCACCGCCAACTCCAGGCTCCGCCCTTTCTGCCTCGCCTCACCCCATGCCTGGAATAAACTCCCTGAGCCCATACGCCAAGCCCCCTCCCTGCCCATCTTCAAATCCTTGCTCAAAGCCCACCTCTTCAATGTCGCCTTCGGCACCTAACCACTACATCTCTATTCAAGTAATCTAGACTGCCCCAACTTGACATTTCGTCCTTTAGATTGTAAGCTCCTTTGAGCAGGGACTGTCCTTCTTCGTTAAACTGTACAGCGCTGCGTAACCCTAGCGCTTTAGAAATGTTAAGTAGTAGTAGTAGTAACCTTCAAAAGCTAATCAAGAAATGTATTATGTCCAATAAAAAAAGGTATCAGGTTATTTTCTTTTCCGTGTTTTATTGCTATCTTTATCTCTTAAACCTCTGACTCCCTTTCCCGATTCTCAAACAGCAGCAGCAGTAAAGAGTAGTTACTTACCTGTAACAGGTGTTCTCCGAAGACAGCAGGCTGCATATTCTCACAAGTGGGTGACGCCACGTCGGCCCCGGAGGATTTTAAAGCAAAATCTAAAAATCTCTTCTACGGCGTTCCGTCGCGCGAGCGATCGCACTGCGCATGTGCGCACACCTCTTCCCGCTCGCTGTGCGGACACGCCCCTCAGTTTTTCTTTTTCCGCGTCTGAGGAGACACGGAGTTCGTTAGTGCTTCGTGTTTTCTTCAGGTCCTCGGAGTAAAATCTCTTTTTTTATTTTACCCTTTTGGGTGTTCTTTATTTTTTCATTTGTACTCTTTCATGGCAGGCTCATTGTGGCTTATATATACAGGTACTTTTTGTACCTGGGGCAAGGATTAACTTTTCCTGGGTATAGTTATGCATCGAATAGGTCTCCACTTGCCTCGGCGCCTCCTGCTTGGCAGGTCATTCGGGCGCATCAGCGGGTGTCGGTACCATCGGTGCCCAGAGCTTTGCTCCCTCTGTTATGGAGGTATCCGGGCTTCAGATATCAGTCGGTGCCGAGAGCGTTGCTCCCTCTGTTATGGAGGTATCCTGGCACTGGACGTCGATACACCGGTACCAGGTATCAACAGTGCCATCGGTACCGGGTATCATCGGTACCGGGTGTCATGGGTACCGTCGGTACCGAGTATCTTCGGTACCGTCGGGTACCGAGTATCTTCGGTACCATGGGTGCCGTTGGTACCGAGTATCATCGGTGCCATGGGTACTGTCGGTACCGAATATCATCGGTGCGTCGGTACCGAGGAGTATCGGTACCAGGAACATTGGTACCATGGTCGGTGCCATGGGTCCCGTCGGTACCGGGTATCATCGGTACCATGGGTCCCGTCGGCACCGGGTATCATCGGTACCATGGGTGCCGTCAATACCGAGTGTCATCGGTGCCATGGGTGCTGTCGGTACCGGGTATCATGGGCACCATCGGCACCAGGTATCATGGGCACCATCGACTATCGGTACCAGGTATCATCGCCCATCGGTACCGAGTATCATGAGTACCATCGGTACCATAGTATCAGGTATCGTCGGTATCGCGGATACCATGGGTATCAGGTAACATGGATGCCGTCGGCACATGAGTACCATCGATACCAGATATCATGACCAGGTACCATCAGTGCCATGGGTGCCATTGGTACCAGGTGTCATGAGCACCGTCGGTGCCATGTGTACCATCGGTACCGTCGGTGCTGTTGGTGCCGGATATCATGGGTACCATCGGTACCACATGTTATGGGTACCATCGGTACCAGGTATCATGGGTACCATCGATACCAGATATCATGACTATCATCGGTACCAAGTACCATGGGTACCATTGGTACCGGGGGCCATCGGTACCATGTGTATCATCGGTACCGTCGGTGCCATGGTCTGGCAGTCTGGTTTCGATTCCCTTGCATTTCCAGATTTTGTCCTTGGCTTCAGGACCATGGGTACCATTGGATGCCATGGGTGCTACCGCCTCCTGCGGCATCTAGCTTTTCACCTGGTCTCCTTCACCGATGCTGCCTCTGGTATGGGTGTTCGCACCCTACTGGGGCAACTTCTCGACCCCGTAGTAGAACTTACCGCGCCTCCATATCGGACGCGTTTGGATCTGAGCTGCTCTGTTTGAGTAGTTAGCTCAGTTCAATGATGGTTCATCTGACATTACAGTGGAGATTGTGAATCCCAATGCCCAGATGCTCGAGGTCCTAGACTACCATCTTCACCTGAGTCTTCTGCCACTCAGAACAGATAGGAGTTCTAAGAACTTACTTCGGTTACGAGCATTCCCACCAGAGTAGTCTAAACCTTTTCACCAAGTGGTCAGGTAGCACACGGTGTGTCGCAGGTTCCTGTCCAAGGGCATTTTCGACACTTGTAATGTAACACCTAGATTTCTGCTCTAGGTACAATGATGCGCAGACTCTCATGACTGTGTGCCTCTCACCTGGAGGAGGAGACTCAGCAGAAGATTGTAGATATGCTGTGCATACACTTCCTCATCTCGGAAGTTCTTTAGAGAGAAGAGTAGTTTTCCTTGTGCCTTAAGGGGTCGTACCTATACTCCTACTTCTCGACAGCCGGTTCAGGCTATGCCTCAGCACGCTCGTTCTAGTCAGCGGCGTGCACCTAATCAGGCCCCTGCAGCTATTCCCCAGGAACCAGAGAGGGGTTTTTGACTAGCCGTACCGGCCAATCTGCCTGTCGGGGGGGAAGTTTAAATTTTCTCCACCAAAGGTGACTTCTTTTATCCTCCAACCGGTGGTTTTTTTCAAATAGTCCGGTTAGGATACATTCTCAATCTGGAATCAAACCCTCCACATTGTTCATTGGAAGCTTAATCCTTTAGCTTCCATCAAACGTGAGTACTTGCAGAGGAACTCTCTGCCTTTCTCAGCGCCAATGCAGTCGAGCCCGTTCCACCAGGGCAAGAAGGGTTGCGATTCTATTCCAGGTCCTTCCTTGTGGGTTGCGTCCCATCATAGACATAAGGGGCCTAAACAGATTTTGGTACAGGATGCTTTCCCTGGGCATCCTTCTTCCCATACTTCAGGAAAACGATTGGTTATGCTCTCTGGACTTACAGGATACTTATACTCTCTTTGCTTCCAGAGTATGTTTTTTCCTAGTGCCTGGCTGTTGTTGCAGCGTATCTTCATGGACTGGGAGTGCATGTGTTCCCTTAACACGATGATTGCCCGTCTCAACAGATTACAGCACAGTACATATTGAGACTTCTAGACACATGGCTTCCACAGTTCACGTAACTCCCATGGCACTTTTGCACATGACATCCGCTCAGTGCATCCTAGCTTCCCAGTGGTATCAAGTTTAGGGTATCTAGAGGATGTAACCCAACTGTTCGCCAGTCTTCGGAATTCCCCTCAGAGGTGGTTAATTCTCTCCATTTTGATTCTGAGGCGTCTCGTCCACCTTACTCAGTCAAAAGCTGCTGACGAAGGTTGCATCCCTCCTGGCTATCCAACCAAATTATTTTAATTCAACCAAACAATCGGGTTGTGATGCACTCGATAACAAAGGAGTACTGGATCTTGCCCTCTGAGTCAGGATGCCATGCAGATGTAGCGGTGGGCCCGCAACGCGGCATGTTTTCTCCAAGCCACTTATCTAATTGGCGTAAACAGCAGTCTGGCCGACAGGCTGAGCAGGATAATGCTACAGTCATGGTTGTTGAGCATGCCTATAGTTCGAAAGATCTTCCGGAAGTGAGATACCCCCTCAGTGGATCTTTTTGCTACTTAGTCCAATCGCAAAGTCCCTCAGTTCTGTTCCAGGCTGCAGGTTCACGGCAGGCTACCATCGGATGCCTTTCTCCTTCTTTGGGGGACAGGTTTTCTGTATGCGTATCCTCCCATACATCTGGTGGAAAAGACTTTGCTGATTCTCAAGCAAGATTGTGGAGCCATGATTCTGATTGCTCCTTTCTAGCTGCGTCAGATAGGATTCCCTCTTCTTTTGGAGTTGGAATGTTTTCCAGCTCTCATTACGCAGAATGAGGGGGCACTTCTACATCCCAACCTCCAATCTCTGGCTCACACGGTCTGGATGTTGAGAGTGTGGGTTTCGTTGAGTTTTCCAGAGTGTCTCCCGACTCTTGCTTGCTTCCAGAAAAGATTTCACAAAGAGGTGTTATTCTTTTTCATGGAAGAGGTTTGCCGTCTGGTGTGACAGCAAGGCCCTAGATCCTGCCTCTTGTCTTATACAGACCTTGCTTGAGTTCTTTCTACACCTGTCTGAGTCTGGTCTCAAGACCAACTCTGTCAGTATTCATCTTCGTGCTACAAGAGCTTATCATCAACGTGTGAAAGGTCAGCCTTTAGCTGTCCACTTCATGAGAGGTTTATTTCTCCCCCAATATTGAGAGAATTCCTTGTATGTGTCTAGGGGAGATTATTTCTGTTGGGCTTAGCACCCCCAATAAATTTGACAGTTGGCTCTTATGCTTCGGTCAGAGTCCCTATCACTCCTTATCCAGTATCTTGGGGTCTCAATGTCGTTTTCATCCAGCTGCTGCAAGCTCAATTCGGGCCACTGGATTCCTGCCATCTGAAGTATTGGACCTGGAAGGTCGTTTTCCTTAGTGGCTGTTCCTTCAACTCGTAAGGTCGGCGAGCTTCAGTCTCTAGTAGCTCAAGCGCCTTACCTTACTTCTCATCTTAACAGAGTAGTTCTCTGCATGCAGACAAAGTTCTTACTGGCGCTGGTATCAGAGTACCAGCTGATCCAGTCAATTGTCTTGCCAACATTCTTTCTCCCTCATCTTACATCCCTGGCGAAAGCAAGCTGCGCACTTGTTGCGTGGAGCAGACGAGCTCCCTCGGACGGTCCGCCCAGTTGTTTATTTCTTTTAATGCCAGTTGCTGTTGGAAACCGCATCATTTCTTCTTGGCTAGCAGATTGCATCTCCTTCATTTTTGTCCAAGCTGGACTGACTCTAGAGGGCCATGTCACGGCTCACAAAATTAGAGCCATGGCTGAGTCGGTGGCTCATCTAAGATCAGTCACTATTGAAGAGATCTGCAAAGCTGCAGCGTGGTCATCAGTCCACACATTCACATCTCACTACTGCCTTCAGCAGGATAGCCGACGTGTCAGTCGGTTTGGGCAGTCGGGGCTGCAGAACTTCTTTGGGGTTTAGAATCCAACTCCAACCCTCCTAAGCCCATTTTTGTTCTGTTCCAGGCTACACTCATTTAGATGTTTCTTCTTTTCAGGTCAATTTTTATTCTGGCCTCGCCGTTGCGAGACTCAATTGACCACTGTTTGTTGTGTTGTGTAAGCCTGGAAGCTAGGGATACCCCACTTGTGAGAATATCAGCCTGCTTGTCTTTGGAGAAAGAGTAGATACTTACCTGTAACAGGTGTTCTCCGAAGACAGCAGGCTGCATATTCTCACAAACCCTCCCACCTCCCCTTTTGGAGTTGTCTCCTCCATGTTTTGGATTTAACTGAGGGGCGTGTCCGCACAGCGAGCGGGAAGAGGTGTGCGCACATGCGCAGTGCGATCGCTCGCGCAACGGAACGTCGTAGAAGAGATTTTTAGATTTTGCTTTAAAATCCTCCGGGACCGACGTGGCATGGACCTACCTCCAAGAAACGCCAAAAGATCATCCCGCAAATTTCTCAACCTACACTTCCCCAGCTGTAAAGGACTAAAATACAAGCAGATGCACGCCACCACCTTCTCCTACATAAGCACGCAATTATAGAACGCATTGCCTATAGACCTAAGAACAATCGAAGAAACAACTGTTTTCCGCAAATCTCTGAAGACTTATCTCTTCAACAAGGCCTACAATGAGAACCGATAGCTACACTAGTCCCTCTCACCAACCCACTCAGTTAAGAAAGCCCACCTCCTATAATTACCCTAACCACTCCCTCCCTTCCTTCTTTCTTCCCTCACTTAATTTCTACACAATACTAAATATATCTGCTATCCTGTAACGACAATGTTTACATACTATGTAAGCCACATTGAGCCTGCAAATAGGTGGGATAATGTGGGATACAAATGCAATAAATAAATAAATGTTGAGAGTCTGATTTATCACAAAATTTTGGGACAAGCCAAGTCAAAATAACTAAAAACTATGCAAAAAACAAAACCCAACAAGAAAAAAAAAAACTAAAATAAAAGAGACAGGAAAGAACACATAAGTATTGCCATACTGGGACAGACCGAAGGTCCATCAAGCCCAGCATCCTATTTCCACCAGTGGCTAATCCAAGTTACAAGTGCTTGGCAAGATCCTAAAACAGTACAAATCATTTTATACTGCTTATCCTAGAAATAAGCAATAGATTTTCCCCAAGTCCTTTTTAATAATGGCTTATGGACTTTTCTTTTAGGAAGCTATCCAAACCTATTTTAAACCCCGCTAAGCTAACTGCTTTTATCACATTCTCTGGTAACAAATTCCAGAGTTTAATGACATGTTGAGTGAAGAAATATTTTATCCAATTCATTTTAAAATGTACTACTTTGTAGCTTCATTGCGTACCCCCTAGTCCTAGTATTTTTGAAAAGATACTGTTACTAATCTATCTATTTATATGTTTAAAATAAAAGGCATTGAGAATCCTTCCTCTTCTCTTTTAACAACTCTCCCACCCACCTCACTTTCTTCCTCTCCTTCTCTCAATCCCCAACCTCCCCCTATTTTTCTTTATCTCTTGAGTAGAGAGGTGTGGTAGCCGTGTTAGTCCACTTTTAAAGGTAATCAATAGAAATAAAACATGGAAATAAAAATGTTATAAGAAATGATTTATCTTGGGGAAAAGAGCTCTAGAGCACTCGCTACTGTTTATAATTTAAGAGCAGGCGCTGTATTTATAAGTTTTAGGATATTAATTTCTCCACCAATCACCAAAGGTGATAATTGCAATAAATTAAATAAATTAAGTATATATAAAAGATACCATATACTCAGAACACAAAGAGACCGTATTTTTAGCTTCAAAAAGGTTGATTTAATAATACAATTGCACACGAGAGGTAGGTTTTTTAAAGAGATCTTTTACAGATAATCTGTACTTAAGTAAGGTAAAGTAGCAGGTCTAGATCAAAAGTTATGTTACTTACAAGTCCTTGTTACATAGTATGAACAGCATGAGGTAAGCACATGTTCAGGACAGGAGCAGGGCTTCTGCAGTGAGTGGATCTGAATTGCTTGCAGCTGAAGAGAGAATCTGAATCTTGGGGAAACAGCTTTTGCTTTTATATCTTGCAAGCTGCAGGAGGATATGATCACAGAGTCCCAGCACCTGCTTCCTGGTTTGCACTGGATAACTTGCAAGGCATTATGGTTATTGTAGTCTGTTCACATGATCTGCAGATGTCCTGGTATCCATTTGTCTGATAGTTGATGGGAGGGGCAGGTATACCTCTGATGACAGGCAAATGTTCTGTTTATGCTTGTCCTCTGAGTTCTTTGTTTTCAATGGGGTATTCAGGTACCCACCTTAGTCAAGCTTTTGTTAGGTGGGAGGGCAGAGGAAGTTGGGCAGTCTGGATGGACCGTGCAGGTCTTTTTCTGCCGTCATCTACTATGTTACTATGTAAAACATGGAAAAGAAAATAAGATGATACCTTTTTTATTGGACACTAGTAAAAAAGGCCCGTTTCTGACACAAATGAAACGGGCGCTAGCAAGGTTTTCCTTGGAGTGTGTATGTTTGAGAGAGTGTATGTGAGAGTGACTGTGTGAGAGAGAGAGTGAATGTGTGTGTGTGAGAGAGAGAGTGTGAGTCTGGGTGCGAGTGTGTCTGTGAGAATGAGAGTGTGTGCAAGTGTGTATGTGAGACACAGTGTGAGAGAGAGTGTGTTTCACACAGATACAGTGTGTGCAAGAGAGAGTGTGTGTGAGACACAGTATCTCTGTGAGACTGAGTGTATGAGACCAAGAGAGTGTGGGTGACTGTGTGACACATAGAGAGTGAATGTGATACAGTGTGAGAAATAGAGTGTATGAGAGTGAGAGAAAGAAAGACATTGACTGTGAGAGAGAGTGAGAGAGTGTGTGTGTGTGACAGAGATACCTCCCCCCCTCTGTGGTGTCAGGCCTCCCTCCCTCCCTCTCTCTGGTGTCAGGCCCACCCCCCCTCTTTCTCTGGTGTCTGAGCATTACTGTGCAGGACGCTGAGCTCTGGCTGTGCTTGAAGAAACTGACCAATCCTATTTAAGCCGAGAAACCTCGTGTGGTTGGTCACTTCTGCTTGTGAGGAACCCGGAAGTACGTGATGTCAATTCAGGAGATGGATACAGAGAGCAGGAATGCCTCAGCCATGCAGTCAGCTTCAGAATGTTGGAGGTGCGTTTTATTATATAGGAGGATGATCTGAAAATACAGAGTTTAAAATTGCTGTTTCTACCAGGTAGAATAATTTTTAAAGCTGTTTTAGTGATATTTAATGTAGATTTCAAATAAATTAAAATGGTGTGCATTAAGAAACCAAACACAAAAACCTTTTGTCCTTTACCCCTAGTAAAAAAAAGGCCCTTTTCTGTCACAAATGAAACGGGCGCTAGCAAGGTTTTCCTTGGAGTATGTATGTTTGGGTGAGTATGTGTGAGATTGACTGTGTGTGTGAGAGAGAGAGAGAGAGTGAATGTGTGTGTGTGTGTTTTTCTTTTTTTGTGTGTGTTTGTTGCTTGTGTGGAAGGTTGGTTTTTCCTTTTTGTGTGTGTGTGTGTGGGGGGGGGGGGGGGGTGTAGCTCCTGTAAGCACTTGGGAACCTGCCTGCCAAGTCGTTAATATGCCTGTGCTCTGGTGAGCTGTGTTTGCAAATTTGAACTGCATGTGTATTTGTCAGCATTCCTTGTTCTGTGGAAGGCTGCGTTTTGATGTGTTTTTTTTTGGGGGGGTGGGGGGGGGAAGTTCCTTGAAGCACTTGGGTACCTGCCTGTGAAGTCATTAATGTGTTTTGTGGATAGCTGTGTTTGCTTGTGGTTGGGGGGAGTGTGTCTTTTGAAGCTCCTGCTTGCTGTTTTTATCTCCATTTGTATTTGTCTGGTTTTCTGGTTGTGTGGAAGTGTGCGTTTAGATTTTGTGTGGGTTGGGGGGGCGAGGGGGTGCAGACGTCGAGTCAGTGGTTAGTTTTGTGTGGGTGGTCATTTCTTAGGGTGGCTGCACATACCGGGAGCAGGAGCATGGGCATGCAAATAGTTTTGTCCTTCCAGCGACAAAGTTGGAGAAACAAGTCAAATGCTAAAGAAGAGATTTAATTTACATAGACACCATATGAAAAATGCTAGTACCAATAAAATGTCATGCCTGTGGGGCAGCACTTTACAAAACCAGAACACTGTACCAGTGATTTCATGGTAAGAATCCTTAAAGGGAACTTTAAAACAATACAGTCAGAATGATTAAATATTTTGACACCCATGACAGGACTTAACAAAGATCTGGGTTTTCTAGCCCATTATAAACCATAAAATTGTACTGCTTTGTCACCCTCCTATCTCCATGCATATCTCACCTGTCCCTCTTTCTGTCTCTCACCTGTCCACCCCCATCCTGTTAGACTGTTTCTGGAATCAATGCTTTGATGTTTCACTTATATATACTGTCATCTACCAACATTTGCTTATTTCCGATCTGACCAAGAAGGGCAACCTCCACCCCCATCCCGCTCTCTGTTGGAGTTCCTCAGGGATCTGTCCTTGGACCCCTTCTTTTTTCAATCTACACCTCTTCCCTGGGCTTGCTAATCTCATCTCATGGTTTCCAATATCATCTTTATGCTGACGACACCCAGCTCTATCTCTCCACACCAGACATCACTGCAGAAACCCAGGCCAAAGTATCGGCCTGCTTATCCGACATTGCTGCCTAGATGTCCAACCGCCACCTGAAATTGAACGTGGCCAAGACCGAGCTTATTGTCTTTCCACCCAAACCCACTTCTCCTCTCCCTCCACTCTCTATCTCAGTTGATAACACCCTCATCCTCCCCGTCTCATCTGCCCTCAACCTCGGAGTCATCTTCGACTCCTCCCTCTCCTTCTCTGCGCATATCCAGCAGATAGCCAAGACCTGTCGCTTCTTTCTCTATAACATCAGCAAAATTCGCCGTTTCCTATCTGAACACACCACCTGAACTCTCATCCACTCTCTCATTACCTCTCGCCTTGACTACTGCAACCTACTCCTCACTGGCCTCCCACTTAGCCATCTATCCCCCCTTCAATCCATTCAGAACTCTGCTGCACGTCTTATCTTCCGTCTGGACCGATATGCTCATATCACCCCTCTCCTCAAGTCACTTCACTGTCTTCCGATCAGGTACTGCATACAGTTCAAGCTTCTCCTACTAACCTACAAATGCACTCGATCTGCAGCCCCTCCTTACCTCTCTACCCTCATCTCCCCTTACATTCCTGGACCGGATGGTATTCATCCTAGAGTACTGATAGAACTGAAAAATGAGCTTGCGGAGCTACTGCTAGTGATATGCAACTTATCCTTAAAATCGAGTGTGGTACTGGAAGATTGGAGGGTGGCCAATGTAACACCGATTTTTAAAAAAGGCTCCGGGGAGATCTGGGAAATTATAGACCGGTGAGTCTGACATCAGTGCCGGGGAAAATGGTAGAGGCTATTATTAAAAACAAAATTACAGAGCACATCCGAGGACATGGATTACTGAGACCGAGTCAGCACGGCTTTTGTGTGGGGAAATCTTGCCTGACCAATTTACTTCAATTCTTTGAAGGAGTAAACAAACATGTGGACAAAGGGGAACCGGTTGATATTGTGTATCTGGATTTCCAAAAGGCGTTTGACAAGGTACCTCATGAAAGGCTACAGAGGAAATTGGAGGGTCATGGGATAGGAGGAAATGTCCTATTGTGGATTAAAAACTGGTTGAGGGATAGGAAACAGAGAGTGGGGTTAAATGGGCAGTATTCACAATGGAGAAGGGTAGTTAGTGGGGTTCCTCAGGGGTCTGTGCTAGGACCGCTGCTTTTTAATATATTTATAAATGATTTAGAGATGGGAGTAACTAGCGAGGTAATTACATTTGCTGATGACACAAAGTTATTCAAAGTTGTTAAATCGCGACAGGATTGTGAAAAATTACAAGAGGACCTTACGAGACTGGGAGACTGGGCGGCTAAATGGCAGATGACGTTTAATGTGAGCAAGTGCAAGGTGATGCATGTGGGAAAAAAGAACCCGAATTATAGCTACGTCATGCAAGTTTCCACGTTACGAGTTACGGACCAAGAAAGGGATCTGGGTGTCGTCGTCGATAATACACTGAAACCTTCTGCTCAGTGTGCTGCTGCGGCTAGGAAAGCGAATAGAATGTTGGGTATTATTAGGAAAGGTATGGAAAACAGGTGTGAGGATGTTATAATGCTGTTGTATCGCTCCATGGTGAGACCGCACCTTGAGTATTGTGTTCAATTCTGGTCGCCGCATCTCAAGAAAGATATAGTAGAATTGGAAAAGGTGCAGAGAAGGGCGACTAAAATGATAGCGGGGATGGGACGACTTCCCTATGAAGAAAGATTAAGGAGGCTAGGGCTATTCAGCTTGGAGAAGAGACGGCTGAGGGGAGACATGATAGAGGTATATAAAATAATGAGTGGAGTGGAACAGGTGGATGTGAAGCGTCTGTTCACGCTTTCCAAAAATACTAGGACTAGGGGGCATGCGATGAAACTACAGTGTAGTGAATTTAAAACAAATCGGAGAAAATTTTTCTTCACCCAACGTATAATTAAACTCTGGAATTCGTCGCCAGAGAAAGTGGTGAAGGCGGTTAGCTTAGCAGAGTTTAAAAAGGGGTTGGACGGTTTCCTAAAGGAGAAGTCCATAAACCGCTACTAAATGGACTTGGGAAAAATCCACAATTCCAGGAATAACATGTATAGAATGTTTGTACGTTTGGGAAGCTTGTCAGGTGCCCTTGGCCTGGATTGGCCGCTGTCGTGGACAGGATGCTGGGCTCGATGGACCCTTGGTCTTTTCCCAGTATGGCATTACTTTATGTTCCTACGCCGTAACCTCCGCTCTCAAGACAAATGCCTCCTTTCAGTACCCTTCTCCACCACCGCCAACTCCAGGCTCCGCCCTTTCTGCCTCGCCTCACCCCATGCCTGGAATAAACTCCCTGAGCCCATACGCCAAGCCCCCTCCCTGCCCATCTTCAAATCCTTGCTCAAAGCCCACCTCTTCAATGTCGCCTTCGGCACCTAACCACTACATCTCTATTCAAGTAATCTAGACTGCCCCAACTTGACATTTCGTCCTTTAGATTGTAAGCTCCTTTGAGCAGGGACTGTCCTTCTTCGTTAAACTGTACAGCGCTGCGTAACCCTAGCGCTTTAGAAATGTTAAGTAGTAGTAGTAGTAACCTTCAAAAGCTAATCAAGAAATGTATTATGTCCAATAAAAAAGGTATCAGGTTATTTTCTTTTCCGTGTTTTATTGCTATCTTTATCTCTTAAACCTCTGACTCCCTTTCCCGATTCTCAAACAGCAGCAGCAGTAAAGAGTAGTTACTTACCTGTAACAGGTGTTCTCCGAAGACAGCAGGCTGCATATTCTCACAAGTGGGTGACGCCACGTCGGCCCCGGAGGATTTTAAAGCAAAATCTAAAAATCTCTTCTACGGCGTTCCGTCGCGCGAGCGATCGCACTGCGCATGTGCGCACACCTCTTCCCGCTCGCTGTGCGGACACGCCCCTCAGTTTTTCTTTTTCCGCGTCTGAGGAGACACGGAGTTCGTTAGTGCTTCGTGTTTTCTTCAGGTCCTTGGAGTAAAATCTCTTTTTTTATTTTAACCTTTTGGGTGTTCTTTATTTTTTCATTTGTACTCTTTCATGGCAGGCTCATTGTGGCTTATATATATAGATACTTTTTGTACCTGGGGCAAGGAAAAGTTAAGTAATTGCCAGAGTCACAAGGGGCTGTGCCTGAAAGGAAGACAAAGCATATAAGCTTCTCTTTTTCTTTTTTCTTATAAAAGTGCTGGTATATTGTTATCTGTGGGCTCTCTCTCGCCAGCAAACTAAACAAGCCCACATTTTTAGGATCCATTTATTAAAACTTTACAAATGGCTCTCCAGAGCTGTGAGAGCCTGCTTCAGCACACCACTGTCCTTAAGTCCCACAAGTGGTGAAGGTGTATGTCACAGGAAAAAAACAGGGACCTAAGCAGGTGCATCCCTGGTCAGCCACTGAATGGGCAACCTGGTGACACAAAATCAGTGGTGTAACCTTTGAAGTGAGTCTCCACCCGCCTCGGCGCCTCCTGCTCTGCAGGTCATTCGGGCGCATCGGAGGATGTGTCTTGGGCCGGATCATCTCCCTGTGAAGCGCAAGTAGTGTCTCAAAGGCGAGACGTATTCTACTCTGCCAGGGATGCCCAAAGGAGATCATTCTGGAGTCCGACAGAGACCGATGCACGCTGGGTACAGTTATGCATCGAATAGGTCTCCACCTGCCTCGGCGCCTCCTGCTTGGCAGGTCATTCGGGCGCATCGGCGGATGTGTCTTGGGCCGGATCATCTCCCTGTGAAGCGCAAGTAGTGTCTCAAAGACGAGACGTATTCTACTCTGCCAGGGATGCCCAAAGGAGATCATTCTGGAGTCCGACAGAGACCGATGCACGCTGGGTATAGTTATGCATCGAATAGGTCTCCACCTGCCTCGGCGCCTCCTGCTTGGCAGGTCATTCGGGCGCATCAGCGGGTGTTGGTACCATCGGTGCCCAGAGCTTTGCTCCCTCTGTTATGGAGGTATCCGGGCTTCAGATATCAGTCGGTGCCGAGAGCGTTGCTCCCTCTGTTATGGAGGTATCCTGGCACTGGACGTCGATACACCAGTACCAGGTATCAACAGTGCCATCGGTACCGGGTATCATCGGTGCCGTGGATACCATCGGTACCGGGTGTCATGGGTACCGTCGGTACCGAGTATCTTCGGTACCGTCGGGGTACCGAGTATCTTCGGTACCATGGGTGCCGTCGGTACCGAGTATCATCGGTGCCATGGGTACTGTCGGTACCGAGGAGTATCGGTACCAGGAACATTGGTACCATGGTCGGTGCCATGGGTCCCGTCGGTACCGGGTATCATCGGTACCATGGGTCCCGTCGGCACCGGGTATCATCGGTACCATGGGTGCCGTCGATACCGAGTGTCATCGGTGCCATGGGTGCTGTCGGTACCGGGTATCATGGGCACCATCGGCACCAGGTATCATGGGCACCATCGACTATCGGTACCAGGTATCATCGCCCATCGGTACCGAGTATCATGAGTACCATCGGTACCATAGTATCAGGTATCGTCGGTACCGCGGATACCATGGGTATCAGGTATCATGGATGCCGTCGGTACATGAGTACCATCGATACCAGATATCATGACCAGGTACCATCAGTGCCATGGGTGCCATTGGTACCAGGTGTCATGAGCACCGTCGATGCCATGTGTACCATCGGTACCGTCGGTGCTGTTGGTGCCGGATATCATGGGTACCATCGGTACCAGGTATCATGGGTACCATCGATACCAGATATCATGACTATCATCGGTACCAAGTACCATGGGTACCATTGGTACCGGGGGCCATCGGTACCATGTGTATCATCGGTACCGTCGGTGCCATGGTCTGGCAGTCTGGTTTCGATTCCCTTGCATTTCCAGATTTTGTCCTTGGCTTCAGGACCATGGGTACCATTGGATGCCATGGGTGCTACCGCCTCCTGCGGCATCTAGCTTTTCACCTGGTCTCCTTCACCGATGCTGCCTCTGGTATGGGTGTTCGCACCCTACTGGGGCAACTTCTCGACCCCGTAGTAGAACTTACCGCGCCTCCATATCGGACGCGTTTGGATCTGAGCTGCTCTGTTTGAGTAGTTAGCTCAGTTCAATGATGGTTCATCTGACATTACAGTGGAGATTGTGAATCCCAATGCCCAGATGCTCGAGGTCCTAGACTACCATCTTCACCTGAGTCTTCTGCCACTCAGAACAGATAGGAGTTCTAAGAACTTACTTCGGTTACGAGCATTCCCACCAGAGTAGTCTAAACCTTTTCACCAAGTGGTCAGGTAGCACACGGTGTGTCGCAGGTTCCTGTCCAAGGGCATTTTCGACACTTGTAATGTAACACCTAGATTTCTGCTCTAGGTACAATGATGCGCAGACTCTCATGACTGTGTGCCTCTCACCTGGAGGAGGAGACTCAGCAGAAGATTGTAGATATGCTGTGCATACACTTCCTCATCTCGGAAGTTCTTTAGAGAGAAGAGTAGTTTTCCTTGTGCCTTAAGGGGTCGTACCTATACTCCTACTTCTCGACAGCCGGTTCAGGCTATGCCTCAGCACGCTCGTTCTAGTCAGCGGCGTGCACCTAATCAGGCCCCTGCAGCTATTCCCCAGGAACCAGAGAGGGGTTTTTGACTAGCCGTACCGGCCAATCTGCCTGTCGGGGGGGAAGTTTAAATTTTCTCCACCAAAGGTGACTTCTTTTATCCTCCAACCGGTGGTTTTTTTCAAATAGTCCGGTTAGGATACATTCTCAATCTGGAATCAAACCCTCCACATTGTTCATTGGAAGCTTAATCCTTTAGCTTCCATCAAACGTGAGTACTTGCAGAGGAACTCTCTGCCTTTCTCAGCGCCAATGCAGTCGAGCCCGTTCCACCAGGGCAAGAAGGGTTGCGATTCTATTCCAGGTCCTTCCTTGTGGGTTGCGTCCCATCATAGACATAAGGGGCCTAAACAGATTTTGGTACAGGATGCTTTCCCTGGGCATCCTTCTTCCCATACTTCAGGAAAACGATTGGTTATGCTCTCTGGACTTACAGGATACTTATACTCTCTTTGCTTCCAGAGTATGTTTTTTCCTAGTGCCTGGCTGTTGTTGCAGCGTATCTTCATGGACTGGGAGTGCATGTGTTCCCTTAACACGATGATTGCCCGTCTCAACAGATTACAGCACAGTACATATTGAGACTTCTAGACACATGGCTTCCACAGTTCACGTAACTCCCATGGCACTTTTGCACATGACATCCGCTCAGTGCATCCTAGCTTCCCAGTGGTATCAAGTTTAGGGTATCTAGAGGATGTAACCCAACTGTTCGCCAGTCTTCGGAATTCCCCTCAGAGGTGGTTAATTCTCTCCATTTTGATTCTGAGGCGTCCCGTCCACCTTACTCAGTCAAAAGCTGCTGACGAAGGTTGCATCCCTCCTGGCTATCCAACCAAATTATTTTAATTCAACCAAACAATCGGGTTGTGATGCACTCGATAACAAAGGAGTACTGGATCTTGCCCTCTGAGTCAGGATGCCATGCAGATGTAGCGGTGGGCCCGCAACGCGGCATGTTTTCTCCAAGCCACTTATCTAATTGGCGTAAACAGCAGTCTGGCCGACAGGCTGAGCAGGATAATGCTACAGTCATGGTTGTTGAGCATGCCTATAGTTCGAAAGATCTTCCGGAAGTGAGATACCCCCTCAGTGGATCTTTTTGCTACTTAGTCCAATCGCAAAGTCCCTCAGTTCTGTTCCAGGCTGCAGGTTCACGGCAGGCTACCATCGGATGCCTTTCTCCTTCTTTGGGGGACAGGTTTTCTGTATGCGTATCCTCCCATACATCTGGTGGAAAAGACTTTGCTGATTCTCAAGCAAGATTGTGGAGCCATGATTCTGATTGCTCCTTTCTAGCTGCGTCAGATAGGATTCCCTCTTCTTCTGGAGTTGGAGTTTTCCAGCTCTCATTACGCAGAATGAGGGGGCACTTCTACATCCCAACCTCCAATCTCTGGCTCACACGGTCTGGATGTTGAGAGTGTGGGTTTCGTTGAGTTTTCCAGAGTGTCTCCCGACTCTTGCTTGCTTCCAGAAAAGATTTCACAAAGAGGTGTTATTCTTTTTCATGGAAGAGGTTTGCCGTCTGGTGTGACAGCAAGGCCCTAGATCCTGCCTCTTGTCTTATACAGACCTTGCTTGAGTTCTTTCTACACCTGTCTGAGTCTGGTCTCAAGACCAACTCTGTCAGTATTCATCTTCGTGCTACAAGAGCTTATCATCAACGTGTGAAAGGTCAGCCTTTAGCTGTCCACTTCATGAGAGGTTTATTTCTCCCCCAATATTGAGAGAATTCCTTGTATGTGTCTAGGGGAGATTATTTCTGTTGGGCTTAGCACCCCCAATAAATTTGACAGTTGGCTCTTATGCTTCGGTCAGAGTCCCTATCACTCCTTATCCAGTATCTTGGGGTCTCAATGTCGTTTTCATCCAGCTGCTGCAAGCTCAATTCGGGCCACTGGATTCCTGCCATCTGAAGTATTGGACCTGGAAGGTCGTTTTCCTTAGTGGCTGTTCCTTCAACTCGTAAGGTCGGCGAGCTTCAGTCTCTAGTAGCTCAAGCGCCTTACCTTACTTCTCATCTTAACAGAGTAGTTCTCCGCATGCAGACAAAGTTCTTACTGGCGCTGGTATCAGAGTACCAGCTGATCCAGTCAATTGTCTTGCCAACATTCTTTCTCCCTCATCTTACATCCCTGGCGAAAGCAAGCTGCGCACTTTTTGCGTGGAGCAGACGAGCTCCCTCGGACGGTCCGCCCAGTTGTTTATTTCTTTTAATGCCAGTTGCTGTTGGAAACCGCATCATTTCTTCTTGGCTAGCAGATTGCATCTCCTTCATTTTTGTCCAAGCTGGACTGACTCTAGAGGGCCATGTCACGGCTCACAAAATTAGAGCCATGGCTGAGTCGGTGGCTCATCTAAGATCAGTCACTATTGAAGAGATCTGCAAAGCTGCGGCGTGGTCATCAGTCCACACATTCACATCTCACTACTGCCTTCAGCAGGATAGCCGACGCGTCAGTCGGTTTGGGCAGTCGGGGCTGCAGAACTTCTTTGGGGCTTAGAATCCAACTCCAACCCTCCTAAGCCCATTTTTGTTCTGTTCCAGGCTACACTCATTTAGATGTTTCTTCTTTTCAGGTCAATTTTTATTCTGGCCTCGCCGTTGCGAGACTCAATTGACCACTGTTTGTTGTGTTGTGTAAGCCTGGAAGCTAGGGATACCCCACTTGTGAGAATATCAGCCTGCTTGTCTTTGGAGAAAGAGTAGTTACTTACCTGTAACAGGTATTCTCCGAAGACAGCAGGCTGCATATTCTCACAAACCCTCCCACCTCCCCTTTTGGAGTTGTCTCCTCCATGTTTTGGATTTAACTGAGGGGCGTGTCCGCACAGCGAGCGGGAAGAGGTGTGCGCACATGCGCAGTGAGATCGCTCGCGCGACGGAACGCCGTAGAAGAGATTTTTAGATTTTGCTTTAAAATCCTCCGGGGCCGACGTGGCGTGGACCTACCTCCAAGAAACGCCAAAAGATCATCCCGCAAATTTCTCAACCTACACTTCCCCAGCTGTAAAGGACTAAAATACAAGCAGATGCACGCCACCACCTTCTCCTACATAAGCACGCAATTATAGAACGCATTGCCTATAGACCTAAGAACAATCGAAGAAACAACTGTTTTCCGCAAATCTCTGAAGACTTATCTCTTCAACAAGGCCTACAATGAGAACCGATAGCTACACTAGTCCCTCTCACCAACCCACTCAGTTAAGAAAGCCCACCTCCTATAATTACCCTAACCACTCCCTCCCTTCCTTCTTTCTTCCCTCACTTAATTTCTACACAATACTAAATATATCTGCTATCCTGTAACGACAATGTTTACATACTATGTAAGCCACATTGAGCCTGCAAATAGGTGGGATAATGTGGGATACAAATGCAATAAATAAATAAATGTTGAGAGTCTGATTTATCACAAAATTTTGGGACAAGCCAAGTCAAAATAACTAAAAACTATGCAAAAAACAAAACCCAACAAGAAAAAAAAAACTAAAATAAAAGAGACAGGAAAGAACACATAAGTATTGCCATACTGGGACAGACCGAAGGTCCATCAAGCCCAGCATCCTATTTCCACCAGTGGCTAATCCAAGTTACAAGTGCTTGGCAAGATCCTAAAACAGTACAAATCATTTTATACTGCTTATCCTAGAAATAAGCAGTAGATTTTCCACAAGTCCTTTTTAATAATGGCTTATGGACTTTTCTTTTAGGAAGCTATCCAAACCTATTTTAAACCCCGCTAAGCTAACTGCTTTTATCACATTCTCTGGTAACAAATTCCAGAGTTTAATGACATGTTGAGTGAAGAAATATTTTATCCAATTCATTTTAAAATGTACTACTTTGTAGCTTCATTGCGTACCCCCTAGTCCTAGTATTTTTGAAAAGATACTGTTACTAATCTATCTATTTATATGTTTAAAATAAAAGGCATTGAGAATCCTTCCTCTTCTCTTTTAACAACTCTCCCACCCACCTCACTTTCTTCCTCTCCTTCTCTCAATCCCCAACCTCCCCCTATTTTTCTTTATCTCTTGAGTAGAGAGGTGTGGTAGCCGTGTTAGTCCACTTTTAAAGGTAATCAATAGAAATAAAACATGGAAATAAAAATGTTATAAGAAATGATTTATCTTGGGGAAAAGAGCTCTAGAGCACTCGCTACTGTTTATAATTTAAGAGCAGGCGCTGTATTTATAAGTTTTAGGATATTAATTTCTCCACCAATCACCAAAGGTGATAATTGCAATAAATTAAATAAATTAAGTATATATAAAAGATACCATATACTCAGAACACAAAGAGACCGTATTTTTAGCTTCAAAAAGGTTGATTTAATAATACAATTGCACACGAGAGGTAGGTTTTTTAAAGAGATCTTTTACAGATAATCTGTACTTAAGTAAGGTAAAGTAGCAGGTCTAGATCAAAAGTTATGTTACTTACAAGTCCTTGTTACATAGTATGAACAGCATGAGGTAAGCACATGTTCAGGACAGGAGCAGGGCTTCTGCAGTGAGTGGATCTGAATTGCTTGCAGCTGAAGAGAGAATCTGAATCTTGGGGAAACAGCTTTTGCTTTTATATCTTGCAAGCTGCAGGAGGATATGATCACAGAGTCCCAGCACCTGCTTCCTGGTTTGCACTGGATAACTTGCAAGGCATTATGGTTATTGTAGTCTGTTCACATGATCTGCAGATGTCCTGGTATCCATTTGTCTGATAGTTGATGGGAGGGGCAGGTATACCTCTGATGACAGGCAAATGTTCTGTTTATGCTTTTCCTCTGAGTTCTTTGTTTTCAATGGGGTATTCAGGTACCCACCTTAGTCAAGCTTTTGTTAGGTGGGAGGGCAGAGGAAGTTGGGCAGTCTGGATGGACCGTGCAGGTCTTTTTCTGCCGTCATCTACTATGTTACTATGAGGCATATTTTCAAAGCACTTTGGGAGGCTAAGTTCCATAGGTTTCTATGGAACTTTGGGAGGCTAAGTGCTTTGAAAATGAGCCTCTATGAGGCTCATTTTCAAAGCACTTAGCCTCCCAAAGTTCCATAGAAACCTATGGAACTTAGCCTCCCAAAGTGCTTTGAAAATATGCCTCTATGTAAAACATGGAAAAGAAAATAAGATGATACCTTTTTTATTGGACACTAGTAAAAAAGGCCCGTTTCTGACACAAATGAAACGGGCGCTAGCAAGGTTTTCCTTGGAGTGTGTATGTTTGAGAGAGTGTATGTGAGAGTGACTGTGTGAGAGAGAGAGTGAATGTGTGTGTGTGAGAGAGAGAGTGTGAGTCTGGGTGCGAGTGTGTCTGTGAGAATGAGAGTGTGTGCAAGTGTGTATGTGAGACACAGTGTGAGAGAGAGTGTGTTTCACACAGATACAGTGTGTGCAAGAGAGAGTGTGTGTGAGACACAGTATCTCTGTGAGACTGAGTGTATGAGACCAAGAGAGTGTGGGTGACTGTGAGGCTCATTTTCAAAGCACTTAGCCTCCCAAAGTTCCATAGAAACCTATGGAACTTAGCCTCCCAAAGTGCTTTGAAAATATGCCTCTGTGTGACACATAGAGAGTGAATGTGATAGTGTGAGAAATAGAGTGTATGAGAGTGAGAGAAAGAAAGACATTGACTGTGAGAGAGAGTGAGAGAGTGTGTGTGTGTGACAGAGATACCTCCCCCCCTCTGTGGTGTCAGGCCTCCCTCCCTCCCTCTCTCTGGTGTCAGGCCCACCCCCCCTCTTTCTCTGGTGTCTGAGCATTACTGTGCAGGACGCTGAGCTCTGGCTGTGCTTGAAGAAACTGACCAATCCTATTTAAGCCGAGAAACCTCGTGTGGTTGGTCACTTCTGCTTGTGAGGAACCCGGAAGTACGTGATGTCAATTCAGGAGATGGATACAGAGAGCAGGAATGCCTCAGCCATGCAGTCAGCTTCAGAATGTTGGAGGTGCGTTTTATTATATAGGAGGATGATCTGAAAATACAGAGTTTAAAATTGCTGTTTCTACCAGGTAGAATAATTTTTAAAGCTGTTTTAGTGATATTTAATGTAGATTTCAAATAAATTAAAATGGTGTGCATTAAGAAACCAAACACAAAAACCTTTTGTCCTTTACCCCTAGTAAAAAAAAGGCCCTTTTCTGTCACAAATGAAACGGGCGCTAGCAAGGTTTTCCTTGGAGTATGTATGTTTGGGTGAGTATGTGTGAGATTGACTGTGTGTGTGAGAGAGAGAGAGAGAGTGAATGTGTGTGTGTGTGTTTTTCTTTTTTTGTGTGTGTTTGTTGCTTGTGTGGAAGGTTGGTTTTTCCTTTTTGTGTGTGTGTGTGTGTGTGGGGGGGGGGGGGGGGTGTAGCTCCTGTAAGCACTTGGGAACCTGCCTGCCAAGTCGTTAATATGCCTGTGCTCTGGTGAGCTGTGTTTGCAAATTTGAACTGCATGTGTATTTGTCAGCATTCCTTGTTCTGTGGAAGGCTGCGTTTTGATGTGTTTTTTTTTGGGGGGGGGGGGGGGGGAAGTTCCTTGAAGCACTTGGGTACCTGCCTGTGAAGTCATTAATGTGTTTTGTGGATAGCTGTGTTTGCTTGTGGTTGGGGGGAGTGTGTCTTTTGAAGCTCCTGCTTGCTGTTTTTATCTCCATTTGTATTTGTCTGGTTTTCTGGTTGTGTGGAAGTGTGCGTTTAGATTTTGTGTGGGTTGGGGGGGCGAGGGGGTGCAGACGTCGAGTCAGTGGTTAGTTTTGTGTGGGTGGTCATTTCTTAGGGTGGCTGCACATACCGGGAGCAGGAGCATGGGCATGCAAATAGTTTTGTCCTTCCAGCGACAAAGTTGGAGAAACAAGTCAAATGCTAAAGAAGAGATTTAATTTACATAGACACCATATGAAAAATGCTAGTACCAATAAAATGTCATGCCTGTGGGGCAGCACTTTACAAAACCAGAACACTGTACCAGTGATTTCATGGTAAGAATCCTTAAAGGGAACTTTAAAACAATACAGTCAGAATGATTAAATATTTTGACACCCATGACAGGACTTAACAAAGATCTGGGTTTTCTAGCCCATTATAAACCATAAAATTGTACTGCTTTGTCACCCTCCTATCTCCATGCATATCTCACCTGTCCCTCTTTCTGTCTCTCACCTGTCCACCCCCATCCTGTTAGACTGTTTCTGGAATCAATGCTTTGATGTTTCACTTATATATACTGTCATCTACCAACATTTGCTTATTTCCGATCTGACCAAGAAGGGCAACCTCCACCCCCATCCCGCTCTCTGTTGGAGTTCCTCAGGGATCTGTCCTTGGACCCCTTCTTTTTTCAATCTACACCTCTTCCCTGGGCTTGCTAATCTCATCTCATGGTTTCCAATATCATCTTTATGCTGACGACACCCAGCTCTATCTCTCCACACCAGACATCACTGCAGAAACCCAGGCCAAAGTATCGGCCTGCTTATCCGACATTGCTGCCTAGATGTCCAACCGCCACCTGAAATTGAACGTGGCCAAGACCGAGCTTATTGTCTTTCCACCCAAACCCACTTCTCCTCTCCCTCCACTCTCTATCTCAGTTGATAACACCCTCATCCTCCCCGTCTCATCTGCCCTCAACCTCGGAGTCATCTTCGACTCCTCCCTCTCCTTCTCTGCGCATATCCAGCAGATAGCCAAGACCTGTCGCTTCTTTCTCTATAACATCAGCAAAATTCGCCGTTTCCTATCTGAACACACCACCTGAACTCTCATCCACTCTCTCATTACCTCTCGCCTTGACTACTGCAACCTACTCCTCACTGGCCTCCCACTTAGCCATCTATCCCCCCTTCAATCCATTCAGAACTCTGCTGCACGTCTTATCTTCCGTCTGGACCGATATGCTCATATCACCCCTCTCCTCAAGTCACTTCACTGTCTTCCGATCAGGTACTGCATACAGTTCAAGCTTCTCCTACTAACCTACAAATGCACTCGATCTGCAGCCCCTCCTTACCTCTCTACCCTCATCTCCCCTTACATTCCTGGACCGGATGGTATTCATCCTAGAGTACTGATAGAACTGAAAAATGAGCTTGCGGAGCTACTGCTAGTGATATGCAACTTATCCTTAAAATCGAGTGTGGTACTGGAAGATTGGAGGGTGGCCAATGTAACACCGATTTTTAAAAAAGGCTCCGGGGAGATCTGGGAAATTATAGACCGGTGAGTCTGACATCAGTGCCGGGGAAAATGGTAGAGGCTATTATTAAAAACAAAATTACAGAGCACATCCGAGGACATGGATTACTGAGACCGAGTCAGCACGGCTTTTGTGTGGGGAAATCTTGCCTGACCAATTTACTTCAATTCTTTGAAGGAGTAAACAAACATGTGGACAAAGGGGAACCGGTTGATATTGTGTATCTGGATTTCCAAAAGGCGTTTGACAAGGTACCTCATGAAAGGCTACAGAGGAAATTGGAGGGTCATGGGATAGGAGGAAATGTCCTATTGTGGATTAAAAACTGGTTGAGGGATAGGAAACAGAGAGTGGGGTTAAATGGGCAGTATTCACAATGGAGAAGGGTAGTTAGTGGGGTTCCTCAGGGGTCTGTGCTAGGACCGCTGCTTTTTAATATATTTATAAATGATTTAGAGATGGGAGTAACTAGCGAGGTAATTACATTTGCTGATGACACAAAGTTATTCAAAGTTGTTAAATCGCGACAGGATTGTGAAAAATTACAAGAGGACCTTACGAGACTGGGAGACTGGGCGGCTAAATGGCAGATGACGTTTAATGTGAGCAAGTGCAAGGTGATGCATGTGGGAAAAAAGAACCCGAATTATAGCTACGTCATGCAAGTTTCCACGTTAGGAGTTACGGACCAAGAAAGGGATCTGGGTGTCGTCGTCGATAATACACTGAAACCTTCTGCTCAGTGTGCTGCTGCGGCTAGGAAAGCGAATAGAATGTTGGGTATTATTAGGAAAGGTATGGAAAACAGGTGTGAGGATGTTATAATGCTGTTGTATCGCTCCATGGTGAGACCGCACCTTGAGTATTGTGTTCAATTCTGGTCGCCGCATCTCAAGAAAGATATAGTAGAATTGGAAAAGGTGCAGAGAAGGGCGACTAAAATGATAGCGGGGATGGGACGACTTCCCTATGAAGAAAGATTAAGGAGGCTAGGGCTATTCAGCTTGGAGAAGAGACGGCTGAGGGGAGACATGATAGAGGTATATAAAATAATGAGTGGAGTGGAACAGGTGGATGTGAAGCGTCTGTTCACGCTTTCCAAAAATACTAGGACTAGGGGGCATGCGATGAAACTACAGTGTAGTGAATTTAAAACAAATCGGAGAAAATTTTTCTTCACCCAACGTATAATTAAACTCTGGAATTCGTCGCCAGAGAAAGTGGTGAAGGCGGTTAGCTTAGCAGAGTTTAAAAAGGGGTTGGACGGTTTCCTAAAGGAGAAGTCCATAAACCGCTACTAAATGGACTTGGGAAAAATCCACAATTCCAGGAATAACATGTATAGAATGTTTGTACGTTTGGGAAGCTTGTCAGGTGCCCTTGGCCTGGATTGGCCGCTGTCGTGGACAGGATGCTGGGCTCGATGGACCCTTGGTCTTTTCCCAGTATGGCATTACTTTATGTTCCTACGCCGTAACCTCCGCTCTCAAGACAAATGCCTCCTTTCAGTACCCTTCTCCACCACCGCCAACTCCAGGCTCCGCCCTTTCTGCCTCGCCTCACCCCATGCCTGGAATAAACTCCCTGAGCCCATACGCCAAGCCCCCTCCCTGCCCATCTTCAAATCCTTGCTCAAAGCCCACCTCTTCAATGTCGCCTTCGGCACCTAACCACTACATCTCTATTCAAGTAATCTAGACTGCCCCAACTTGACATTTCGTCCTTTAGATTGTAAGCTCCTTTGAGCAGGGACTGTCCTTCTTCGTTAAACTGTACAGCGCTGCGTAACCCTAGCGCTTTAGAAATGTTAAGTAGTAGTAGTAGTAACCTTCAAAAGCTAATCAAGAAATGTATTATGTCCAATAAAAAAGGTATCAGGTTATTTTCTTTTCCGTGTTTTATTGCTATCTTTATCTCTTAAACCTCTGACTCCCTTTCCCGATTCTCAAACAGCAGCAGCAGTAAAGAGTAGTTACTTACCTGTAACAGGTGTTCTCCGAAGACAGCAGGCTGCATATTCTCACAAGTGGGTGACGCCATGTCGGCCCCGGAGGATTTTAAAGCAAAATCTAAAAATCTCTTCTACGGCGTTCCGTCGCGCGAGCGATCGCACTGCGCATGTGCGCACACCTCTTTCCGCTCGCTGTGCGGACACGCCCCTCAGTTTTTCTTTTTCCGCGTCTGAGGAGACACGGAGTTCGTTAGTGCTTCGTGTTTTCTTCAGGTCCTCGGAGTAAAATCTCTTTTTTTATTTTACCCTTTTGGGTGTTCTTTATTTTTTCATTTGTACTCTTTCATGGCAGGCTCATTGTGGCTTATATATACAGGTACTTTTTGTACCTGGGGCAAGGAAAAGTTAAGTAATTGCCAGAGTCACAAGGGGCTGTGCCTGAAAGGAAGACAAAGCATATAAGCTTCTCTTTTTCTTTTTTCTTATAAAAGTGCTGGTATATTGTTATCTGTGGGCTCTCTCTCGCCAGCAAACTAAACAAGCCCACATTTTTAGGATCCATTTATTAAAACTTTACAAATGGCTCTCCAGAGCTGTGAGAGCCTGCTTCAGCACACCACTGTCCTTAAGTCCCACAAGTGGTGAAGGTGTATGTCACAGGAAAAAAACAGGGACCTAAGCAGGTGCATCCCTGGTCAGCCACTGAATGGGCAACCTGGTGACACAAAATCAGTGGTGTAACCTTTGAAGTGAGTCTCCACCCGCCTCGGCGCCTCCTGCTCTGCAGGTCATTCGGGCGCATCGGAGGATGTGTCTTGGGCCAGATCATCTCCCTGTGAAGCGCAAGTAGTGTCTCAAAGGCGAGACGTATTCTACTCTGCCAGGGATGCCCAAAGGAGATCATTCTGGAGTCCGACAGAGACCGATGCACGCTGGGTACAGTTATGCATCGAATAGGTCTCCACCTGCCTCGGCGCCTCCTGCTTGGCAGGTCATTCGGGCGCATCAGCGGGTGTCGGTACCATCGGTGCCCAGAGCTTTGCTCCCTCTGTTATGGAGGTATCCGGGCTTCAGATATCAGTCGGTGCCGAGAGCGTTGCTCCCTCTGTTATGGAGGTATCCTGGCACTGGACGTCGATACACCGGTACCAGGTATCAACAGTGCCATCGGTACCGGGTATCATCGGTGCCGTGGATACCATCGGTACCGGGTGTCATGGGTACCGTCGGTACCGAGTATCTTCGGTACCGTCGGGTACCGAGTATCTTCGGTACCATGGGTGCCGTCGGTACCGAGTATCAGCGGTGCCATGGGTACTGTCGGTACCGAATATCATCGGTGCGTCGGTACCGAGGAGTATCGGTACCAGGAACATTGGTACCATGGTCGGTGCCATGGGTCCCGTCGGTACCGGGTATCATCGGTACCATGGGTCCCGTCGGCACCGGGTATCATCGGTACCATGGGTGCCGTCGATACCGAGTGTCATCGGTGCCATGGGTGCTGTCGGTACCGGGTATCATGGGCACCATCGGCACCAGGTATCATGGGCACCATCGACTATCGGTACCAGGTATCATCGCCCATCGGTACCGAGTATCATGAGTACCATCGGTACCATAGTATCAGGTATCGTCGGTACCGCGGATACCATGGGTATCAGGTATCATGGATGCCGTCGGCACATGAGTACCATCGATACCAGATATCATGACCAGGTACCATCAGTGCCATGGGTGCCATTGGTACCAGGTGTCATGAGCACCGTCGGTGCCATGTGTACCATCGGTACCGTCGGTGCTGTTGGTGCCGGATATCATGGGTACCATCGGTACCACATGTCATGGGTACCATCGGTACCAGGTATCATGGGTACCATCGATACCAGATATCATGACTATCATCTGTACCAAGTACCATGGGTACCATTGGTACCGGGGGCCATCGGTACCATGTGTATCATCGGTACCGTCGGTGCCATGGTCTGGCAGTCTGGTTTCGATTCCCTTGCATTTCCAGATTTTGTCCTTGGCTTCAGGACCATGGGTACCATTGGATGCCATGGGTGCTACCGCCTCCTGCGGCATCTAGCTTTTCACCTGGTCTCCTTCACCGATGCTGCCTCTGGTATGGGTGTTCGCACCCTACTGGGGCAACTTCTCGACCCCGTAGTAGAACTTACCGCGCCTCCATATCGGACGCGTTTGGATCTGAGCTGCTCTGTTTGAGTAGTTAGCTCAGTTCAATGATGGTTCATCTGACATTACAGTGGAGATTGTGAATCCCAATGCCCAGATGCTCGAGGTCCTAGACTACCATCTTCACCTGAGTCTTCTGCCACTCAGAACAGATAGGAGTTCTAAGAACTTACTTCGGTTACGAGCATTCCCACCAGAGTAGTCTAAACCTTTTCACCAAGTGGTCAGGTAGCACACGGTGTGTCGCAGGTTCCTGTCCAAGGGCATTTTCGACACTTGTAATGTAACACCTAGATTTCTGCTCTAGGTACAATGATGCGCAGACTCTCATGACTGTGTGCCTCTCACCTGGAGGAGGAGACTCAGCAGAAGATTGTAGATATGCTGTGCATACACTTCCTCATCTCGGAAGTTCTTTAGAGAGAAGAGTAGTTTTCCTTGTGCCTTAAGGGGTCGTACCTATACTCCTACTTCTCGACAGCCGGTTCAGGCTATGCCTCAGCACGCTCGTTCTAGTCAGCGGCGTGCACCTAATCAGGCCCCTGCAGCTATTCCCCAGGAACCAGAGAGGGGTTTTTGACTAGCCGTACCGGCCAATCTGCCTGTCGGGGGGGAAGTTTAAATTTTCTCCACCAAAGGTGACTTCTTTTATCCTCCAACCGGTGGTTTTTTTCAAATAGTCCGGTTAGGATACATTCTCAATCTGGAATCAAACCCTCCACATTGTTCATTGGAAGCTTAATCCTTTAGCTTCCATCAAACGTGAGTACTTGCAGAGGAACTCTCTGCCTTTCTCAGCGCCAATGCAGTCGAGCCCGTTCCACCAGGGCAAGAAGGGTTGCGATTCTATTCCAGGTCCTTCCTTGTGGGTTGCGTCCCATCATAGACATAAGGGGCCTAAACAGATTTTGGTACAGGATGCTTTCCCTGGGCATCCTTCTTCCCATACTTCAGGAAAACGATTGGTTATGCTCTCTGGACTTACAGGATACTTATACTCTCTTTGCTTCCA
Organism: Microcaecilia unicolor; assembly: GCF_901765095.1. Taxonomy (NCBI): domain Eukaryota; kingdom Metazoa; phylum Chordata; class Amphibia; order Gymnophiona; family Siphonopidae; genus Microcaecilia; species Microcaecilia unicolor. The sequence continues at coordinate 216,656,494 of NC_044033.1, read as the reverse complement.
GAGTATGTTTTTTCCTAGTGCCTGGCTGTTGTTGCAGCGTATCTTCATGGACTGGGAGTGCATGTGTTCCCTTAACACGATGATTGCCCGTCTCAACAGATTACAGCACAGTACATATTGAGACTTCTAGACACATGGCTTCCACAGTTCACGTAACTCCCATGGCACTTTTGCACATGACATCCGCTCAGTGCATCCTAGCTTCCCAGTGGTATCAAGTTTAGGGTATCTAGAGGATGTAACCCAACTGTTCGCCAGTCTTCGGAATTCCCCTCAGAGGTGGTTAATTCTCTCCATTTTGATTCTGAGGCGTCCCGTCCACCTTACTCAGTCAAAAGCTGCTGACGAAGGTTGCATCCCTCCTGGCTATCCAACTAAATTATTTTAATTCAACCAAACAATCGGGTTGTGATGCACTCGATAACAAAGGAGTACTGGATCTTGCCCTCTGAGTCAGGATGCCATGCAGATGTAGCGGTGGGCCCGCAACGCGGCATGTTTTCTCCAAGCCACTTATCTAATTGGCGTAAACAGCAGTCTGGCCGACAGGCTGAGCAGGATAATGCTACAGTCATGGTTGTTGAGCATGCCTATAGTTCGAAAGATCTCCCGGAAGTGAGATACCCCCTCAGTGGATCTTTTTGCTACTTAGTCCAATCGCAAAGTCCCTCAGTTCTGTTCCAGGCTGCAGGTTCACGGCAGGCTACCATCGGATGCCTTTCTCCTTCTTTGGGGGACAGGTTTTCTGTATGCGTATCCTCCCATACATCTGGTGGAAAAGACTTTGCTGATTCTCAAGCAAGATTGTGGAGCCATGATTCTGATTGCTCCTTTCTAGCTGCGTCAGATAGGATTCCCTCTTCTTCTGGAGTTGGAATGTTTTCCAGCTCTCATTACGCAGAATGAGGGGGCACTTCTACATCCCAACCTCCAATCTCTGGCTCACACGGTCTGGATGTTGAGAGTGAGGGTTTCGTTGAGTTTTCCAGAGTGTCTCCCGACTCTTGCTTGCTTCCAGAAAAGATTTCACAAAGAGGTGTTATTCTTTTTCATGGAAGAGGTTTGCCGTCTGGTGTGACAGCAAGGCCCTAGATCCTGCCTCTTGTCTTATACAGACCTTGCTTGAGTTCTTTCTACACCTGTCTGAGTCTGGTCTCAAGACCAACTCTGTCAGTATTCATCTTCGTGCTACAAGAGCTTATCATCAACGTGTGAAAGGTCAGCCTTTAGCTGTCCACTTCATGAGAGGTTTATTTCTCCCCCAATATTGAGAGAATTCCTTGTATGTGTCTAGGGGAGATTATTTCTGTTGGGCTTAGCACCCCCGATAAATTTGACAGTTGGCTCTTATGCTTCGGTCAGAGTCCCTATCACTCCTTATCCAGTATCTTGGGGTCTCAATGTCGTTTTCATCCAGCTGCTGCAAGCTCAATTCGGGCCACTGGATTCCTGCCATCTGAAGTATTGGACCTGGAAGGTCGTTTTCCTTAGTGGCTGTTCCTTCAACTCGTAAGGTCGGCGAGCTTCAGTCTCTAGTAGCTCAAGCGCCTTACCTTACTTCTCATCTTAACAGAGTAGTTCTCCGCATGCAGACAAAGTTCTTACTGGCGCTGGTATCAGAGTACCAGCTGATCCAGTCAATTGTCTTGCCAACATTCTTTCTCCCTCATCTTACATCCCTGGCGAAAGCAAGCTGCGCACTTTTTGCGTGGAGCAGACGAGCTCCCTCGGACGGTCCGCCCAGTTGTTTATTTCTTTTAATGCCAGTTGCTGTTGGAAACCGCATCATTTCTTCTTGGCTAGCAGATTGCATCTCCTTCATTTTTGTCCAAGCTGGACTGACTCTAGAGGGCCATGTCACGGCTCACAAAATTAGAGCCATGGCTGAGTCGGTGGCTCATCTAAGATCAGTCACTATTGAAGAGATCTGCAAAGCTGCGGCGTGGTCATCAGTCCACACATTCACATCTCACTACTGCCTTCAGCAGGATAGCCGACGCGTCAGTCGGTTTGGGCAGTCGGGGCTGCAGAACTTCTTTGGGGCTTAGAATCCAACTCCAACCCTCCTAAGCCCATTTTTGTTCTGTTCCAGGCTACACTCATTTAGATGTTTCTTCTTTTCAGGTCAATTTTTATTCTGGCCTCGCCGTTGCGAGACTCAATTGACCACTGTTTGTTGTGTTGTGTAAGCCTGGAAGCTAGGGATACCCCACTTGTGAGAATATCAGCCTGCTTGTCTTTGGAGAAAGAGTAGTTACTTACCTGTAACAGGTGTTCTCCGAAGACAGCAGGCTGCATATTCTCACAAACCCTCCCACCTCCCCTTTTGGAGTTGTCTCCTCCATGTTTTGGATTTAACTGAGGGGCGTGTCCGCACAGCGAGCGGGAAGAGGTGTGCGCACATGCGCAGTGCGATCGCTCGCGCGACGGAACGCCGTAGAAGAGATTTTTAGATTTTGCTTTAAAATCCTCCGGGGCCGACGTGGCGTGGACCTACCTCCAAGAAACGCCAAAAGATCATCCCGCAAATTTCTCAACCTACACTTCCCCAGCTGTAAAGGACTAAAATACAAGCAGATGCACGCCACCACCTTCTCCTACATAAGCACGCAATTATAGAACGCATTGCCTATAGACCTAAGAACAATCGAAGAAACAACTGTTTTCCGCAAATCTCTGAAGACTTATCTCTTCAACAAGGCCTACAATGAGAACCGATAGCTACACTAGTCCCTCTCACCAACCCACTCAGTTAAGAAAGCCCACCTCCTATAATTACCCTAACCACTCCCTCCCTTCCTTCTTTCTTCCCTCACTTAATTTCTACACAATACTAAATATATCTGCTATCCTGTAACGACAATGTTTACATACTATGTAAGCCACATTGAGCCTGCAAATAGGTGGGATAATGTGGGATACAAATGCAATAAATAAATAAATGTTGAGAGTCTGATTTATCACAAAATTTTGGGACAAGCCAAGTCAAAATAACTAAAAACTATGCAAAAAACAAAACCCAACAAGAAAAAAAAAAACTAAAATAAAAGAGACAGGAAAGAACACATAAGTATTGCCATACTGGGACAGACCGAAGGTCCATCAAGCCCAGCATCCTATTTCCACCAGTGGCTAATCCAAGTTACAAGTGCTTGGCAAGATCCTAAAACAGTACAAATCATTTTATACTGCTTATCCTAGAAATAAGCAATAGATTTTCCCCAAGTCCTTTTTAATAATGGCTTATGGACTTTTCTTTTAGGAAGCTATCCAAACCTATTTTAAACCCCGCTAAGCTAACTGCTTTTATCACATTCTCTGGTAACAAATTCCAGAGTTTAATGACATGTTGAGTGAAGAAATATTTTATCCAATTCATTTTAAAATGTACTACTTTGTAGCTTCATTGCGTACCCCCTAGTCCTAGTATTTTTGAAAAGATACTGTTACTAATCTATCTATTTATATGTTTAAAATAAAAGGCATTGAGAATCCTTCCTCTTCTCTTTTAACAACTTTCCCACCCACCTCACTTTCTTCCTCTCCTTCTCTCAATCCCCAACCTCCCCCTATTTTTCTTTATCTCTTGAGTAGAGAGGTGTGGTAGCCGTGTTAGTCCACTTTTAAAGGTAATCAATAGAAATAAAACATGGAAATAAAAATGTTATAAGAAATGATTTATCTTGGGAAAAAGAGCTCTAGAGCACTCGCTACTGTTTATAATTTAAGAGCAGGCGCTGTATTTATAAGTTTTAGGATATTAATTTCTCCACCAATCACCAAAGGTGATAATTGCAATAAATTAAATAAATTAAGTATATATAAAAGATACCATATACTCAGAACACAAAGAGAACGTATTTTTAGCTTCAAAAAGGTTGATTTAATAATACAATTGCACACGAGAGGTAGGTTTTTTAAAGAGATCTTTTACAGATAATCTGTACTTAAGTAAGGTAAAGTAGCAGGTCTAGATCAAAAGTTATGTTACTTACAAGTCCTTGTTACATAGTATGAACAGCATGAGGTAAGCACATGTTCAGGACAGGAGCAGGGCTTCTGCAGTGAGTGGATCTGAATTGCTTGCAGCTGAAGAGAGAATCTGAATCTTGGGGAAACAGCTTTTGCTTTTATATCTTGCAAGCTGCAGGAGGATATGATCACAGAGTCCCAGCACCTGCTTCCTGGTTTGCACTGGATAACTTGCAAGGCATTATGGTTATTGTAGTCTGTTCACATGATCTGCAGATGTCCTGGTATCCATTTGTCTGATAGTTGATGGGAGGGGCAGGTATACCTCTGATGACAGGCAAATGTTCTGTTTATGCTTTTCCTCTGAGTTCTTTGTTTTCAATGGGGTATTCAGGTACCCACCTTAGTCAAGCTTTTGTTAGGTGGGAGGGCAGAGGAAGTTGGGCAGTCTGGATGGACCGTGCAGGTCTTTTTCTGCCGTCATCTACTATGTTACTATGTAAAACATGGAAAAGAAAATAAGATGATACCTTTTTTATTGGACACTAGTAAAAAAGGCCCGTTTCTGACACAAATGAAACGGGCGCTAGCAAGGTTTTCCTTGGAGTGTGTATGTTTGAGAGAGTGTATGTGAGAGTGTGTGAGAGAGAGAGTGAATGTGTGTGTGTGAGAGAGAGAGTGTGAGTCTGGGTGCGAGTGTGTCTGTGAGAATGAGAGTGTGTGCAAGTGTGTATGTGAGACACAGTGTGAGAGAGAGTGTGTTTCACACAGATACAGTGTGTGCAAGAGAGAGTGTGTGTGAGACACAGTATCTCTGTGAGACTGAGTGTATGACACCAAGAGAGTGTGGGTGACTGTGAGGCTCATTTTCAAAGCACTTAGCCTCCCAAAGTTCCATAGAAACCTATGGAACTTAGCCTCCCAAAGTGCTTTGAAAATATGCCTCTGTGTGACACATAGAGAGTGAATGTGATAGTGTGAGAAATAGAGTGTATGAGAGTGAGAGAAAGAAAGACATTGACTGTGAGAGAGAGTGAGAGAGTGTGTGTGTGTGACAGAGATACCTCCCCCCCTCTGTGGTGTCAGGCCTCCCTCCCTCCCTCTCTCTGGTGTCAGGCCCACCCCCCCTCTTTCTCTGGTGTCTGAGCATTACTGTGCAGGACGCTGAGCTCTGGCTGTGCTTGAAGAAACTGACCAATCCTATTTAAGCCGAGAAACCTCGTGTGGTTGGTCACTTCTGCTTGTGAGGAACCCGGAAGTACGTGATGTCAATTCAGGAGATGGATACAGAGAGCAGGAATGCCTCAGCCATGCAGTCAGCTTCAGAATGTTGGAGGTGCGTTTTATTATATAGGAGGATGATCTGAAAATACAGAGTTTAAAATTGCTGTTTCTACCAGGTAGAATAATTTTTAAAGCTGTTTTAGTGATATTTAATGTAGATTTCAAATAAATTAAAATGGTGTGCATTAAGAAACCAAACACAAAAACATTTTGTCCTTTACCCCTAGTAAAAAAAAAGGCCCTTTTCTGACACAAATGAAACGGGCGCTAGCAAGGTTTTCCTTGGAGTATGTATGTTTGGGTGAGTATGTGTGAGATTGACTGTGTGTGTGAGAGAGAGAGAGAGTGAATGTGTGTGTGTGTGTGTGTGTTTTTCTTTTTTTGTGTGTGTTTGTTGCTTGTGTGGAAGGTTGGTTTTTCCTTTTTGTGTGTGTGTGTGTGTGTGTGGGGGGGGGGGGGGTAGCTCCTGTAAGCACTTGGGAACCTGCCTGCCAAGTCGTTAATATGCCTGTGCTCTGGTGAGCTGTGTTTGCAAATTTGAACTGCATGTGTATTTGTCAGCATTCCTTGTTCTGTGGAAGGCTGCGTTTTGATGTGTTTTTTTTTGGGGGGGTGGGGGGGAAGTTCCTTGAAGCACTTGGGTACCTGCCTGTGAAGTCATTAATGTGTTTTGTGGATAGCTGTGTTTGCTTGTGGTTGGGGGGAGTGTGTCTTTTGAAGCTCCTGCTTGCTGTTTTTATCTCCATTTGTATTTGTCTGGTTTTCTGGTTGTGTGGAAGTGTGCGTTTAGATTTTGTGTGGGTTGGGGGGGCGAGGGGGTGCAGACGTCGAGTCAGTGGTTAGTTTTGTGTGGGTGGTCATTTCTTAGGGTGGCTGCACATACCGGGAGCAGGAGCATGGGCATGCAAATAGTTTTGTCCTTCCAGCGACAAAGTTGGAGAAACAAGTCAGATGCTAAAGAAGAGATTTAATTTACATAGACACCATATGAAAAATGCTAGTACCAATAAAATGTCATGCCTGTGGGGCAGCACTTTACAAAACCAGAACACTGTACCAGTGATTTCATGGTAAGAATCCTTAAAGGGAACTTTAAAACAATACAGTCAGAATGATTAAATATTTTGACACCCATGACAGGACTTAACAAAGATCTGGGTTTTCTAGCCCATTATAAACCATAAAATTGTACTGCTTTGTCACCCTCCTATCTCCATGCATATCTCACCTGTCCCTCTTTCTGTCTCTCACCTGTCCACCCCCATCCTGTTAGACTGTTACTGGAATCAATGCTTTGATGTTTCACTTATATATACTGTCATCTACCAACATTTGCTTATTTCCGATCTGACCAAGAAGGGCAACCTCCACCCCCATCCCGCTCTCTGTTGGAGTTCCTCAGGGATCTGTCCTTGGACCCCTTCTTTTTTCAATCTACACCTCTTCCCTGGGCTTGCTAATCTCATCTCATGGTTTCCAATATCATCTTTATGCTGACGACACCCAGCTCTATCTCTCCACACCAGACATCACTGCAGAAACCCAGGCCAAAGTATCGGCCTGCTTATCCGACATTGCTGCCTAGATGTCCAACCGCCACCTGAAATTGAACGTGGCCAAGACCGAGCTTATTGTCTTTCCACCCAAACCCACTTCTCCTCTCCCTCCACCCTCTATCTCAGTTGATAACACCCTCATCCTCCCCGTCTCATCTGCCCGCAACCTCGGAGTCATCTTCGACTCCTCCCTCTCCTTCTCTGCGCATATCCAGCAGATAGCCAAGACCTGTCGCTTCTTTCTCTATAACATCAGCAAAATTCGCCGTTTCCTATCTGAACACACCACCTGAACTCTCATCCACTCTCTCATTACCTCTCGCCTTGACTACTGCAACCTACTCCTCACTGGCCTCCCACTTAGCCATCTATCCCCCCTTCAATCCATTCAGAACTCTGCTGCACGTCTTATCTTCCGTCTGGACCGATATGCTCATATCACCCCTCTCCTCAAGTCACTTCACTGTCTTCCGATCAGGTACTGCATACAGTTCAAGCTTCTCCTACTAACCTACAAATGCACTCGATCTGCAGCCCCTCCTTACCTCTCTACCCTCATCTCCCCTTACATTCCTGGACCGGATGGTATTCATCCTAGAGTACTGATAGAACTGAAAAATGAGCTTGCGGAGCTACTGCTAGTGATATGCAACTTATCCTTAAAATCGAGTGTGGTACTGGAAGATTGGAGGGTGGCCAATGTAACACCGATTTTTAAAAAAGGCTCCGGGGAGATCTGGGAAATTATAGACCGGTGAGTCTGACGTCAGTGCCGGGGAAAATGGTAGAGGCTATTATTAAAAACAAAATTACAGAGCACATCCGAGGACATGGATTACTGAGACCGAGTCAGCACGGCTTTTGTGTGGGGAAATCTTGCCTGACCAATTTACTTCAATTCTTTGAAGGAGTAAACAAACATGTGGACAAAGGGGAACCGGTTGATATTGTGTATCTGGATTTCCAAAAGGCGTTTGACAAGGTACCTCATGAAAGGCTACAGAGGAAATTGGAGGGTCATGGGATAGGAGGAAATGTCCTATTGTGGATTAAAAACTGGTTGAGGGATAGGAAACAGAGAGTGGGGTTAAATGGGCAGTATTCACAATGGAGAAGGGTAGTTAGTGGGGTTCCTCAGGGGTCTGTGCTAGGACCGCTGCTTTTTAATATATTTATAAATGATTTAGAGATGGGAGTAACTAGCGAGGTAATTACATTTGCTGATGACACAAAGTTATTCAAAGTTGTTAAATCGCGACAGGATTGTGAAAAATTACAAGAGGACCTTACGAGACTGGGAGACTGGGCGGCTAAATGGCAGATGACGTTTAATGTGAGCAAGTGCAAGGTGATGCATGTGGGAAAAAAGAACCCGAATTATAGCTACGTCATGCAAGTTTCCACGTTAGGAGTTACGGACCAAGAAAGGGATCTGGGTGTCGTCGTCGATAATACACTGAAACCTTCTGCTCAGTGTGCTGCTGCGGCTAGGAAAGCGAATAGAATGTTGGGTATTATTAGGAAAGGTATGGAAAACAGGTGTGAGGATGTTATAATGCTGTTGTATCGCTCCATGGTGAGACCGCACCTTGAATATTGTGTTCAATTCTGGTCGCCGCATCTCAAGAAAGATATAGTAGAATTAGAAAAGGTGCAGAGAAGGGCGACTAAAATGATAGCGGGGATGGGACGACTTCCCTATGAAGAAAGATTAAGGAGGCTAGGGCTATTCAGCTTGGAGAAGAGACGGCTGAGGGGAGACATGATAGAGGTATATAAAATAATGAGTGGAGTGGAACAGGTGGATGTGAAGCGTCTGTTCACGCTTTCCAAAAATACTAGGACTAGGGGGCATGCGATGAAACTACAGTGTAGTGAATTTAAAACAAATCGGAGAAAAGTTTTCTTCACCCAACGTATAATTAAACTCTGGAATTCGTCGCCAGAGAAAGTGGTGAAGGCGGTTAGCTTAGCAGAGTTTGAAAAGGGGTTGGACGGTTTCCTAAAGGAGAAGTCCATAAACCGCTACTAAATGGACTTGGGAAAAATCCACAATTCCAGGAATAACATGTATAGAATGTTTGTACGTTTGGGAAGCTTGCCAGGTGCCCTTGGCCTGGATTGGCCGCTGTCGTGGACAGGATGCTGGGCTCGATGGACCCTTGGTCTTTTCCCAGTATGGCATTACTTATGTTCCTACGCCGTAACCTCCGCTCTCAAGACAAATGCCTCCTTTCAGTACCCTTCTCCACCACCGCCAACTCCAGGCTCCGCCCTTTCTGCCTCGCCTCACCCCATGCCTGGAATAAACTCCCTGAGCCCATACGCCAAGCCCCCTCCCTGCCCATCTTCAAATCCTTGCTCAAAGCCCACCTCTTCAATGTCGCCTTCGGCACCTAACCACTACATCTCTATTCAAGTAATCTAGACTGCCCCAACTTGACATTTCGTCCTTTAGATTGTAAGCTCCTTTGAGCAGGGACTGTCCTTCTTCGTTAAACTGTACAGCGCTGCGTAACCCTAGCGCTTTAGAAATGTTAAGTAGTAGTAGTAGTAACCTTCAAAAGCTAATCAAGAAATGTATTATGTCCAATAAAAAAGGTATCAGGTTATTTTCTTTTCCGTGTTTTATTGCTATCTTTATCTCTTAAACCTCTGACTCCCTTTCCCGAGTCTCAAACAGCAGCAGCAGTAACAACAACAATCCACAAAGCTTGCCCGATAGCTCCGCCCTCTCTGACGCAACTTCCTGTTTCCGGCGGGACGCGGCAGCTGCGGGGCCGCCGTAGGTAACCTGTGCAAATCGTTGCTGCTGCCGGTGACCTGGAAGAGACACGTTTTTCAGGGTAGGAGGAGGACCAGACGTTGGGAAATGAGGGAAAGATGAGATGCTGGTCCGCGGGCGGGGGCGGGATCTTGGGTTCGTCAATGTTTTTGAAGCTGCTCGGTGTGTGTCGCAGCCTAATGCGTGTCCCTTGATATCTTTGTTATAGGTAAACGTAAAAGTTTATTCATAATTTCGCCCGTGGAAAGCCGACCCCTCCCCCCTGCGCCTCCCGGGCTTGTGTTGGTGACCTCATGGCGGAGTCCACGGCGACCGTCGGTCCTTCCTCAGCCACCGTCACCGAGACCACGGTGACCGAACCGGTGAGAGCAGGACGTCTGTCTTTGCACGGTGATGATGTCACAGATAGTGAAAACTTCCGGTGGGGGGGAGGGGTGGTACAGAGCTGTCAAGTCACCCAGTTGCAAGAGGGAGGTTTTAGGCATGTTCTGTATTTTTGCTGATCTTATTCTGGTGTGCACTGTGTGCCCTGCAAGCACTGATTTCAATGGATGGAATTTAAGTTAAAAAAACAACAACCCAGAACTGGTCTTAAAAATCTGCCTTCTGGAACTGGGGGTAGCGTTTGTTGTTAGTCTAGAGTTTCGAAAGTGAAACGAGCTGATAGCGCCTAGATTGACCAGTTTATTGAAAAAGCACAGGAGTATGCTTTCTCAGATGCATCTTGAGTAGAGAGTTGTGGTAGCTGTGTTAGTCCACTTTTAAAGGTAATGCATAGAAATAAAACATGGAAAAGAAATTAAGATGATACCTTTTTTATTGGACATAACTTAATACTCAATATTGGACATAAATAAAAGGGAAGTTTAAAACAATACAGGAATGTAAGACCTTTGAAGTCAGAATGATTAAATATTTTGACACCCACCAGACAGGACTTAACAAAGATCTGGGTTTTCTAGCCCATTATAAACCATAAAATTGTACTGCTTTGTCACCCTCCTGTCTCCATGCATATCTCACCTGTCCCTCTTCCTGTCTCTCACCTATCCACCCCCATCCTGTTAGACTGTCACTGAAATGCTTTGATGTTTCACTTATATATACTGTCATCTACCAACATTTGCTTATATCAGATGCATCTTGAAAGTTTTAACCTCAATAAAGTCAATAAGGTGCCTTCCGCCCATGTCATAGGCAGTGGTGTGGGGGCAATTTGGGTTTTGGGGCTCTTTAAAATTGAGGCACTGTCTTCCGCTTTGATTGCCGGAGAACCCCCAAGCCCTGCTAGTAAAAGCCCTCCTCCAACCAAAGCCTAATGTGTTCCTTGGGCCGCTGCTGTACCGGTTTGGCTCTCCCCCCAGGTGCTTGTTTTTTTTTTTTTTGTGAAACTTAGGTTTGCAGGAGGTGGGCCTCAATTGTAAATGCACAGGTTTGAGAAAACAGCTTGTGCAGGGGGTGGGGGTCTTGTGCAGTTTGGCTGGAGGAGGACTTCTGTTCACATGCATTGGGGACCCCATTAGATCAGGCATGTGGGTCACGGGGGGAGAGGCAAAATTGTGTGTGCCCCCCCATACATACCTTGGGCTCAGCCCCCACCCCACCCCCAAACTACACCCCTGATCATAGGTATCACCTCAGTCCCTGAGAGATGGGTCCTAGGATACAGTACTTGTGAGAAAGGGGAGCAGGGGAAGGGAGGAGGGAGTGTAGGAAATAAGAGTGATTATATATCGTTATATGTCTAGGGCAATAATTAATACCTATTTCCTAGCCCCTTGGCTCAGTATGCCTCACATAAATGCTGATAATAGAGACTGACTGTCAGATTGTGGAAAAATGTTTGTTTGTTTTTTTAAATCTAAGAACATAAATAATATAAAGCATGCTGCAATTTCCTAGAAAGAATTCAGATACAAATCTTATCACTAATAATCCTGTTTTAGATAAACTTAACCCCCACCTAAGAATACAAAATATTCCCTAATAGAATAAAAACATAATACCAGTTTGGTTTGGCTCACACTTCTCAGAGAAAAAAAGCAAATACTTCCATCTACCCCAAATAGTTGAAGGATTATAAAGCCTTTACGACCTTGTACAGAAGGAAGCTTCTGCCCCCAAATATAGTAGTTGTTTCTCGGTGAGACAATGTTTATTCTTCCCACTCAAGGTAAGAGCATTGAGTACTGAGAGTGAGAAAGGGAGAGAAAAAGCTGCCTTTGCTCCTGCCAAACCCTTAGTAAATGTCATTATTAGTATTGTGTCTTTGGTGATTGGCTGCATTGTAGTCATTTGTTGGTTATTCCAAGCTAGAAACTTAGGCTAGATTTAGCTGGTTCATAATAGAAATATTTATTTTATTTGGATTCTGCTCACACCTTTTTCAGTAGTAGCTCAAAGTGAGTTACATTCGGGTACTCTGGATATTTCTCTGTCCCAGGAGAGCTCACAGTCTAAGTTTGTACATGAGGCAATGGAGGGTTAAGTGACTTGCCCAAGATTACAAGGAGCAGCAGCAGGATTTGAACCGGCCACCTCTGGATTGCAAGACAGTGCTCTAACCACTAGGCCACTCCTCCACTCCTTGCAATATACGTGCAATCCTTGGCCTGACTTTATACTGGAGCTGTAATCTGTGGTCCAGCAGAGAATCCATATTGTGGTTCAGGCCTGTAGTCCACGTTTGACAGGTTAGGTTTGGTGATGCACATACCTCCCCCCACCGACCGCTAACAGTTTTTGGCGATATTTGGCAACATTTTGGATTTGCACGAACATCTTGCTTAGTGCTATTCTAGATCAGTGTGCAAATCTTATAGCATACAACTTGAGGGGTGTGTGGCTATGGGAGGGGCTTGAGCGGGTTAGGCGCATTCACTAAAGATGCGTGCAGTATTATAGAATACCAGGGATCCACGCCTAATTTACGCACCAGGATTTATATCAGTTTTCAGTTGGTGTAAATCCTTGCACCCAAAGTGTGGCAGAGAAATCGTCTCTTAGCACTGTTCTATGAATGGCACGCAACTCAGAGTGCCGCCTATATTATAACGTTCTGCTCGGACTTTTTTCTTTGCCATTTACTGAATCCAGTCCAAAATGCTGGTCTTGGCTATGCTGTGCAGGAGTGGAGAAGGATGGAGATTTGAAACAGGATTGGCTCAGCCTATCTACTGCCATTGTTTCATCCACATCTAGCGCTCTCCCTCCAACTCTGGTCACCTTGTCAGAGAAATTTGTCTTTTACCTTTTTGTATTTTTAAAGAGCTTTATACAGATTTTTTTTTTGATTATTGTGATTTCAAATTCTTCATTGCTGCAGATGATTTGCAGAAATGTAGCCAGTGTTGGGATTTTTTTTATCCTTTACAAATAATATTTGTGTGGAGAATATTTTTAGATCATGTATCTGTATTTTTTTTTTTACATTTAGTTGCCTAAATAGCAGTACTAGACAAATCCTGGGCGCCAGGTTACCATGACACCTGGAATTTTTATGTAGCTGGTGCCAAGCCAGGGGTACTCTCGCAGTTGGCAATTTAATAACAGTTTTAGCAACAGGGGTCAGGGTTTTCTCCACTGGTTCACATGACTTGCACGGGATAAGGAGAGCCATGCAGCACAGACTGCAAAGTGAACTCTTATTTCGGTAGTGGTAGCAGACAGCAAAGTGAAGTAAAGACTAGGAAACTAGTGTGTCAAGTTGGCTGGGTAGGAACAAAGGAGACTAGAGGACTGGCTAGAGGGTGGCTGGGGGAGGAGGAACGATGGGGTGGAAGTTAAGACAGGGTTAATAGAGAGAGATCACAGACAAGGTAGGGAGACTAAGTGAGAGCAGGGGAATAAGAGAAACATACATAGTAACATAGTAGATGACGGCAGAAAAAGACCTACACGGTCCATCCAGTCTGCCCAACAAGATAAACTCACATGTGCTACTTTTTGTGTATACCTTACCTTGATTTGTACCTGTCCTTTTCAGGGCACAGGCCGTATAAGTCTGCCCAGCACTATCCCCGCCTCCCAACCACCAGCCCCGCCTCCCACCACCGGTTCTGGCATAGACCGTATAAGTCTGCCCAGCACCATCCCCACCTCCCAACCACCAGTCCCGCCTCCCACCACCGGCTCTGGCACAGACCGTATAAGTCTGCCCAGCACCATCCCCGCCTCCTGCCACCGGCTCTGCCACCCAATCTTGGCTAAGCTCCTTAGGATCCATTCCTTCTGAACAGGATTCCTTTTATGTTTATCCCACGCATGTTTGAATTCCGTTTCCGTTTTCATTTCCACCACCTCCCGCGGGAGGGCATTCCAATAAGAATAAGAGAAAGACACTTGAGACAGCAGAAGGATTGCTGAAAGAGGAAGAGTGGGTGAGGATAGAATGAGGGAATTGAGGGAAAGGGAGACTGGATGATGGCAATAGATGAAGCACCATGAGAATAACTTCAGACATCTATTCTGACATGCTGCTGACTGCCCACTTGAGAAAGGCTACTGGCTTATACTAATACTTGTCACGTCTGTGGCTGTGACCACCCTCAACCTTACCTTCTTTCTGGGGGTCAGCAGCTCTGCTGGCTTCTGTCTATCTTTGTGTTAGTCTTGTCTCTGTCTGGGTGTGCTGATTGCTTCACTAGACCTCACCTGTGTGGGCTATGCCTCTCTAGGGAGCCAGCATCTAAGATGGCTGCCACCGGCTCTGTGCCAGCTTCCAAGATGGCTCCTGCTTGTCTTTCCTGTGGGCTCACTTCCTATGTGTGTCAAGCCTCTCTTTGGGGTCAGTGTACTTCCTTCTTCTGTCCTGCTGCTGGTGACTCATCAGTGAGAGCCTTCATAAGGAAGTGCTGTGCTTGCAGTCAGGGCCTTTGCATAGGTGTTATGCTCTTAGGCCAGGTCAGGTTAGTAAGTGTCTGCTGCACTACTGCTTAGCCTTTCTCTGGGTTCCAGCTCAGCTTCGCTCTGTGTCTGTTGTCTTCCTGTGGGGGGTTCTTCCCTGCCTCTGCGTGTCTGTGGACTGTGGGTCCTTCCTGACTTATCTTGTGTTTGGAGGGAAGCCTCTGCTCCTGGCTTACTCTGTGTTGGGGTGAAGCCTCTGTCCCTGGCTTACCCTGAGTTGTGGTGAAGCCCTTGTCCGGGTTGGTTCTCTGTCTGTATGTGAAGCCTCAGCCTTTGTGAGTTCCCCAGTCAGTGTGTGGAACGGCTGTGGCTTCAGACCCTTGGCCTGTATTCCTGGTTTGCTCTGCTGCCTGTCCAAGACCCTTGGCCTGTTCTTCCTGGTTTACTCTGTCTGTTCTCCTGTCTGCCCAAAGACCCTTGGCCTGATATTCCTGGATACTCTGTTTGCTCTGCTGCCAGCCCTAGACCCTTGGCCTGTTCTTCCTGGTTACTCAGTTTGCTGTGCTGCCTGCCCAAGACCCTTGGCCTGGTATTCCTGGTTTGCTCTCGTTACCCTAAGTCCTGCCTTGCCTAGCCTGTGTGCCTACCTTGCTTGTATATCCTGAGTGTATATCCTGAATCCTGTATCTGTCTAGCTAGTGTGTATTTCCTGGGTGATTATTCCTGTATCCTGTCTCCACCTAGCTAGAGGGTTTACCCTGTGGGTATTCCCGGATCCCCGTTCTGCCTAGTGTGTATGCTGCCCTAGTCCTTGCTCCTGCTAAGCTTCTGTACGCCTTGTGTCCCTTGGTCTGTCTTCTGGGTCTTGCTAGTGGCTGTGCAGCAGCACACTGTCTGAGTTTAGTTCCTAGTCTAGTCTCCCTCGTGTTTCCTAGACCCAGGGTGGGTCCTCTGGTTCTCCAGTTGCGGCCCTGTCCTACAAGTCCTGCCGGCCACCTGCACGCTAGAGCTCAACTCTAGCGGAACGGTGGCCAAGCGCAGGTGAAGCGGATCCTGTACTGCCGGTTCCAGTTGCCTACTTCCGATCCCGAGTTCCAGTCCTGTTCTTCCGTATGTCCGGTTCCAAGATGGTCTTGCCTGCCTCGGCAGGGGCCCAAGGGCTCACGATTCCCAGTGCTGCCCCGAGGACCTGACAGCATACCAAGGGCCTCGAGAACGCGACAATACTGTACTGTGGCACATAAACAGTCCTAATAAATTAAACCTAAAGAACTGTGGCTGACTTCGGATTCCCTTTCCTCTGCATCCCTCATGCTCTGCTCCACAGTTCTGGTGTGGATGAGGAGGGATGGTGAAAGGTCTCTGACAGTGGCTCCAAAGGTTTTAGGCTGGCTCCTGGAGTCAAAGAAAATTTGTCAAGCTCTTGTCTTTAATGGGTTGTACTTAATTGGTTTTCAGTATTTCTGATACCTTTGTGCTGGTTTAAATCTGTTTAATAATTTGGAGGGATTTTTCAAATTTGGTTGAAAGAAAAGTGCCCAAACCCTGATGTAAAGTGCTTGATTCTTGTTTCTGCGCTTGACTTGGCTTCCATGTTATTTCTGACCTGCTTTTCTCGGAGTCCTGTCTTTACCTGATTTTTGATATTTTTGTTCTAGAATGAGGATTGAGAGAATATTGGTGTATGGAAGTGTTGTGGTAGATTTCCATTCATTTTTTTACCCCTTTTGTTCATGGTTTGCTCTTTTTGTCATAATTTGTTTACAACCCAGTAAAAGAATAAAATAAAAGTGTGTGTGTGTGTTTTTTTTTTATTATTTTGCTGTAGATTTTGTGTATTTCTGTTTTCTTACATTCTTTTTGTTTACTTTTTACTTTTAAGTTTTTTTGTTTTTGTTTTTTTGGTGGTCTGTCTGCTCTAGGTGCTCTCTTCATCATTCCAGGCATGGTTCTTTCCTTTTCTTCATTCTACTTCACCCTTCTTCTAGTGTCCCTCCTTGTCTTGGTCTTGACAATAGAGACCTATTGCTTGCAGCTACTGTATCTCTCTCCAGCAGTGTATCTTTGGTCAGGCATCAGGCCCTGAATAGTAGGCGACCTGGTGCCCAGGAGTTTTCTGTCCGTGAACAAGGGGATGTCCTGTGCTCTAGCGATATGCCAGTACCACCCTGGAAGACAATGGAATTGAAAAGCGATGGAGGCCGTTGTCCATGACAGCATATAAGGAGTCATGTGAGGACACCTAGCTAAGCAGATACTTCTAGAATCTGATCCAAACAGGACCCTGAAAAAGAAACCCAGCAAAATCAACTTGGATCATACTCAAATACTCGGCAAAATGATTCCATTGTTCTTAGAAGCTATGACATTGCTGTAAGCTGACCCTAGGACGAGATTTTGATGAGTTATGACGAGCAAAGTTTATATTTATTTGTTACATTTGTATCCCACATTTCCCACATCTTTGTAGGCTCAATGTGGCTTACATAGTGCTGGAGAGCTGTTTGCAGACTCCGGAGTAAACAAATACAAGGTGATGTTGTGGTAGGATAAGGTTCATGTGGTAGGACTACATAAAGGAATCGTTTGACGGGAGAGTTGTGTGATGACCATTACGAACTTTAGTGTTGTTGTGTCGCAGACATCAGACAATTACGTTGGATTGGTAGGTTATGCCTTTTTAAACAGGTGGGTCTTAAGTGTCTTTCTGAAGTGTAAATGGTCTTATGTGGTTTTCAAGTCTTTTGGTAGTGCGTTCCACAGTTGTGTGCTGATGTAGGAAAAACGGGATGCATAAGTTGATTTGTATTTGAGCCCTTTGCAGCTTGGGTAGTGTAGATTTATGTATGTTCGTGATGATTCGGATGTATTTCTAGTTGGTAGGTCGATTAGGTCTGTCATTTAACCCGGTGCTTCATCATAGATAATTTTGTGAACCATATAACAGATTTTGAAGGCAATGCGTTCTTTGATTGGGAGCCAGTGTAGTTTTTTCACGGAGGGGTTTTGCGCTTTCAAATCGTGTTTTTCCGAAGATGAGTCTTGCTGCCATGTTTTGAGCGGTCTGAAGTATCTTTAAGATTTGTTCTTTGCATCCCGCATAAATTCCATTGCAGTAGTCTACATGGCTTAGTACCATTGATTGTATCAGGTTGCGAAATGTTTCTCCGAGGACAAGCAGGCTGCTTGTTCTTACTGATGGGTGACGTCCACGGCAGCCCCTCCAATCGGAATCTTCACTAGCAAAGTCCTTTGCTAGCCCTCGCGCGCCCGCGCGCACCGCGCATGCGCGGCCGTCTTCCCGCCCGAAACCGGCTCGAGCCGGCCAGTCTTCTTTCGGCCGCACTCGGTACGGCTGTGTTTTTTGCCGTGTCGAGCCCCGGAGAGTCGACCTCGCGCGTCCGTTATCTTAATCGACGTGTTTTTTCTTCGGAAAAGTTCTCTTTTCGTTCGGAAAGTGCTCCGAAAACCCCCTTGGGTTTCGTTTGCCCCTTCCCGTATTTCCAGTTTTTGCCCCGGTAAGTTTTCTTTCGTCGTCGGGGTAGGCCTCTTTTCGGCCTCGGTCGAGATTTTTCTCCCTCAAAGTTTTGGTGCTCAAATTCGTCATTTCGGATTTTGATTTCGCCGGCGTGATTTTTCCGCCCATGACATCGAAGCCTTCCAGCGGCTTCAAGAAGTGCACCCAGTGCGCCCGGGTAATCTCGCTCACTGATAGGCACTCTTCGTGTCTTCAGTGTCTGGGGGCCGAGCACCGTCCTCAGAACTGTAGTCTGTGTTCCCTGTTACAAAGGCGGACTCAGGTAGCGAGATTGGCCCAGTGGAACGTTTTGTTCTCGGGCTCTTCGTCGGCATTGGCACCGGGGTCATCGAGTGCATCGACGTCATCAGCGTCCAGACCTTCATCTTCGGCCGCCAGTGCATCGAGTGCATCGAAGCATCGGCCCTCTGCATCGGCGCCGAGACATCGGATAGCTGCATCGACGTCGGTGGTACCGGGACCTCGTCTCCTGATGTCGTCGGACGGTGGTGCATCGTCAGGAGTGCAGGTGAGGGCTGTCCATTCCCCTGCTGGTGGCGGTGAGCCTTCGGGTGGGTCTCCCCCTACCCTGAGGGCTCCTGCGGTACAGCCCCCCCGGGATCGACCTGCTTCGACCTCGGCCCCGAGGAAGCGACGGATGGATTCTACGTCCTCCTCATCGGTGCCGGGGAGCTCCGGTGTCATGCTTCGGAAGAAGTCTAAGAAGCATCGACACCGGTCTCCTCCCCGCGTCGGCACCGAGAGCTCTGGGTCGCCGAGGGAGTCGGCACCCAGCAGGCATCGGCACCGAGAGGACCGCTCACCCTCTGCAGGAGGTGTCGATGCGCTCCACTCTGGACAGCCCGGAACAGCCTCCACGCCCGGAACAGGTTCTGACGTCGATGCCTGCATCGGCCTCCATGCCTTTCTCTGCAGCCGCTCTGAACGAGAGCCTCCGGGCCGTTCTCCCAGAGATTCTGGGAGAGCTGTTGCGCCCTACCCCTCCGGTACTGGCGGTGCTTGCGCCTCCGGTACCGTCGAGCGTGGCGCCGGCTGGCCCATCGCCCGGGGTGAGGTCCCCGACGTCGGTACCGCGTGCGGTGCCGACTGCGGCCACCTCCCAGGAAGGCTCCCCGACTACGTCGGCGGAGGGAGCTTCGCCGATGCAGGCGAGGGAGTCTACCTCTCGACGCCCCCATCGTGGACGTGGCTCCACGGAGTCGAGCCGGGCGAGGTTGCAGACACAGGTCCGTGAACTTGTGTCTGACACCGAGGGTGAGGCCTCGTGGGAAGAGGAAGAAGACCCCAGATATTTCTCTGACGAGGAGTCTGAGGGTCTTCCTTCCGATCCCACTCCCTCTCCTGAGAGACAGCTTTCTCCTCCCGAGAGTCTGTCTTTTGCTTCCTTTGTCCGGGAGATGTCTACGGCCATCCCCTTCCCGGTGGTTGTGGAGGATGAGCCCAGGGCTGAAATGTTTGAGCTCCTGGACTATCCTTCTCCACCTAAGGAAGCGTCCACTGTTCCCTTGCACCATGTCCTGAAAAAGACATTGCTTGCGAACTGGACCAAGCCACTAAGTAATCCCCACATCCCCAAGAAGATCGAGTCCCAGTACCGGATCCATGGGGACCCAGAGCTGATGCGCACTCAGTTGCTTCACGACTCTGGAGTTGTGGATCTGGCCCTAAAGAAGGCTAAGAGTTCTAGGGAGCATGCTTCGGCGCCCCCGGGCAAAGACTCTAGAACCTTAGACTCCTTTGGGAGGAAGGCCTACCATTCCTCTATGCTCGTGGCCAAAATCCAGTCTTACCAGCTCTACACGAGCATACACATGCGGAACAATGTGCGGCAGTTGGCGGGCTTGGTTGATGCTCTCCCCCCTGAGCAAGCCAAGCCTTTTCAGGAGGTGGTCAGGCAGCTGAAGGCGTGCAGAAAATTCCTGGCCAGAGGGGTGTATGACACCTTTGATGTTGCGTCCAGGGCCGCTGCTCAAGGTGTGGTGATGCGCAGGCTCTCATGGCTGCGTGCCTCCGACCTAGAGAATAGACTCCAGCAGCGGATTGCGGACTCGCCTTGCCGTGCGGACAATATTTTTGGAGAGAAGGTCGAACAGGTGGTAGAGCATCTCCACCAGCGGGATACCGCATTCGACAAATTCTCCCGCCGGCAGCCTTCAGCATCTACCTCTACAGGTAGAAGATTTTTTGGGGGAAGGAGGACTGTTCCCTACGCTTCTGGCAAGCGTAGGTACAATCCTCCTTCTCGACAGCCTGCGGCCCAGGCTAAGCCCCAGCGCGCTCGCTCTCGTCAGCAGCGTGCGCCTCAGCAAGGCCCCGCGGCTCCCCAGCAAAAGCAAGGGGCGAGCTTTTGACTGGCTCCAGCAGAGCATAGCCGACATCCAAGTGTCAGTGCCGGGCGACCTGCCGGTCGGGGGAGGTTGAAAGCTTTTCACCAAAGGTGGCCTCTCATAACCTCCGATCAGTGGGTTCTGCAAATAGTCCGGCAAGGATACACCCTAAATTTGGCCTCAAAACCTCCAAATTGTCCACTGGGAGCTCAGTCCTACAGCTTCCAGCACAAGCAGGTACTTGCAGAGGAACTCTCCGCCCTTCTCAGCGCCAATGCGGTCGAGCCCGTGCCATCCGGGCAAGAAGGGCTGGGATTCTATTCCAGGTACTTCCTTGTGGAAAAGAAAACAGGGGGGATGCGTCCCATCCTAGACCTAAGGGCCCTGAACAAATATCTCGTAAAAGAAAAGTTCAGGATGCTTTCCTTGGGCACCCTTCTCCCCATGATTCAGCAAAACGATTGGCTATGCTCTCTGGACTTGAAGGATGCCTACACACACATCCCGATACTGCCAGCTCACAGACAGTATCTGCGATTTCAGTTGGGCACACGCCACTTCCAGTACTGTGTGCTACCCTTTGGGCTCGCCTCTGCGCCCAGGGTGTTCACAAAGTGCCTAGCTGTGGTAGCAGCGGCACTTCGCAGGCTGGGGGTGCACGTGTTCCCATATCTCGACGATTGGCTGGTGAAGAACACATCCGAGGCAGGAGCCCTGCAGTCCATGCAGATGACTATTCGCCTCCTGGAGCTACTGGGGTTTGTGATAAATTACCCAAAGTCCCATCTTCTCCCAGTGCAGAGACTCGAATTCATAGGAGCTCTGCTGGATTCTCGGACGGCTCGCGCCTATCTCCCAGAGGCGAGGGCCAACAACTTGTTGTCCCTCGTCTCGCGGGTGCGAGCGTCCCAGCAGATCACAGCTCGGCAGATGTTGAGATTGCTGGGCCATATGGCCTCCACAGTTCATGTGACTCCCATGGCCCGCCTTCACATGAGATCTGCTCAATGTACCCTAGCTTCCCAGTGGTTTCAGGCTGCTGGGGGTCTAGAAGACGTGATCCACCTGTCCACGAGTTTTCTCGAATCCCTGCATTGGTGGACGATTTGGTCCAATTTGACTCTGGGACGTTCTTTCCAAATTCCTCAGCCACAAAAAGTGCTGACCACGGATGCGTCTCTCCTGGGATGGGGAGCTCATGTCGATGGGCTTCACACCCAAGGAAGCTGGTCCCTCCAGGAACGCGATCTGCAGATCAATCTTCTGGAGTTACGAGCGATCTGGAACGCTCTGAAGGCTTTCAGAGATCGGCTGTCCCACCAAATTATCCAAATTCAGACAGACAACCAGGTTGCCATGTACTATGTCAACAAGCAGGGGGGCACCGGATCTCGCCCCCTGTGTCAGGAAGCCGTCAGCATGTGGCTCTGGGCTCGCCGTCTCGGCATGGTGCTCCAGGCCACATATCTGGCAGGCGTAAACAACAGTCTGGCCGACAGACTGAGCAGGATTATGCAACCTCACGAGTGGTCGCTCAACTCCCGAGTGGTGCGCCAGATCTTCCAAGCGTGGGGCACCCCCTTGGTGGATCTCTTCGCATCTCGAGCAAACCACAAAGTCCCTCAGTTTTGTTCCAGGCTTCAGGCCCACGGCAGACTGGCATCGGATGCCTTCCTCCTGGATTGGGGGGAGGGCCTGCTGTATGCTTATCCTCCCATTCCTCTGGTGGGGAAGACTTTGTTGAAACTCAAGCAAGACCGAGGCACCATGATTCTGATTGCTCCTTTTTGGCCGCGTCAGATCTGGTTCCCTCTTCTTCTGGAGTTATCCTCCGAAGAACCGTGGAGATTGGAGTGTTTTCCGACCCTCATCACGCAGGACGAAGGGGCTCTTCTGCATCCCAGCCTCCGGTCCCTGGCCCTCACGGCCTGGATGTTGAGATCGTAGACTTTGCCTCTTTGGGTCTGCCAGAGGGTGTCTCCCGCATCTTGCTTGCTTCCAGGAAAGATTCCATTAAGAGGAGTTACTTCTTTCTATGGAGGAGGTTTGCCGTCTGGTGTGACAGCAAGGCCCTAGATCCTCGCTCTTGTCCTACACAGACCCTGCTTGAATACCTTCTGCACTTGTCTGAGTCTGGTCTCAAGACCAACTCTGTAAGGGTTCACCTTAGTGCAATCAGTGCATACCATTACCGTGTGGAAGGTAAGCCGATCTCAGGACAGCCTTTAATTGTTCGCTTCATGAGAGGTTTGCTTTTGTCAAAGCCCCCTGTCAAGTCTCCTACAGTGTCATGGGATCTCAATGTCGTTCTCACCCAGCTGATGAAACCTCCTTTTGAGCCACTGGATTCCTGCCATCTGAAGTACTTGACCTGGAAGGTCATTTTCTTGGTGGCAGTTACTTCAGCTCATAGAGTCAGTGAGCTTCAGGCCCTGGTAGCCCAGGCCCCTTACACCAAATTTCATCATAACAGAGTAGTCCTCCGCACTCACCCTAAGTTCCTGCCAAAGGTCATTTCGGAGTTCCATCTGAACCAGTCAATTGTCTTGCCAACATTCTTTCCCCGTCCTCATTCCTGCCCTGCTGAACGTCAGCTGCACACATTGGACTGCAAGAGAGCATTGGCCTTCTACCTGGAGCGGACACAGCCCAACAGACAGTCCGCCCAATTGTTTGTTTCTTTTGATCCCAATAGGAGGGGAGTGGCTGTAGGGAAACGCACCATATCCAATTGGCTAGCAGATTGCATTTCCTTCACTTACGCCCATGCGGGGCTGACTGTTGAGGGTCATGTCACGGCTCATAATGTTAGAGCCATGGCTGCGTCGGTAGCCCACTTGAAGTCAGCCTCAATTGAAGAAATTTGCAAAGCTGCGACGTGGTCATCTGTCCACACATTCACATCTCATTACTGCCTGCAGCAGGATACCCGACGCGACAGTCGGTTCGGGCAGTCAGTTCTTCAGAACCTGTTTGGGCTTTAGGATCCAACTCCACCCCCCGAGGGCCCTGTTTGTTCTGTTCCAGGCTACACTCTCAGTTAGTTGGTAAATTTTTTAGGTCAATCTCAGTTATGTCCTCGCCGTTGCGAGGCCCAATTGACCATGGTTGTTGTTTTGAGTGAGCCTGGGGGCTAGGGATACCCCATCAGTGAGAACAAGCAGCCTGCTTGTCCTCGGAGAAAGCGAATGCTACATACCTGTAGAAGGTATTCTCCGAGGACAGCAGGCTGATTGTTCTCACAAACCCGCCCGCCTCCCCTTTGGAGTTGTGTCTTCCCTTCTTTTGTCTTGCTACATATGAGACTGGCCGGCTCGAGCCGGTTTCGGGCGGGAAGACGGCCGCGCATGCGCGGTGCGCGCGAGGGCTAGCAAAGGACTTTGCTAGTGAAGATTCCGATTGGAGGGGCTGCCGTGGACGTCACCCATCAGTGAGAACAATCAGCCTGCTGTCCTCGGAGAATACCTTCTACAGGTATGTAGCATTCGCTTTACTTCAGGAAGAATTGTTTCATGCGTTTGAGCTTGCACATTGAGTAGAACATTTTCTTTGTTGTGGATTTTACTTGGCTCTGTAGTGTAATGTTGCGGTCCAATGTAACGCCGAGGATTTTCAGTCTGTCTGAGACAGGGAGGGTGTGGTCTGGGGTGGTGATAGTTGTGGGATTGTCCGTGGTGTGTTGGGATGAGAGGATAAGACAGTGAGTTTTTCTTCATTGAGTTTTAGTTGAAATGCATTTGCCCAGGAGTACATGGTATTCAAGCTGGTCTTGTTTTCGTTAGTGATTTCTGTCAGTGTAGATCTGTAAGGGATGTGAAAAGGCCCAACAGCAGGAGCAGAAAATGGCTGGTGAGTTAACCTAACTGATTTTCATCTTGCAAGAAGCATAAGTTAAGGAATTAATAATAAATTTGTTAGTGGTCCTTCAGGACAAACTATCAAAGATTCAGTTGTCAATTGTGGAAATCAAAGAGGGAATGGAAAACCCAACCAAACAGAGGAATATATTTCCTAGCAGAAGGACCGAGCAGATGATATGGAGGCACATGAGAGAGGTGGAGGCCATAAATAAATAACTTGTGGCCCCCAGTGAGGAACTTTAAAACAGATGCATTATGAGGGACAAGAGTAGTGGGGAAGTAAGGCCAGTGCTGGGCAGATGTCTGCAGTCTGTGTCCCACATATAGCAAAGACAGATCAGGATCAAGTATGTGTATTTGATGTCACATTTATATCATATGCTATGAGTGTGGGGTTTATTTATCTCTGTAGGGGAAGAAAAACAGCTTAACAACATTGTACTCTCTTAATTTCAACCTTAATTAGCAATATGTTTGGATTATTGGTTTAATTTTTGCCATAATGAATTTGACTATGCTGAGGCCATAATAAAACCAGACTATTGTCATGGTGTTGTGGTATTGCAACATCGTATAGAACTGCCTATGGGGCTCATTTACAAAAGAGAAAAACGTTTAAAAAGTGGCATAAACTGGCAGATAGGCGTGGTTTTTTTTCACCAAAATGTCCAAATCGGTATTTTTGAAACCCATTTTCTGGGTGTTTTTCTATGCTTTCGTCTGCAGTGTGCCCAGATGTCAAGGGGGTGTGTTAAGGGTGGGATTTGGGCAGTCCTATAAGAGCAGCATGCAGGTTAGTGCAGTGCACTATGGAGAAGGGGACCCAGGCCCATATTCCACTCTACCTGTTCCACTTGTGGTGGCAAGTGTGAGCCTTCCCACATTCATGAAAAACCTATTGTAACTACATGTAGGTGACACCTGCAGCCATAAGGGCTACTGCAGTGGTGTACAGTTGGGGACAGTAGGTTTTTGGTGGGTTTTGGAGGGCTCACTATACGGGAGCAATGGTGAGATGTCTACCTGGGAGCTTTTAGGTGCAGTCCACTGCAGTGCTCCCTAGGGTGCAACACTGCTCTCCTGGGATGTTTTTGTGATAGAATGCTGACGCCTCCTACCTCCCAGTGGCTTGGTTTTGTGCGTTTTTCACTTGGATGTTTTTTTTTGGGGGGTGGGGGTGGGGGGGTTGAAAATGGTAAAAAAAGATAACATACTGACTACAGCAATGTCAAGAAAAGGTCATTTTCGAAACAGATAAACATTTTTCTGTTTCGAAAATGGTCCTATTTGCTATTCAATTTTTGGCTGTTTTCAGCAAAACATGTAAAGTCGGATTTAGACATCATATCAAAAGTGTCCCTCTATATGTGATAGGCATAGTAACAAATCTGCCCTTGTGATGCCAGTATTCAATCATGAAGGAGTCTAACTTGCATAGAGTGGTGGATGTGGCTCTGGCTGCCTTGTTGGGAGCACTGGATGGACTAGACAGGTCTTTTATCTGCCATCATTTACTGTATTACTGAGTAGAGGAAGAATGGATAATGTTCATATAATTGGCTTCGTAGCGTCTTCCAAAGATCAAGACCTGCATAGAGTTCTGGAGTCCTGCTTCCGGAGACTTTGGGTTTTCAGTTTGCAGAGCTCCTAGTGAAGATGGAAAGGATCCATCTGCTGAGATTGCGGAAAGGGGAAATCGGTAGACCACAATCAATCACGGCAAGGATTTGTAATGTTGTCAATAAGGCCAAGATCAAGAAGAGAAATGTTTTACAAGGGATCAAAAATGATCCTATTTCAAGATTTCTCACTGCAGATTATGGTGCGCCAGAGAGCAATGGCCCAATATTGT
The DNA here is from genome assembly GCF_901765095.1 of Microcaecilia unicolor. Taxonomy (NCBI): domain Eukaryota; kingdom Metazoa; phylum Chordata; class Amphibia; order Gymnophiona; family Siphonopidae; genus Microcaecilia; species Microcaecilia unicolor. The sequence goes on along the minus strand of NC_044033.1, from coordinate 216,630,475 downwards.
ATGAAACTTAGGGCATCCCAGTAGAAAGGTTGCAAGAAAAGCAAAGTGCCTTTAAGTGAAAAGCAGACAGGATTGAAGGATTGCAAATTATCCCTGTTGACTGACGGTAAGCAAGTTGTAAATGACAGCAGCTAAAGACCTGTGTGTTCTGGCCTATCAAGTCTACACAACAAGGCAGCTAGAGTTGTATCTGCCACTCTGCAGGTTACACTCCTTCATAATTAAACACTGGCAATCGGCAGTTTATTGTTCTGGCCTTCCTCTTTCTTCCTGCTATACTATTTATAGATTGTAGTTCCTTTTCTGTTTGTCTTGCTTTATTATTTGAATTGTAAGCTGCTTTGATCCTTGTTTGAAATGTGGTATATCAAGCACAAAATTGACATAAAACATAAAGATATGTCAAGCATTCACACTAAAACAGGGCAGTTGGCAGTTTGCCACTGTGCTAGCCACAAATAGGCAGCTACAGTGGTGGAAATAAGTATTTGATCCCTTGCTGATTTTGTAAGTTTGCCCACTGACAAAGACATGAGCAGCCCATAATTGAAGGGTAGGTTATTGGTAACAGTGAGAGATAGCACATCACAAATTAAATCCGGAAAATCACATTGTGGAAAGTATATGAATTTATTTGCATTCTGCAGAGGGAAATAAGTATTTAATCCCTCTGGCAAACAAGACCTAATACTTGGTGGCAAAACCCTTGTTGGCAAGCACAGCGGTCAGACATCTTCTGTAGTTGATGATGAGGTTTGCACACATGTCAGGAGGAATTTTGGTCCACTCCTCTTTGCAGATCATCTCTAAATCATTAAGAGTTCTGGGCTGTCGCTTGGCAACTCGCAGTTTCAGCTCCCTCCATAAGTTTTCAATGGGATTAAGGTCTGGTGACTGGCTAGGCCACTCCATGACCCTAATGTGCTTCTTCCTGAGCCACTCCTTTGTTGCCTTGGCTGTATGTTTTGGGTCATTGTCGTGCTGGAAGACCCAGCCACGACCCATTTTTAAGGCCCTGGCGGAGGGAAGGAGGTTGTCACTCAGAATTGTACGGTACATGGCCCCATCCATTCTCCCATTGATGCGGTGAAGTAGTCCTGTGCCCTTAGCAGAGAAACACCCCCAAAACATAACATTTCCACCTCCATGCTTGACAGTGGGGACGGTGTTCTTTGGGTCATAGGCAGCATTTCTCTTCCTCCAAACACGGCGAGTTGAGTTCATGCCAAAGAGCTCAATTTTTGTCTCATCTGACCACAGCACCTTCTCCCAATCACTCTCGGCATCATCCAGGTGTTCACTGGCAAACTTCAGACGGGCCGTCACATGTGCCTTCCGGAGCAGGGGGACCTTGCGGGCACTGCAGGATTGCAATCCGTTATGTCGTAATGTGTTACCAATGGTTTTCGTGGTGACAGTGGTCCCAGCTGCCTTGAGATCATTGACAAGTTCCCCCCTTGTAGTTGTAGGCTGATTTCTAACCTTCCTCATGATCAAGGATACCCCACGAGGTGAGATTTTGCGTGGAGCCCCAGATCTTTGTCGATTGACAGTCATTTTGTACTTCTTCCATTTTCTTACTATGGCACCAACAGTTGTCTCCTTCTCGCCCAGCGTCTTACTGATGGTTTTGTAGCCCATTCCAGCCTTGTGCAGGTGTATGATCTTGTCCCTGACATCCTTAGACAGCTCCTTGCTCTTGGCCATTTTGTAGAGGTTAGAGTCTGACTGATTCACTGAGTCTGTGGACAGGTGTCTTTCATACAGGTGACCATTGCCGACAGCTGTCTGTCATGCAGGTAACGAGTTGATTTGGAGCATCTACCTGGTCTGTAGGGGCCAGATCTCTTACTGGTTGGTGGGGGATCAAATACTTATTTCCCTCTGCAGAATGCAAATAAATTCATATACTTTCCACAATGTGATTTTCCGGATTTAATTTGTGATGTGCTATCTCTCACTGTTACCAATAACCTACCCTTCAATTATGGGCTGCTCATGTCTTTGTCAGTGGGCAAACTTACAAAATCAGCAAGGGATCAAATACTTATTTCCACCACTGTATGTACAATCCAATCTTGGAACCCGATACCACACCACCATGCCAGTAGTCTGAAAATTGGTTTTATTATGGCCCCAGCATAGTTGCATACATTGTCAACACATAATTAATCCAACCGCATTGCTAACTAACAATGTTAATACTAGCTTCAACATTAAGATGTCTTCCCCTCCCCACTAAGATACACAGCGCCTGCACTCAAAGTATAGGATAGGATTGTGATATAAAATATGAATATTTGATCATGATCTGTATTTGCCATTTTCGAGACACAGACTATAGAAATCTGCCCAGTATTGACCTTGCTTTCTGAATGCTTCAGTTGGCCGTCAAAGCACCATTCCTGCCCATCATAGCATATCAACCGCCATGAGGTCATTTAAAATTTTGTTTTGATCTTTGTATTTAGGGATAGCCTGTTTATCCCACATATTTTCACCTCCCTGGGAGGGTATTCCAGGCATCCACCACCTTCTCTGAAATGGTATTTCCTGATGTCTCTTTAAGCCTTATCACTTTTAACAACCTTAATTTATGTTCTCTAGTAGTTCTGCCATGTCTCCCATCTCGGAAAAAGATTTGTTTGTACAGTGATACCTCGGTTTTCGTTGATAATCCGTCCGAAAACAATCAACGAAAACCAAAACAGACGAAAACTGAGGCAATTATTGCCATATGAATCAATGTAAATCCAATTAATTCGTTTTAGACACTCCAAAATACATACCAAAAACACATTTTATAGAGAATAAATATAGTCCCATGATGGAGCTAAAGGGAAAGGGTTAACTTATTAGCAAGGGAAACACTTAACAGGGAAAATGAGATTTGAGCACATGTGATTTTATCTAGCGTGTGTTGCGTTAGACACGCGGGGTGATGCTCACACATCGAGAAACAACGCCACAATGAGTAGGAGAACACGTGGGTCACCCTTTGTTTTCGCAAAATTAGCAGCAAGGTCACGTGGGCACACCAACGAAATCCGAGGCAACCAACAAAATCCAAGACAAATTTTTCACTGAAAAAATCAACGATAACCGAAGTCAACGAAAACAGAGGTTTCACTGTATATTAATACCTTTTAAGTATCCAGATGTCTTGATCTCTCCCTTCCTTTCCTCTAGGGCAGGGATTCTCAACCCAGTCCTTGGGACGCACCTAGCTGGTCAATTTTTCAGGATACCCACAATGAATGTGCATGAGAGAGATTTGCATGCCCTACCTCCATTATATGCAGATTTATCTTATGCATATTCATTGTGGATATCCTGAAAACCTGACTGGCTAGGTGAGTCCAGAGGACTGGGTTGAGAACCTCTGGTGTAGATCCTTTGAAAAGTCTTTCTACAAATGCTAAACACCTAAAAAATAAGGTGGGAGAGTTAAGAGTATATAGCATTGATTGAATAGGCATCTCAGAGACTCTGTGGAAGCAGACAACCAATGAAATGCTGTGGTACCAGGGTACAAATTACATTGTGGTGGAAGGGTGGTCTGTTATGTTAAAGAGGGCATTGAGTCAAACAGAAAGGGTATGATACATACCTGTAGCAGTTGTTCTCCGAGGACAGCAGGCTGATTGTTCTCACGACTGGGTTGACGTCCGCGGCAGCCCCCACCAACCGGAAGAAGCTTCGCGGGACGGTCGGCACGCAGGCCACGCCCACCGCGCATGCGCGGCCGCCTTCCCGCCCGTGCGCGACCGCTCCCGCCAGTTGAATGACAAGCAATAAAATATGAAACACACAACTCCAAAGGGGAGGAGGGAGGGTAGGTGAGAACAATCAGCCTGCTGTCCTCGGAGAACAACTGCTACAGGTATGTATCATACCCTTTCTCCGAGGACAAGCAGGCTGCTTGTTCTCACGACTGGGGTATCCCTAGCTCTCAGGCTCACTCAAAACAATAACCCAGGTCAATTGAACCTCGCAACGGCGAGGGTACAACAGAAATTGACCTACGAAGAACAACTAACTGAGAGTGCAGCCTGACCAGAATAAATTCGGGTCCTGGAGGGTGGAGTTGGATTTACACCCCAAACAGATTCTGCAACACCGACTGCCCGAACCGACTGTCGCGTCGGGTATCCTGCTGGAGGCAGTAATGAGATGTGAATGTGTGGACAGATGACCACGTCGCAGCCTTGCAGATCTCTTCAATAGTGGCTGACTTCAAGTGGGCCACCGACGCTGCCATGGCTCTGACACTATGAGCCGTGACATGACCCTCAAGAGCCAGCCCAGCCTGGGCGTAAGTGAAGGAAATGCAATCTGCTAGCCAATTGGAGATGGTGCGTTTCCCGACAGCGACCCCTAGCCTGTTAGGGTCGAAAGAAATAAACAATTGGGCGGACTGTCTGTTGGGCTGTGTCCGCTCCAAGTAGAAGGCCAATGCTCTCTTGCAGTCCAATGTGTGCAACTGACGTTCAGCAGGGCGGGTATGCGGCCTGGGGAAGAATGTTGGCAAGACAATTGACTGGTTAAGATGGAACTCCGACACCACCTTCGGCAGGAACTTTGGGTGAGTGCGGAGCACTACTCTGTTGTGATGAAATTTTGTATATGGAGCATGAGCTACTAGGGCTTGAAGCTCACTGACCCTACGAGCTGAAGTAACTGCCACCAAGAAAATGACCTTCCAGGTCAAGTACTTCAGATGGCAGGTATTCAGTGGCTCAAAAGGAGGTTTCATCAGCTGGGTGAGGACGACGTTGAGATCCCATGACACAGTAGGAGGCTTGATAGGGGGCTTTGACAAAAGCAAGCCTCTCATGAATCGAACGACTAAAGGCTCTCCAGAGATGGCTTTACCTTCCACACGATAATGGTAAGCACTAATCGCACTAAGGTGATTCCTTACTGAGTTGGTCTTGAGGCCAGACTCTGATAAGTGCAGAAGGTATTCAAGCAGGTTCTGTGCAGGGCAAGAACGAGGTTCTAGGGCCTTGCTCTCACACCAAACGACAAACCTCCTCCACTTGAAAAAGTAACTCTTTTTAGTGGAATCCTTCCTAGAGGCAAGCAAGACCCGGGAGACACCCTCAGACAGACCCAACGCAGCGAAGTCTACGCCCTCAACATCCAGGCCGTGAGAGCCAGGGATTGAAGGTTGGGGTGCAGCAACGCTCCGTCGTTCTGCGAAATGAGAGTCGGAAAACACTCCAATCTCCACGGTTCTTCGGAGGACAACTCCAGAAGAAGAGGGAACCAGATCTGACGGGGCCAAAAGGGCGCTATCAGAATCATGGTGCCGCGGTCTTGCTTGAGCTTCAGTAAGGTCTTCCCCACCAAAGGTATGGGAGGATAAGCATACAGGAGGCCGGTCCCCCAATGAAGGAGAAAGGCATCTGACGCTAGCCTGCCGTGTGTCTGAAGTCTGGAACAGAACAGAGGCAGCTTGTGGTTGGTCTGAGAGGCGAAAAGATCCACCAAGGGGGTGCCCCACTCTCGGAAGATCTTGCGTACCACTCTGGAATGGAGCGACCACTCGTGCGGTTGCATGACTCTGCTCAGTCTGTCGGCCAGACTGTTGTTTACGCCTGCCAGGTACGTGGCTTGGAGAAGCATGCCGAACCGACACGCCCAACGCCACATACCGACGGCTTCCTGACACAGGGGGCGAGATCCGGTGCCCCCCTGCTTGTTGACGTAATACATTGCAACCTGATTGTCTGTCCGAATTTGGATAATTTGGCAGGACAGCCGATCTCTGAAAGCCTTCAGTGCGTTCCAGATCGCTCGGAGCTCCAGGAGGTTGATCTGCAGATCCTTTTCCTGGAGGGACCACAGACCCTGGGTGTGAAGCCCATCGACATGGGCTCCCCACCCCAGGCGAGATGCATCCGTCGTCAGCACTTTCGTGGGCTGCGGAATTTGGAATGGACGTCCCAGGGTCAAATTGGTCCGTATGGTCCACCAGAGCAGTGAAGTGCGGCAACTGGTGGAGAGGCGGATGACATCCTCTAGATTCCCGGTGGCTTGGAACCACTGGGAAGCTAGGGTCCATTGAGCAGATCTCATGTGAAGACGAGCCATGGGAGTCACATGAACTGTGGAGGCCATATGACCCAGAAGTCTCAACATCTGCCGAGCTGTGATCTGCTGAGACGCTCTGGTCTGCGAAGCCAGGGCCAAGAGATTGGTGGCCCTCGCTTCGGGAAGGTAGGCCTGAGCCGTCTGGGAATTCAGCAGCGCTCCTATGAATTCCAGAGACTGAGTTGGCTGGAGATGGGACTTTGGGTAATTTATCACAAACCCCAGCAGCTCCAGAAGCTGAATAGTGCACTGCATGGACCGGAGGGCTCCTGCCTCCGAGGTGTTCTTGACCAGCCAATCGTCGAGATATGGGAACACGTGCACTCCCAGCTTGCGTAGGTAGGCCGCTACCACCACGAGGCACTTTGTAAACACTCGTGGGGCAGAGGCGAGCCCAAAGGGCAGCACACAATACTGAAAGTGCCGTGCGCCCAGGCGGAATCTGAGATACTGTCTGTGAGCTGGCAGTATCGGGATGTGAGTGTATGCGTCCTTTAAATCCAGGGAACATAGCCAATCGTTTTTCTGAATCATTGGCAGAAGGGTGCCCAAGGAAAGCATCCTGAACTTTTCTTTGACCAGGAATTTGTTCAGGCCTCTCAGGTCTAGGATGGGACGCATCCCCCCTGTTTTCTTTTCCACAAGGAAGTACCTGGAATAGAATCCCTGCCCTTCCTGCCCGGGTGGTACGGGCTCGACCGCATTGGCGCTGAGAAGGGCGGAGAGTTCCTCTGCAAGTACCTGCTTGTGATGGGAGCTGAAAGACTGAGCTCCCGGAGGACAATTTGGAGGCAGGGAGGCCAAATTCAGGGCGTATCCGCACCGCACTATTTGGAGAACCCACTGGTCGGAGGTTATGAGAGGCCACCTTTGGTGAAAAAATCTTAACCTCCCTCCGACCGGCAGATCGTCCGGTACGGACACTTGTAGGGCGGCTATGTTCCCGTGGATCCAGTCAAAAGCCCGTCCCCGGCTTTTGCTGTGGAGGCGCAGGGGGCTGCTTAGGCGCACGCTGTTGACGAGAACGAGCGCGCTGGGGCTGTCCCTGTGCCTGACGAGGCCTTCGGGCCGGCTGGTTGTACCTACGCGTCGCAAAAGAATAGGGTGCAGCCTGCCGAGCCCGGGAAAAACGCCCGCCCGGGGGGGCGGGTGCTGAAGGCGCCCGGTGGGAGAGCTTGTCGAGAGCGGTTTCCCGCTGATGCAGTTGGTCAACCATCTGCTCGACCTTCTCGCCAAAAATATTATCCCCCCGGCAAGGGACGTCAGCCAGTCTCTGCTGGGTGCGGTTGTCCAGGTCAGAGGCACGCAGCCATGAGAGCCTGCGCATCACTATACCTTGGGCCGCAGCACGAGATGCCACGTCACAGGTGTCAAAAATCCCCCTGGACAGGAACTTTCTGCACGCCTTCAGCTGCCTGACCACCTCCTGATAAGGCCTGGACTGCTCCGGCGGGAGCTTATCGACCAGGTCCGCCAGCTGTTGCACATTGGTCCGCATGCGGATGCTCATATAGAGCAGGTAAGATTGGATGCGGGTCACGAGCATGGAGGATTGGTAGGCCTTCCTCCCAAATGAGTCCAGAGTGCGAGACTCCCGCCCCGGGGGCGCCGAGGCGGTATCCCTCGAACTCCGTGCCCTCTTGAGAGCAGAATCCACGACCGCTGAGTCATGGGGCAACTGGGGCCGCATGAGCTCTGGGTCAGAGTGGATCCTGTACTGGGACTCTGCTTTCTTGGGAATGGTGGGGTTAGTTAGTGGTCGCACCCAGTTCCGAAGCAGCGTCTCCTTCAGGACATTGTGCAGCGGTACCGTGGAGGACTCTCTAGGTGGTGATGGATAGTCGAGGACCTCGAGCATCTCGGCCCTCGGCTCTTCCACAGAGACCACGGGAAAGGGAATGCTTATAGACATATCCCGCACAAAGGAGGCAAAGGAGAGACTCTCAGGAGGTGAGAGCTTCCTCTCCGGTGACGGCGTGGGGTCCGAGGGAAGGCCCGTAGACTCCTCTGAGGAGAAATATCTAGGGTCCTCCTCTTCCCCCCACGAGTCCTCATCCTCGGTATCGGACATGAGCTCATGTAGCTGAGTCCGGTACCGGGCCCGGCTCGACGTCGAGGCACCAAGGTCTCGGTGTCGTCGAGCGGTGGACTCCCGCGCCGGCGGGGACGGAGCTCCCTCCATCGACGTCGACGGGGACTCCACCTGCGTGGCGGTCGAGACCGGCACCGCAAGCGGCGGCGGTGTCGACAGCCCCGGCGCCGGGCTAGAGCTCGCCGGCGCCACAGTCATCGGCGCCGGGGGCGCAAGCACCCCCGACGCCGGCACAGCCTGGCGCATCAGCCCTTCCAGGATCCCCGGAAGGATGGCTCTGAGGCACTCGTCCAGGCCCGCTGCCGGGAAAGGCGGTGGGGCCGGTAAGGGTGTCGGTGCCAGAAGCTGCTGGGGGCCAGGAGACGGCACCGAGGTGCCGGAACCCCGACGCGTCGGTACCTCCACCACCGACGGAGATCTCTCCTCTCTGCGATGACGCTTCGGCGTCGACTCCTCTGCAGGGTGCACCGAGGGCTCCCGGTGACGGCGCTTCTTATCTTTTTTCCGGTGCACGTCACCGGCGCCGGAGGGCATGGAGGAGGAGGAGGTCGATCCCCCTCGGTCTCGAGGTACCGGGTCCGACAGGGTTCGGTCCCGTGGCTCACGAGTTGAGGGAGTGACCGGGGCCGACTGCCCACGCGGCCTCTCAACCCCACTCTCACCGGCGGACCGGCGGGCCGACGGGACCTGTTCTCCTGGGGTCGCTGCCATCGGTGCCGATGTCTCGGGCATTGATACCGGTACCGAAGAACCGGCCTTCGATACCGATGCCGTCGAGGTCGACGTCGAGGGGCCGGCGCAAGTTCCAAAAAGACGGTCCCGCAGAACTTGCCTCGCAACCTGAGTCCGTTTCCGGAGACCGAGACACAAAGCGCACGACTTGAGATTGTGCTCCGGCCCGAGGCACTGGAGGCACCAAGCGTGGGTGTCGGTCTGCGAGATCGGCCGGCCGCAGCGACCACACTTTTTAAATCCACTCGGGACCTTCGAGGACATCGACGGAAAAATCGCGTCGGCGAAGTCAAAGTCGGCAATGGTGGCTAAAATCACACCATGAAAAAATCAACCGACCGAGCGGCCACTAGGCCGCAACGTGGCGTCCCCGCTAGAAAGCGAGGGAAAAAGGGGAGCGCGTGCTCCACACGCGCAAAAAAATTTCTTTTTTCTTTTTTTTTTTTTTTTTTTTAAACAATATAAACAAAATCAGAGGAAACCGAACGGGAATCCAAGCAACGATCCGCGTAAACGCGGTCGAAAATCCGGCGGCTGAACAGAGAGAGAGGCAAACGCACCCCTCTCTCAGTCGCGGAAAAAAAGTAACTGGCGGGAGCGGTCGCGCACGGGCGGGAAGGCGGCCGCGCATGCGCGGTGGGCGTGGCCTGCGTGCCGACCGTCCCGCGAAGCTTCTTCCGGTTGGTGGGGGCTGCCGCGGACGTCAACCCAGTCGTGAGAACAAGCAGCCTGCTTGTCCTCGGAGAATAAATGTCCTGCAGAAAATAGAATGCATCATTGGGATCTTTATGTATAGAAATTCCATGTGTTAAAGGGAAAGAAAATAGTGTTGAGTGTATATAATCAATAAGCAAATCTATTATAACCAATGTAGGATATCAAAAAATGAATGGAAAGGGGGGGGGGGGGGGGGGGGAGAAAGACCTCAGACAGGTGATAATCAGCCAAATTGCTGAAATTACTCATAGAGAGTCACCATACTTCAATCATCGGTCATCACCCAACCTCCTCCCTTGGTGTGGAAAAATGTTTTTTTTTAAAGGAAATTTTTATAAAGTGTATAATTATGGTACAGCCAAAGACCCCCCCCCCACTGGAATGGTGGCGGGCCCAGTCATAGAGCTCAGACTATTTCAGACCTTGGCTGAGTCAGAAATCTGATGGCTGACATAATTGGGAGCTTACTGGAAAAGTATGGCCTAGTTGTTAGCACAGATAGAGGCCTGATGGTAAAGCCAAGTGTAGTTTAGATTGTAAGCTCTTTGAGCAGGGACTGTCTTTCTTCTGTGTTTGTACAGCACTGCGTACACTTTGTAGCGCTCTAGAAATGTTAAATAGTAGTAGTTGTCAGGCTTAGGAAAAGGCCTGAATGACTTAAATTGGAAAGTTAGGTCAAGGAAAAAAATGAAACAAAATGGAAGATTAGAGAATTAAAATGGAAACTATCAGTTACAAAGTGGACTTTTCTCTAATCTAAGTTAGAAAAACAAATTGAGAAATGAATGCGTCATGCCAGGTGCAAGGAAATGATTAAGAAAAAGGGGTGTCAACTTTGCAATTGGGCAAGATTGTGGTCAGCTAGCTTGGGATAAACAACTTTACATGGTAGCTTATGGGCCCCATTACTTAGAATGGAGATATGAGAATATATAAGGTGGGTAGATTTTGGGCGTGCCAGAAGACCTTCTGACTTGCTACACGAAGTGCTGTCCGGCCGTCCACCTATCTGCTTGTATTCTTGATCCTACTGTGTTACTGTGGTAAGATATAATAAAGGTAATTACCCTTGCTACCTGTCTTCTCTCCTTCTTAACTAATGACTAGCAGGATGCTTAACCTCCTGAGCCTAAATTAGTTATGGGTAGGACCCTTACTCATCTACTGATATTCACGGATATCAGGAGTCAGATGAAAGAGGTCATGTTAGAGGAATATATTTTAAGCCTTCTGGGAGACTCCCCTCGTCCATTTGGACACATGTCCATTGTGGGAGAGGGGCAATTCTTCCCGGGATAGAAAGGAAGAATAAAAACAAAAGAGAATGCTACATCCACTGTGTCAATCAAAACTTTCAAGACATCAAAATGCGAAAAAAGCACTTAGCTTGAAGCAGCGTCAGGAATGGGCCTCCCCACCCAACGGACCCGTTTCGCCGGTGGGGCTTCTTCAGGGGAAAAAGGATGCCCAATTGAGGATCCCTGCTCAAATAGTGATGTTTACTTGACGGCTGACTGGCAGCTCAAAAAGATAGCGTCACCGTTCCAGTTCTGGAGTTCCTTTTGTGCTTTGTTTTTTTTTGTTACTTTTTGTGTACTTTTGTACCCTCTCTGTCTTGCTTTTTGCTAATATAACAGATAACACACTGTACCTTAGATCGGACATATCTTCCTTGTTGTCTGAAGTCCATTTGCATCTTCAAAATGGTGCCTGAAGATTTAAATAGACGCTATCTGACATACTACCAATCCATAGTTAATACATAAGCATCCGATAATTTGCATGTTTTCTGACTACCACTGCAAATACTTACCAAAAATGCTTTTCAAATCTTCGCCTTTGTCAGCTCTCCTCACTGTTAAAGAGGGATCTGTACACCATTGAGATAGAGCTTGACGTTCTAATTTAGTGATATTATCTTGTCAATATTTTTCTAGGTGTTTCATCGTCACATCTTGTATTCCCTGTTGTTTAAATATATCTACCAACGGGTCTAAATGACTGGGGGGGGGGGGGGGGGGGGAGATCCAATTTGATTTATTTTGCATAATTGATCTATCCATTCCTTGTTCTTTATATGTAAAATGTATTTTTAAAGAAAGAATGTGCACAAATCTTTTATCCAACAGAAATTGGAACATATTCAGTTTTTCATTAGGAACAAACGATGGTCCCTTAGATAATAGTAGCAATTCCTGTGCTGATAATAAGTTGAACACTATGTGTTGTTGTCTTGTGACCTCATATTGGGTCGACTACCTATCTGTCCTCGTGTTTGTATCTCCCTCGTCTGTGGCTGAATCTGCCTCTCACTAAAAAAAAGCTTGTTTAGAGGACCCTTCATTCGAAGAGCTAGAAGAGGGAGTTGAACTGGAACCTTCACTTGAAATTTTCTTATGGGATGGATGTGTTGATTCTGTAGTATACATCTATTTGTTTACTTGTTGGTTTGTATAATCATTTTCATCCCTTATCCATTTTTTATTTTTTTTTGCTTTTTCATGTGATCTTTATATTTATCTACGACCACTAAAGACTCTTTATAATTTTTTCGAACTGTTCTGTTCCTTGTGCCATTTTCAGTCGATTTATTTCTTGCTCTGCTATCTCTCTTTGAATTGCCAGTTATTGCTTGCTCCTATCAGTAATATGTAGCATTAAATCTAATGAACAACAGTTTAGTATCATATTCCACTTGTTTACAGAATCTTTATGGATATTATTTAAAAATACAATATTGGATGCCCAGATGTATCTCAAGTATTAAAAAGACAGAAAGAAGACCAAAGAGCCACTATCATGAAAAGGTGAATTGAAGGAGGCTATTAATAACAGACCATCCTTCAAAAACACCTATTATTAAGGAATACCAGTATAGATAACTTAATGGATTGAGGTTCTGCTCGTTTCCACTTTCTTCAGGTTTCAAAGATAACCATTGATGTAACTCTTAAGATGGTGAGTTACTTAAGCTGCAGGCTTATGGGACTGAAACACCGTGCCCTGCACTGTCTCTGGGACCTTCATCCTGTTGAAACTTGTCATAGATATGAACTTCTTTTTCTAGTGTAGCTTTGGTTGATGTGCTCTGTAGACATTACAGAGATATTGGGGGATGTGTAAATTTTAAAATTTATTGTATTCCAAGCTCAATGAGGAGGTATGAAAAGAATGCATTTGGGTAGTCTTTCCCTCAGCATTGTGCCCTTGAATAAGGGACTGTTTCAGGTTGAAGGGTTATCATAAAATGTTCCTTTGCAGCAATACAGAGTGTGATTTCCAAGGTGCTCTATCAGCTAGCATAAAGCAACGATCAGTGTGCCAGCAAGCATCAGTTGTAAGAAAAGAAAATTCCATTGTCCATTATGTGCAGGGAATTTAAGTAACTATAGGCAGGCTTGTCACAGTTTCCAGTCCTTGAACTTGCAACTAGGCAGGTTTCAGAATACTGTTTATTAACTATGCATGAGAGATTTGTCTGCCCACTACATCCCTCCTCATGCATAGTTCTTCGTAGTGTCTGCTGTGGTCCTTGAGGACTGAACTTGGGTTATTGGCCTGCACCCCTATAGCTCGTGTTTCCGAAACGTGTCCTGGGACCCCACAGGCCTTGTGGCTTTGCACATTTGTCCATGCATATTAATATTTCTTGATTACACCACTGTCAAATAACCCCACCATTCACTGCAAGTTACAATAAATTAATGAAACACCAAATCGCGATCAATACTAATACATAAATACAACAGTCCATCGCTGCTATTCACTGCACGATCAATCTGAACCTCTCCCCCCCCCCCACCCCCCCCCCCCCCCCCCCCCACCCCCCCCCCCCCCCCCCCCCCCCCCCCCCCCCCCCCGGCTGTGTTGTCTTCAAGACAGGCTTACAAAATCCTGCCTATAGCAAGTGATCCATTTCAAGAGGAATTCCTGAAACTGTAAAATTAAAATTTGCAAAGAAAACAGTGCTACTTTTCTGCATATGTGAGTTCCAGGCTGTGAATGCATGAATAGCTCCAAAAGGAGCTGTAGATGGGATTTGATATACTGCCTTTCTGTTGTTGTAATCAAAGCAGTTTATATATTATGTACTGCTATTGATTTTGTACCTGGTGCAATGGAGGGTTAAGTGACTTGCTTGGAGTCACAAGAAGGTACAGTGAGAATTGAGCCCAGCTCTCCATGCCACTGCATTAATGGGCAGATGATCAGAAGCCCCGCGCTGTTCCAAATAGCGCTGGAACAGCACGGGGCTTTAAGCACGCAATTCTCTCTGATCATAGACAATCCTCCTGCACTTGTTTGACAGGTCTGAGCTCTCAAAAGCACAGACCTGTCAAACACAGGGGCTGGAGGTCCACCAGACCCCAACTAGCCCCGCTCCAAGCCAAGCGAAATGGGGGCTGGAGGTTTGGTGGACCTCCGGTCCCTCCGACCTCCCTGTCCCAAGGTCGGGGGATCGAAGGTCCCCCTGTCACTGGGGGGTGGGGTTGGGTCAGGGTCCTTGCGGGGGGCTGCTGCATTTGGGGGAATGGGGGCCTGCTAGCATGCAAATGCATGCTGAACAGGCCTCACCATTCCTCCCCAATGGTCTGCAAACGCTAACACCAGCTTCGAGCTGGTGTAGGGTTTGCCATGGCCAGTGAGCCAATCTTTGGCACGCTGGTCGCTGATCATTGGGGATGAATAGGTTTTAACATGCATTTGCATACTGCTTGTTCTAAGAGCCCTGTTTTGCGTGCATTTGCTTTCTAGTTGCGTTCAGAGCCCGCAAGCGCGTTGTTTCATGTGCTCGGGGACTCTGATCACATATGGCAGCAGCAAACGCAGATGCTAGTGTGGCACTAACAGCCTCTAGCGCCTGCGTTTGCTTCTGATCATCAGCTCAGAACTGTTTTAGAACCAAATGATTTGGCTCTGAAACAATTGCTGTAGACTTCATCTTCAGATAGGCACATAGCTGGAATGGCTGCAGTACTTAAATCTTGTTCTTATTTTTGGTGGTATTTATTGTTTATTGCCCCTGCTTGGCTAGCAGAGAAATGTCCACCCTAGAGAGAGTCTGATACACCTAATTTCATAGGACTCTCCCCTCTTCAGCAGGACTTTGCCCATTATCCTAGCTCTGAGAGGGCTAGACTTAACTAAGGTGCGTCTCTGCACAGTGCACCCAAACACACATTAAGGGGCCTGTTTACTAAAGCACAGTAAGCAGTTACCCTTTGAATTACTGCAGAGCCACAGTGTTAACAGTTTGCTGTGACAGGAGGTGGAAGAAGGGTGGAGAATGGCCAGCTATGGAAGTTACTATTTTTGCTGTCACCACTGCAGGTAGCCTGGGTATACTTAGAGCTAGAGCTGTACCGAGTAGCATATTATAATTTTCAGCCGAATATGAAAAATATTATTCAGCCGAGTACAAATAATGGGCATTGAGCGTTTATAACAAATAATAAAAGAAGCAATGTGAAATCTGAGATCAAGTGTTTATTTCAGTAGGATTTAGCACAGTAGAGCCCCGGATTATTCGTATTTGAATTTAAATCACTGTTCAGCCGAAAAGAAATAATGTAGGTGGAGTCAAATAGAATTGAATACAAATATTTGGTACAGCTTTATTTATAGTTGCTCGAGAGGAGACAGTAAATGCATCCACATGATGCATCTAGTTACAACAGGCCTCCTGCTTATATTTAAAAAAAAAATATTATTCTCCCCACAATTCTGCCCTGCACTTAGCGGGGTGTCCCTGATGGGTTAGTGGTGAAAGGCAGGACCAATCTCCAAATTCTTCTACTCCTTCACTGGCCTATGTTCAAACTGACAGCTGTGATCCCTAGTGGTAGTCTTGCTGTACTGCACGGTAATGTGATAGCACACTTCTAGTAAATCTAGCCCCAATCTGAGAGGGCTCAGTTCTTGCAGCTGGCTCCAATGCTTTAACTCAGACACTTGCCCCAGCATGTTTTAGTGTGTTTGTTTGCGAGTCTGTATATTAGATTGTGAGCTTTAGGAAGCAGGAACTGTCTTCTGTCTCTGTAGAGCATTGTATATTCCTGGTAATTCTATCCAGATAAGAAATCGCTAATAAAGAAATATTGTCTCCTCTTTCCCTTCCCCTGTCTTCTCCTTTCTCTCTCTCTCGTTCCCTGGACCACCTCGCCCCTCATTGTTCCCCCTTCTTAGGAGAATCGCAGTTTAACGATCAAACTGCGCAAACGGAAGCCTGATAAGAAGGTGGAATGGTCAAGTGACACAGTTGATAATGAGCACATGGGAAGAAGGTCTTCTAAATGTGAGCACCTCTACCATTTTCTCTGTTCTCTCCTCTACCTTCCAGCAGCAAAGCTTACCCCCACACTGAATTTAATATATTGCATTATTCACAATCAGAGTTTCGAAAAATGTATAGTACTAAAACCATTTTAAGGGCACTGATTGCACAGTGTAGGCAATTGTTGAGTCGAGGGCAAAATTCAATAATCCAATTTGATTTATCAACCACTTTTGATTTGGTGGACCATACGATTTTATTGCATTTTTTGGATAGTATTGGACTTACAGGTGTAGTATTTGTAGAGTTAAGATGCAGGATATTTTATCGCATGTTTGGGTGTCTGAATGTGGGGTGCCGCAGGGAGCCCCCTGTTGCCGTTGTCATTTAATGTTTTGTTACAGCCTTTAGGGAGAATACTTGAAAACCGTTGAAAGTGGGTTTTTAAAAAATATATTTATGCAGATAATACAATCTTGTTGCCAGCTTCTATAGATCACAAGAATACGTTAGATAGGATTTAAGAATGTTTTTGTGTCATTGAGAGTTGGGCAATGGACTCTCGATTTAAACCTAATTCAGGAAAAAATCTTTATGGTTGGGATCCCCTAGAGATGTGCAGGGAAGGAAAACTTTATTGCCAATATGCAGTTTAATTTTGATTTTGTTACAAGAGTTTTAGGAGTAGAAGTGAGCAGTCGATTGACTATGGCTAATCGTAGATAAGGTGGTGGAACATTCTTTTTTATTACTGAGAAAGTTAAGATCTATACTGAAGTTCTTTGAACTTGGAAGTTTTTCAATGAATAGTGCAGTCGTTGCTTTCAAAGATGGAATATTGCAACATTGTTTATACAGGCTGCACTAAATCACTAATGAGAAGGTTGCAAACAATACAAAATTTGGCAATTAGGGTTATTTTCTCCATGAAAAGGGAGGAATCTGTTAGACAATGCAATTTATAAAAATATAGTATACCATTTATTGCAAGATCTCATTTTAAGTTATGTACATTAGTGTTGAGGTTTTTGCAGGGAAATCTGCCGTTTATATGGTGGGTTCCTTTCCTCGATTGGGTCGACAGTTGTTAAGAGGACAGGTTTCCGTACAGTTTTCATCAATTAAGCTGGTTAAGTACTCTAGATAGCTTTCTGCTTTGATTTCTTATCAAGCTGCCTCTTTGTGGAATTCTCTCCCAGCAACTATTCACTCAATTTCTATTTATTTAGTAGTAGTAGTATTTGATGTTTCGTTAAAGCAGTTTTATTTGAGCAAAGTGTACGTTAATTATAGTTTTTAATCTGTTATATTGTTCTCTACTATAATAATTTGCTCTGCCAACGTTCTGATGAGGCTACCTGCGATCATAACCACATCCTGATCTCCTGACGTCACTGGCCCAGGGAGGCGGGAAGCGCGCGACCACAATCTCGAGGAGCAGCTTCATGGCCCAGGGAGGCGGGAAGCGCGCGACCACAATCTTGAGGAGCTGCTTCAAAACTTTAGCGGACTGGCGGGCAGAGACGTTTCAAAACTTTAGCGGACCACTGAGGCGGGAAGCGCGTGACTACAATCTCGAGCACCAGCTTCAACACTTTAGATGTCGTTCCCCCCCCCCTCCAAAATCGGCAACCTCCCCTCCCCTCTCTTACTGGGGTCCCAGCGGCAGCAGTGAAGGGCGAGCAGGCTCGGCGAGCCTGCTGCCTTCCCTTCTGTTCACCCTCAGCTCTGACTCAGGTCCGGCCCTTGCGGAAACAGGAAATGAGGGCGGGACCAGAGTCAGAGCTGAGAGCGAAGAGAAGGCAGCAGACTCGCCGAGCCTGCTTGCTCTTCACTGCTGCCGCTGGGACCCCAGTAAGAGGGAGGGAGGGTAGCAGAGGGGGGTTGCCGATTTTGGAGGGGGGAAGACGTGCACGTAGGGGGACGGGCGGGGCCAGTGTCGGGGTGGAGGCATCGCAAGGACGTGTCTGTGAGACTGAAAGAGGGGGGGTGGCGATTTTGGAGGGGGTGCGGGGAGGGTCTGGAACGGGGGAAGGGAGGTCTGGAAATCGGAGGGGGGATGGGGGACTGGAACTCGGAGAACGGACAGAGGGAGGGGGGGGGGGATCATTATCCTAGCGCCCGTTTCATTTCTTCCAGAAACGGGCCTTTTTTTAATTAGTTTCCCAGATAAGTGTGTTGGTTATCTTGTGGTCCGCACAGAACTATAGAGGATGTTGAGGCATGTAAGACTAATGTAATGTAAGATTGTAGAGCAGGTACAGTATGAATCAAAGCAGTGCAATCTCTGCCCCCCCCCCCCCCAAAAAAAAAAAAATCACATACAAACTACCCCAGCATAACACGCCAGGCAGCAGTCGTGCCATTCTTTGCCTGCCACCTTCCTATAAATGCATATACAAATGCACAGTATTTTTTCACAGAGAGGGTGGTGGATGCTTGGAATGCCCTCCCATGGGAGGTGGTGGAGATGAAAACGGTAACGGAATTCAAACATGCGTGGGATAAACATAAAGGAATCCTGTGCAGAAGGAAGGGATCCTCAGAAGCTTAGCCGAAATTGGGTGGCGGAGCAGGTGGGGGAAAGAGGGGTTGGTGGTTGGGAGGCGAGGATAGTGGAGGGCAGACTTATAAGGTCTGTGCCAGAGCCGGTGATGGGAGGCGGGACTGGTGGTTGGGAGGCGGGAAATACTGCTGGGCACACTTGTACGGTCTGTGCCCTGACTAAGGCAGGTACAAATCAAGGTAAGGTATACACATATGAGTTTATCTTGTTGGGCAGACTGGATGGACCGTGCAGGTCTTTTTCTGCCGTCATCTACTATGTTACTATGTTACAGCCACTGTAGAGTAGCTATAGCAGCAACAGCTCTGACAATCCGAACTTCACATCTATATGTCCTGTCACAGTAGTTTAAGAAGTGGGCCTGAGTGTTGCTGGTTTGATTTGAATCCTGGATTTAATTGTCTGCCTTTCTATCCCTTAATTAAGGCAAGTTACAAATCAGGTAATAGAAGATAAAACTGTAGGTCCCTGCCAGAAAGGAGGCTTAAGTTGGTTGGATGAGGCTTTGACCCCATAATTCTGGCCAAATAAAATTGTGTGACCTCCTTGAGGTACAGAATATGATGCAGAACCCACCTAGGTCATGACCCCAAACTTATGTTTTGTGATCCCATCTGGAGTCCCAACTCACAGTTTGGAAACCGTGCATTAAGAAATCCATTAGATTACATTTCTGTCAAGGTTTCTGCTAATGTTCATAATATGTCTTTTTATTGTTCTCTGTCCCTTTGTATCTTTGATCCTCTCTTTTTGCTCTTCAGTGACTTTTTTTTCACACATACCTCTGCTGCCGTCCTTCCTCTACTTACCCTCTGCTTTCTCTTGCCCCTCGGGGATAGGTTGCTGTATCTACGAGAAGCCTCGGGCATTTGGTGAAAGTTCTTCAGAGAGTGAGGATGAAGAGGGCTGTGGCAATTCGCACTGTGTCCGGGGCCACAGAAAAGGAGCTCGCCAGGGTGCGGATCATAGCCCCAGGAAAGCAGAGCCCGGCAGTAGCCCGGAGCCCATGCAACACTGAGCTCCCAAGCTGAGACACCAAGGGGGAGGGAGAGAGAGTGGAGACTCCCTTCTCTCAATGTCAGTGAGCGGATCCTGGTTCAGTGTGACTCTCCCCCATCACGAACTCATGAAACCTCTGCCCAGCAGAAACTGCTCAGATTCCTGTTAAAGATCACACCCTAAAGTGCAGAGCAAGAAAGGACTGCAAGGGCACCTGTTAACAGTCTCACTTCGTATTTGGGGAGGGGTAAATTGGATGGGAGGAGATGGAAACAATAGGGTGTATGGATGGATCAGTTTACTTTTCGATAAGAGAATGTGTGGTGCAGCTGTAACACTCTTGTTTTTGTGTTTATTGCCTTGGTATATATTGCCCCCAGTGATCTCTTGCACATCAATTGTGGGGTGCCCCTATAGAGGGAGCTGAAAGATGCCCTATATACCATTTGAGAAACAGGGCATACACTACTGACACTTTCACCTTAGAAACGACAGCTTGCTGACTTGAGATATCATCTTGCCTAATTTGTCATTCCCCTACTGGTCTTATTCTTCATTCTCTGTTTTTTTGTTCTGATTATATGCCTTTATGGATTTTACATTTTTATTTTGAATAAACGGTGTGCACCTTTTATTACAGCTACCTTTCTTATAAATGGAGGTGAAATGGGACTGTTTTGCTGATTGTCATCAGAGCCCCAAACAGCAGAAGGATTTTAAAACGTGGGGGTATGATATAAGAAGAGGTGTACACCTTTTATTCTAAAATACAAGCCATGGAATACTTCACAGTATATATGACTTAGGAGAAAGACCAAAATACAGAAACAGCATGCAGAAATGTGTTTTGTTTTGTTTTTTTAATTGGTAGCAGTTCTGCTATGGCCATGTTGGAATTTCAGGCCATGACTGATGTGTTCTGGCTAATGAATTGTGGGACTAGTAGCCTTAGTAAAGCACAGTAAGTCCCAGAATGCATCTGAATGGTTAGTAATCCTGCTCTTGTGTGACTGCAGACAGTGGTAAAAGAGAGTTTCCATCTTTGTCTCGGGTTATTTGTTTACAAGAATGCCCAGTTCCCTAGGAGCTGACAGTGGCCTACCATTGACAAAGAATAAAAAAGATATTAGTTATGTGACTTGTCAGGTTTTAGCTTCACCTCTAAGCAGTTTTAAAGCAGTGAAGTTCCCCACTCACAGAAAATGCAGGCTTTAGTATTGTAATATCAGATGACAGGACCACTTCTGTCTGATGCTGTCATTCAGGGGCGAAACACAGCCTATACTTTGTATTCTGTCACCACTCTGCAGCAACTTTATATGAAGTTAACAAGCTGAGGTGGCAATCGTAAGAGTTACCCAATAGCACTATTCTTACACAGGGACTTGTATCACTGGAGCAATGCATGTGTTCTTGCTGTTTCTTTGTAAGACAGCATTTGTGTCCAGATTTGTGTGGGCCACTAACTTTCTTCCTGACTCCTGCATCTTTTGATATGTTGGTGAGTGGAAGAGTCTGTGACTCCTGTCTTTGCTGGCGATTGTAAACCACGGTGAATGTACTTTAATCAGTCTCGCCAGTTAAGGACCTGCTTATTAAATATTTGTATGCGTGAGTCTGCTACATTTCCTCTTTTATTTTCTTGGTAACTGTATTTACATTGGAGTAAAATGACATTAAAACAGTTTTAATGCCAGGAGAGGTCTCATGGATTTCAGTTTTTTTGGGGGGGGGGGGGGGGGGTCTCAGGGTAACATATGGAGTACTGAGAGACGGTGCATGAGGTTAGAGGGTCAAAGAGGGGGCTGTGTGATAGGGTGTGAATTGAAGTTCTCCACAGACAGGAATGCAGCCACGCTAGTTTGTGATGTCATCTACCAGCGCTAACATGCCAGAGCTCTCCCCTAACATAAATTCAAATTTTACTATTCCAGGTATGTGTGAGGACTCCCAGATGAAGAGAGCCTGCCATGCACACTGAGATCAGTTTACCTCATCCACGCTACCATCTGAATCGCTGTACGGCTGAACATCAAGCAGGCCTTCCTGTGGTGGTGTGTATATTGCAATCTGTTCTCCGAGTGCCCTTTCACCATTCCATCAGCTGACCCTTATGACCAATCCATCCCAGACCGGAGAGCTCATCTTTTCAGATTAAAGACTCAAGGCATGCGGTCCATACTCAAAGCAGGCCTCCACATCAGTCACCTGGAGCTCAATGCGATGCGGCTCGCTCTCTCGCTCCAGCACAAGGACCTTCTTATCCAACCTGACAACCAAGTAGCTATGTATTATGTCAACAAGCAGGGCAGCATGGGATCCCATCGACTATGTCACAAAGCTCTCCACCTCTGTTGCCTGGCCTTGACCATTCCAGTCTACATACAAGTCATTTATCTCCCAGAAAAATGCAACCAGCTCACTGACTCCCTAAACTGCAGCTGGACCCTCAGGAATGGTCCCTTGATGTAAATGTCAGGGCCAGCCTCCCATCGATCTGTTCAAAGCCCGAATGAATGCAGAGTCTCAAACACTCTGCTTTATCTAGCTAGAAGTGCGCAGGTATGCTTGTGATGCCTTTGCCATACCATTGGACAGGGGCCTGCTGCATGCCTTTTCCTCCGATAAACAGAACACTTCTCAAGACTCGGGACATAGCATAATTTATCCTCATTGAAGCCATACAACTCTGGTACTCATTTCTGTGCTCCATGCAGGCTGCTATGGTAGACCTGATCTCGATATGCTGGCAGGCTCTATTTGCGCTGGAGTCCCTGCACATTCCTGGAACAGTAAAAATTTGAATTTAAGCTAGAGTAGTACTCCGGTATGTTGGCTCTGTCCAATGTCATCATGTAGTTGCATTCTTCTGCTGCCAGTGCAGAACCCTAGTTACAGGTAAGCAACTTCACTTTCTTAGGTTGTATCATGAAGACTACTGCATGGCACTAGGTGGGGTTTGGAGATCTCTCAGTGAGTCAGGAGTAATACAGTGGGGGAAATAAGTATTTGATCCCTTGCTGATTTTGTAAGTTTGCCCACTGACAAAGACATGAGCAGCCCATAATTGAAGGGTAGGTTATTGGTAACAGTGAGAGATAGCACATCACAAATTAAATCCGGAAAATCACATTGTGGAAAGTATATGAATTTATTTGCATTCTGCAGAGGGAAATAAGTATTTAATCCCTCTGGCAAACAAGACCTAATACTTGGTGGCAAAACCCTTGTTGGCAAGCACAGCGGTCAGACGTCTTCTGTAGTTGATGATGAGGTTTGCACACATGTCAGGAGGAATTTTGGTCCACTCCTCTTTGCAGATCATCTCTAAATCATTAAGAGTTCTGGGCTGTCGCTTGGCAACTCGCAGCTTCAGCTCCCTCCATAAGTTTTCAATGGGATTAAGGTCTGGTGACTGGCTAGGCCACTCCATGACCCTAATGTGCTTCTTCCTGAGCCACTCCTTTGTTGCCTTGGCTGTATGTTTGGGTCATTGTCGTGCTGGAAGACCCAGCCACGACCCATTTTTAAGGCCCTGGCGGAGGGAAGGAGGTTGTCACTCAGAATTGTACGGTACATGGCCCCATCCATTCTCCCATTGATGCGGTGAAGTAGTCCTGTGCCCTTAGCAGAGAAACACCCCCAAAACATAACATTTCCACCTCCATGCTTGACAGTGGGGACGGTGTTCTTTGGGTCATAGGCAGCATTTCTCTTCCTCCAAACACGGCGAGTTGAGTTCATGCCAAAGAGCTCAATTTTTGTCTCATCTGACCACAGCACCTTCTCCCAATCACTCTCGGCATCATCCAGGTGTTCACTGGCAAACTTCAGACGGGCCGTCACATGTGCCTTCCGGAGCAGGGGGACCTTGCGGGCACTGCAGGATTGCAATCCGTTATGTCGTAATGTGTTACCAATGGTTTTCGTGGTGACAGTGGTCCCAGCTGCCTTGAGATCATTGACAAGTTCCCCCCTTGTAGTTGTAGGCTGATTTCTAACCTTCCTCATGATCAAGGATACCCCACGAGGTGAGATTTTGCGTGGAGCCCCAGATCTTTGTCGATTGACAGTCATTTTGTACTTCTTCCATTTTCTTACTATGGCACCAACAGTTGTCTCCTTCTCGCCCAGCGTCTTACTGATGGTTTTGTAGCCCATTCCAGCCTTGTGCAGGTGTATGATCTTGTCCCTGACATCCTTAGACAGCTCCTTGCTCTTGGCCATTTTGTAGAGGTTAGAGTCTGACTGATTCACTGAGTCTGTGGACAGGTGTCTTTCATACAGGTGACCATTGCCGACAGCTGTCTGTCATGCAGGTAACGAGTTGATTTGGAGCATCTACCTGGTCTGTAGGGGCCAGATCTCTTACTGGTTGGTGGGGGATCAAATACTTATTTCCCTCTGCAGAATGCAAATAAATTCATATACTTTCCACAATGTGATTTTCCGGATTTAATTTGTGATGTGCTATCTCTCACTGTTACCAATAACCTACCCTTCAATTATGGGCTGCTCATGTCTTTGTCAGTGGGCAAACTTACAAAATCAGCAAGGGATCAAATACTTATTTCCCCCACTGTATATGGCAGTGTGAGGTTGAATGGTCATGTTGGGAGAGTCTCAAAAAATGATGGCTGAGTGATCTTGGGGAAAGCCTTGAGGACTGCTGGGTGAAAGTGTGTTAGGTTGAGTGATGAAACCACAGCGAGTGCCAAATAGCCATATGCAAAGTTGGAGTTCCCAGGCTGCATCGTAATACTGAATGGTAGTGTGTGGTTGGGAAGTTGGATTGAGTTGCAGGGAGTTTTGGATACCTGTATGGGGTTGGGGTTCTTTTTAATGTTAATGTTCTGATATTTTGGAATTTTCTTTCCTTGATTTTGTGGTTTCCTTCCCAAAATGGTATTTTACAGCATATTTTGTAATGAATGTTTTGCAGATGATAAATCTGTTTCACAGTTTAGAAACTTGCATAGGTAGTGCAGTATTTGAGTAACCATGTTAGATATAGAGAAATCTGTACTAGTCTAAGACTGATCCAGAAGTAATGTCCTGAGTGAGCCTCAGATTCCTTTGGACCTTATTTTTGCAAGAGGGAACCTGTATGTTCTGGAAAACTGGACATGCATTCTTGTCCAGTAAATAGGTGTCATAACCTGAAAAGAACGGATAGCACAAGTGGTTACACAAGGAAACTTATTTTCTAAATCTTAATCCTTCAGAATAGTGTTTTCTGCAAATGAATGGAAGGTCACTTCTTTGGATCTTTAGAACAGTGGTGGTCAAGGTGGTTCAGAGGAGAGTGGCTCTAACGCTGTGTTATAATACTGACTTAGTACTGGCTCCCGAGGAAAAGTACTTCCTAACACCATAATAGTTCATTGTGTCATACTGGCTGGACAGTGGGAAAATACTGCCTAAGAGGGAAAAGCATCCCATAATATCAGACTACAGTGCTACCCCAGCCAGTCAGGTATGCATAAGATCAGTTTGCATACAGATGAGGCACTTTGTGCATATTGATCTCATGCATATTCATTGTGGATATCCTGAAAATCTGACTGGCTGGTCAGGTTTAGGCATCACTGTAGTAAAGGATGACACTTCAGTCCATTGTTCCTCCCATAGGGCTGGCAATAGTGGCATTTCTGCTATATTTGACCATTGCCAAAAATAATTACAGTTTTCATGCATAACCAGAGGAAATCCCAAGAGAATTTATTTTTCATGACCCTCCAATTTTCATTTATATCACTAATTGTAGTGAAATTTACAACTTGGCTTGACTAGGTGTCTGTCATGAACACATATTGGCGCTCTGCAGAAGACAGTCTATTAATTGATTTTTTTTAAATTGAACAAATATAATCAAGCAATTAAAACAGAATATGAAGTACATAATCGCCAGAAGTATAAAACACACTGTAAAGGAAAATTTATTAGTTATACCTCCTCATCAACTCCAAATTTACCGAATAAGCTTGGGATTCCAAAGAAAGAACCTGCATTTTTTAATCAAAAAAAAGAAATAGAGGGGTTGGTAGTTATCTCTGTGGGTTTCAGCTGCTAACTGCAGCTTAGCAACAAAGATCTTAGGTTGTTCCAATTGAGGCTGTATTGGCAGCTTATTAGTAGATACAAATGCAGTCACGCGAGTCAGTGTGAAGAAAATATACTTACCTTTAAATTTAACAATACATTTACATGGGAACTTTTTTTTTTTTTTTTTTTAATTTTTAGAAGTCTTTATTGAGCAAAAAGAACATGACAGAACATATATAACTCGGCTCAATACAGCATATTCCAAGTGAGCCCCACACAACATTAAGTAATATACATGAAGTATCATATGGTGTCTTTGGCCTCACCATAATCGCCTTGTATACTTCATATTTTTAATCCAGTTTTGTAATACCCTCTCCCCCCCTCTTCCCTACCTCCCCTATGCACTCCCTCGACCACCCTCCCTTCAATCCCTCCCCCTCTCCCCTCTCAGACCAATCTTCATCTATTTCGGACAGGCATTCAAAAATGGCATCCACACCTTCTCCCATTTAGGTAACACTTTTCTTTTCACAGCCGTCAGTCTCTCCATCTCACAAATATATTTCACCTTCGTGATCCATGCTGTCAGCGGAGGGACCCCCGAGGCCTTCCAGTGCCTTGCCAGGTTAATCCGGGCAGCCTGCAGGGCCCCCCGCACCAGCAACCACTGACTCATCTGTAATCCCTCAGGCCTCCTCCCCAATACATAAATCAAAGGATGCCACTGCACAGGTTTTCCGATCCATTTTTGGAGTCTGGATTGAACTCCCCTCCAATATGCCTGGGCCTTACGACAGGTCCACCATATGTGTCCCATAGTTCCCTCACCCCCACACTGTCTCCAACACGACCTTGGCACTAATGGGCACACATGGCTCAACCTTACAGGCGTGAGGTACCACCTGTAGAAGACTTTTAATGTATTCTCCTGCAAGGCTACCGATCGCGCTGACTTCAATATACCTCTCTCCAGGTGCTCCCATACTTTCTCTGGCAATTCAAAATTCAGCTCCTGCTCCCACCGCCTCCTATGTATAAATGAGGGTTTATGTCGAGCTGCTAAATGCGTGTACAGGAAGGATATCATTCCTCGGGTGGTCTTAGAGTCAACACACAGTACCTCCAAAGGGTGAGCCTCCCTCTTCATACATGTTAGATAGGCAGGTCCTTGCATATAATGTAAAGTCTGTATGTGCGCATAGCGATCTTCCCTCCCAAGGCTGTAGTCCTCCACCAAAGTTTCAAAGGGTAGCACTTTGGATCCCACATGCATCTGTCCCCACATATCCAAGCCATTCCTCACCCATCTACTAAAGATAGTGTCCCCCACCCCCGGGGGGAACCCTGGATTATCCACTATAGGTGCCAGACCAGACAAGAATGGTTGACCATCTTCGAACATATTGTCCCAGTAGTGGAATGTAGCCTGCACTATGGGAGGGAATTTGTCTACTTGTCCTCTGTGCCGTGCCGGCAGCCACATCAAATGTCCCAACTTACGGAAGCCCACTTGTGACTGCTCCAATTGGACCCAGAGTTTGTGGTCCTCAGAGCGGAACCACTCCACTGCCGCTCTAGCCTGTGCTGCACAGTAGTACCAGTAAAGATTCGGGACTCCCAATCCGCCCTCCTTTCTACCCTTTTACAGAAGTGTTCGGGAGAGCCGTGGCCTCTTCTGATTCCAAACAAACCTGTTAATCCTATCCTGCAACCCCGACAGAAACTCCCTGGGGAGTCTCATAGGGATTACCTGAAACAGGTACAGGAGTCTTGGCAAAACGTTCATCTTGATTGTGGCTATGCGACCTAACCAGGATAATCCCATAGGCATCCAACGATCCAAATCTCTTACTATTTCTTTCTTAAGTCCTGGGTAGTTGACCTCAAACAATTCAGGCAAGTGTTTTGGAATCTGTACCCCCAGATACCTTAATTCCTTTTCTGCCCATTTAAAGGCAAAAGATGCCTTCAGTGTTTCTGAAAAGCTCGGCGGGGTGCCCACAACCATACCCATCGATTTATTAGCATTAAGCTTGTAACCCGAGATCCTAGCGTACTCCCCTATCTCCCTCATCAAATTGGGCAGCGAGACCAGAGGCTTTGTCAAATACAGGAGTACGTCGTCTGCAAATAGAGCAATCTTATGTTCCTGAGTTCCCACCCAAACTCCTGTAATGTCATCGTTTTCACGTATTGCCACCGCCAGTAGCTCGATCGCCAAGGCAAACAACAAGGGAGACAGAGGACAGCCCTGTCTGGTTCCTCTCCCCAGCCTAAAGACCCCAGAGTTTCCCCCATTGATTCTCACACAAGCTTGTGGGGCTGAGTACAGAGCCTGAATCCAAGACCTATCGAACTGCCCTATCCCCACTCTCTGTAGCACCCCGTCCAGGTATCCCCAGTGGACCCTGTCGAATGCCTTTTCCACGTCTAATCCTAGCAACACTACTGGTATGGCCCTTACTGTTACCCTGTGTAGTAAGTTCAGTGTTCTACGAATGTTGTCCATAGCCTGCCTCTTACGTACGAACCCTACCTGGTCCGGGTGAACCAGCGAGGGGAGCACCGCACTCAGTCCATTGGCTAGCACCTTCGCCAATATCTTTACATCGGCGTTTAATATCGGTATGAGTCGATAAGAGGCACACTCTGCTTTGTCTTTGCCCGGTTTTGGGATTACAGCAACCCATGCCTCCATCATTGATCGGGGCAGCCCATCACCCTCCCTTACTGAATTAATAACCGACGTCAGGTACGGTGCCAAAGACCCCCCAAAAATCTTTAAAAACTCATTTGTGTACCCGTCTAAGCCCGGGGCCTTACCATTTGGCAATGTTTTGATTACCTGAAGTACTTCATCAACTAACACCGGGGCCTCCAGTTCCCTCTTCTGCTGCTCTGACAGCGTCTGCATACCTCTGCCTTTCAGATAGTTATCTATGTCCCCAGTCTGTACAGAGGCATCCTCCCTATATAGTGTTTCATAATATTGGGCAAAACGCTCCCTAATCAGGGCTGAGGTATGCAACAGGTTCCCCTTATCATCTTTCACTTTCAGAATTTGGCGATCTGCCCTCAGCTTCCGCAATTTGTTAGCCAGCATTCTGCCTGGCTTGTTAGTACCTTCATAGTATACTTGTTTTAAACAGGCATGCACAAACTGCAAACTCTCTTCATGCAGCTCAGCCAACTCCAACCTCACCTCCTGGAGCTGTCTGTAATCAGACACAGAGCCAGTAGCCCTGTGTCTATTCTCCAGCGCCCCAAGCCTCTCCATGCATTGCACCAGTCGCGCCTTGGCCCTTTGACTAGCACACTTTATGAAGTAGCCCCTCGCAACTGCTTTGAAAGCGTCCCACACTGTGCCCAATGTAGGGCCAGAGTCCAAATTAATTTCAAAATATTCCTTCAGGACCGGGACGAAATTATCCACTATGTCAGGATCACTTAACAGGCAGTTGTTTAGAGACCATCTGGTATCTCGCTCCTCTTCCCTAAGGGAGGGAATGATAGCCCAGACCGGTGCATTATCTGAAATTGAAATGTGCCCAATTGAGGAATCCCCCCCACCATTCAGCAATATTTTATCCACAAATACATAATCCAATCTGGAGCAGGACAAATGCACCTGAGAATAGAATGTATAATCTCTCCCACTAGGATTCCTCTGTCTCCACACATCACACACCCCCAGCTCCTCTACCATATTTTTCAGGGCATGAGAGACTTTATTATCTCCTGGAGCTGGGGGTGTAGACCGGTCTAGGCCAGGCTGCATGGTTGCATTAAAATCTCCTGCCATCAGCACCCTTCCCCTTGCGAATGCCTGCAAGTCCCTCCGGAGACGCAAAAAAAAACGTTCCTGCCTCTCGTTAGGGGCATACACACATGCCAGTGTACATTCCTCCTGCTCCAACATAACATGCACAAATAAATATCTTCCCTCGGCCTCCCTTTTTACATGCAATATCTGGACCTGGACATCCTTGTGGAACATGATAGCCACACCTCGTTTCCGAGCCCCCTTCATGTCCGATGCACAGCACACCAGGGGGTATTGCCTGGTAGGCAACAGCCCCTCATTCCTCCTGCGAAGATGAGTTTCCTGCAGGAACACCACCTGAGGGTGCATCAGACGTAGCTCTCGTCCCAGAGCGTGCCTCTTGTAAGGCGAGTTCAGCCCCTTTATGTTGTAAGTCAATACCTTAATGTCTGCCATCCTACTTTATTTCACTGCACTTATTGTTAGGCTACTGTTTGGTCCAAGCCCTAGGCCCCCTCCCTCCCATCCCACTCCACATTCTAACCCCTCCCCCTGCCGCCCCCCCAACCCCCCTCCCCTCCATTCCGCATTTACAACCCCGTCCTCTAGGAACCCCCCACCAACCAGTGTGACCCACACTACTTGGGACTATGAAGGACGAAACCCCACTTGGCCACCAAACCAAATGTTAAACAACCTTACTAAATACTTACAGACAAGAAACCTCTCAATCCCACCTCCCCACACACTACCCCCCACCCTCTCTGCTGTCGCTCGCTCTCCACTGCTTCGACATTTGCTTCCCTTGTACCTTGTCCTTTCAACACCATCATTTATGTCTCTCAGTAACTACCCCCAAACTGTGAACAGTCATACAAATTTAGTCTATGGATGTTGCTACCACTCAAGTCTTGGCCACATTCTTCTTCGAGGATTTCTCCACCCTTTTCCACCGCTGTAGCCGCGCTTTGGTAGAGGGTGCCATCACAGCCGGCGGTAACTCCGTCGAGGCCAGACCCGCAGCGTACAGATGTTGCCACACCTTCTCAACCTGTCAACATTGAATCTTCTCCCCTTTGATCTTGTAGCAAATTGCAAATGGGAAAGCCCACCTGTAAGGTATCTTTTCTTTATTCAGGACTTCAATTACTGGTTTCATTGCTCGTCTCTGATTGAGGGTAAATATGGAGAGGTCCTGATAAATTGATACTCTTGCTCCATTGTAGTCCAATGGCGGGCTCTGCCGTGCCTTTTGCCATATCTGTTCTTTGCACCCATATGCGGTAAAGCGCACCACAATGTCCCTTGGCATGTTATCTCTGGGCTTCCCCAGTGCTCTGTGGGCCCTGTCAATGCCCATTGTATCCACGTCAAAGCTTTCCCCCATCAACTTTGTACAGAGGGCGCGCACCACCTCTGGGACGTCCTCCAGACCTCCAGCCTCTGGAACTCCCCGAAAACGGAGATTCTGCCTGCGCCCCCTGTTTTCGATATCGTCCAGGTGGTACTGTAGTTCTGCAGCCTGTTCCTCCATTTTATTCAGTCTCCTCTCCACCTCCTCATTTTTCTCCCCCTGCTCGTCGGCCCTTTCTTCAAGCGCCTCTACCCTGCCCCCCAGCTCACGCAGGTCTACACTGAGCGAATCCACATGTTCAAGGATCTCTTCCTTGGAGGCTAGGATTTCAGCTCGAAGCTCTTCAAAATATTTTTTCAGCTCCGCCGGTTGCGCCGAGGTCAGGGCAGGGCCTTCCCGATCTTCACGAGGGGCGAGCGGTTCTGCTTCCACCATGCTCCATGGTCTGGGAGACGCCATGTGTGGGAGGCCTTTCGCGAGCTGCCGCGTGGACTGGCGCTCGCCGTCCTTCGACGGCGCTGTATTTTTTTTACTCATCGCGCTGACACTTGCCTCTCGCGCCCGTTCTGCCGCGATAGCCCACAAAAGGAGGTACTCTTAAGTGCAGTGGGTCCAGAATTTGGGTGAGGGTGTGCGGAGCCGATGGATCAAGCGGTCATTGAGCCTCGTGACGTCACTTCCTCCATTTACATGGGAACTTTAAATAAAACAATGCTCCCAACTGCAAAACTTGAGGGCAATAAAGCAGAAACTGTCTTCTCCTTTTTTAGTCTCCCTAGAGATGTCCGGAAACACCTTAAGAAATTCGAAAAAAGCAACTGACTGGTGTCTAAACATACAAAGCAACCATTCCTGGTCTGCTTATAGAGCTAATTGAACTAGCAATGTTCCAGTAACCAAAGTTTCTGAATCGGATCGTTCTAATAAAGCAGAACCATCAAGCACTTCCATTTCTTGCCCTTTCAAAGTCTTGCCAACTTGCTGTTTTTTTTAGCCACATGTAGATAATAAATCTTGTAATAGGTGGAATAGATTGCTGAGGCACTTTTAAAACTTCCATGAGGTATTTCTGAAATATATCCCTTGGGGTCACCAGTGGGAAATTTAGGAAAATTCTTAAATTGCATCCTCTAATCAGTTTTTCAAGAATCAGACTTGCATCTCAAAACTGTTAAGTCTTTAATTATCTCACTTTGTTGATTTTCCATATTACAAATTGATGCCTTCAACTGTCCAATTTCTTGTGAAAATTTTTTTTTTTTTACATTCTTGTTCGATAACCATAACGTTTTGCTTACTATCCTAGAGAGCAGTATTTAATTCAGTAATGGATCCTGTCAGGATTAAACCCAACATTTGTATAGCCTCTCAGATAGCTTCTAACAAAAATACCTTAGGTCCTTGTAAAGTAAAAGAAGCAGAAAGCAAAGGAGCAATAGATTCTACCTTGTCTGCCAGCTATTCCACCACAGATGCCACAGCGCTGTCAGCCCCACTCAGTTCAGGCGGCTTCTGTATATTGATGGATTCTTCCCACAGCCTGTCTTGCACAGCTGCAACTGCTTCAAATTCCCTTCCCTATACACCTCCAGAAGGCATTATCACCTGCAGGGGCATCAAACCAATGGTTTCTGCCTTATCCAGTTGAAGCTGTCGATTAAAGGTCCAAATGAAGACACAGAGTCAACTGACTTCAGAGTTGAACAAGCAGGAGACACCGCACCAATATTTGCTGAGGAAGAAGGGCAATTCAGATGTTGGTTCAGAGGATTGCTTCAGGCGTGTGGCTTCTCTCCTCTAAGCTCTTTTAGGCCCTTGAGGAAACAGAGCTGCTCAGAGACTGCTACTTACTTGAAGGGTTATTAAAACCGTAAGTACTATCCCAGCCCTTTCCACCGATTTATTTTTTGAATTCAGCTCATGGTAAGTTACATTCAGGTACATTAGGTATTTCTGCTGTTCCATAAGGGCTTACAATTTAAGTTTATACCTGAGGTAATGGAGAGTTAAGTGGCTTGCCCAAGGTCACAAGGAACAGCAGTGGGATTTGAACCAGGAATCTCTGGTTATCAGCCTCATGTTTCAACCGCAAGGCTACTCCTTTGCTCCAATTATTCATTAGGACACTAAAGATAATTCCATAGAGAGCATTTCATTCATGCCTTTCCAAATAACTTGCATACAAGCATGTTGCCAATCCACTGTGGCTGACCACTGTCTCTAGCTTGGGCTTCATCTTGTAGGGTGTGCTTTGTGGTTGATTGACTGAAGAATATCAGGCCCTTCTACATAAGAACATAAGAATAGTCATACTGGTCAGACCAGTGGTTCATCTAGACCACTATCCTGTTTCCTACAGTGGCCAATCCAGGTCACAAGTACCTGGCAGAAACCCAGGTAGCTCTGTATTAACTGTGTGTTGATTGAATGTTGAAAGGCAGTGGTAGCACCAGGACAGCAGTAACCACATAGTAACGTAGTAGATGATGGCAGATAACAACCGGTACAGTCCATCCAGTCTTACCAATAAGATAAACTCAAAGCATAAGGTATGATGTAATACTATATATGCAAGCTTGATCTTTATTTGTACTTGCCATTTTCAGGGCACAGATCGTAGAAACCTGCCCAGCACTAGCCTTAGTCTCCAACTACTGAAGCTGCCATCGAAGCCCACTCCAGCCCATCCAAATCTGTCCAGCCACAATCAAGGCACAGACCGTAGAGGTCTACCCAGCACTGCCATTGTTCTCCAACAACTGAAGCTGAATCTGTCCAGTCATGATCAGGGTACAGACCGTAGAAGTCTACCCAGCACTGACCTTGTTCTCCAACTACTGAAGCGGAATCTGTCCAGCCATGATCAGGGTATAGACTGTAGCAGTCTACCCAGCACTGGATTTGCTTTTCACCACTATGTAATGT
Organism: Microcaecilia unicolor; assembly: GCF_901765095.1. Lineage (NCBI taxonomy): Eukaryota > Metazoa > Chordata > Amphibia > Gymnophiona > Siphonopidae > Microcaecilia > Microcaecilia unicolor. Next base: position 216,596,906 of record NC_044033.1, on the reverse strand, counting down.
GTTGTTACGAGGTGCTCAGTATATCATGAGCAGCCAGGTTTCTCCTCTTCGAGTTGAAGTAAAAGAGATTCTGATTCATGTAGCTGGGGATGAATATTCTGCATAGTTTGATTGTATCTCGAATCAAGACTGCTACCCCTCCACCCCATCTTCCTGGTTGATATTGGATGTTGAAACCTGTTGGTCATAGTTCAGCCAGTGGTAAACCCCCACTTTTATCGAACCAGGTTTCATTTACTCCTAGGATGTCAAGATGTTGTTCATTTATGGCATCATGGATCACCAAGGATTTCTTTGCAGCTGATCTGGCATTCACCAGTCCTACAGTCCCCAAAGGTGGTCTGGAGGTGCTGGGGGTAGCTTTGGTGTGGTAATGAGGTGATCTGTTAAGTATTGTTATATAAGTGTTAGGCCTCTTGTACTTTTGCCTTCTCTTTGGTTGGTGGGGATTATAGTTTCCTCTCCCACACACCACTGGGATCACTAATGTTTTGTGGTCTGCTGGACCTAAGGCACATTTTTTGTGGCAGAAGCTAGTTTTCACTGGGTGGCAACGCAGTCCACCCCTGTGGAGATCACCCTTACTAGCTGGCAATGCAGGATTAAGGCATTAAATAATCTAAAAGATCAGACCTTTTTAAAGATGTAAATTCAGACCAGGCCTGTGAGATCAAATGTTTCCAGCAATAGAGAGACAAATGGCTGTACTTAGCACTTCTATGTGACTTTCTTTGGAGACATGCAGAGGAGGTTGATTCCTGGCTTTGGTTTTAAGGAATCTAATAGATTCAGAATTTAGAAATAGTTATGTAGTTAGACTAAAACTTTAACTCACAGATTACAGGTATGAACTTTATAGTTTCTGGTTCTGATATCTTTGGATGGTCCAATTGATGCAGGTTGCTGTAGGCTTTTCCTTTGTTGTCTAGGAGGATTATATGTAAAAATAGATCCAGCTCCGATCACAGGGAGTGAGGAGAGTTATTTGTAATATGAAGAGAAGATAAATGTTTCCTTTCTCCAGCCAAAATAAATGAAATAATTTCAAAGTAAAACTGAGGACTGGTTCCTCAACACAGACTAAGCAGAAAATGTAATTAATTAATCTATGTTGCACAGCCTGATGTGAACCCAACCAGCCAGCACCCTTTTATTGTTTATAAATGTTTTCTTCTATAAAAAGTGCAATATCTACTCTAGTCCCAGATCTATCCTGGAACACCATTAAAAATAGGAAAGAGACACTGGGAGGGTAGAGGGCGGGAGAGGGATGGAGCTTGACAGCTAGATTAATGAATACGGTGTAAGGACCTCTTGTTATCTGGGTAATGTACTGTATTATGTAATCTAATAAGACAATTGTTGAGTCAAGCTGTTTGACCCGCTGGATTGTTAACTACTGGGAACCATAGGTTAGAGGGAGGGGGGAGAAAAGGCAAAATCCTTGATGATTAATGTGGCCTGATCTCTACATTTATGTCCACAAGCATGTTGCAATACTTAAAGGCCAGATTTGAATGGTTATGGTTCTGTTTACTGTATTTATCATCAATAAAATTATTGAAACCTAAAGGTAAATTATGAAGTGTTATATAATGTATGTTTCTTACATATTACTTTTGGATGTTTTATATTTATCATTAGATATATAAAAGTACTCTACTTACCTCTCCTTTTTAGAAATGTTATTAAATGTTTTTGTGTACTTTTAGAAGTCGTTTCAAAGTAGAATGTAGTAACCCCTCTATTTTTTTTTCAAAATGTTATGCAATATTATGATCTATATAAGCATTTTGAAATATGTCTTGATGGCTTTATACATTGTTTCAGTTGGTATATTATTATTTGTATGTTTATATTTGATGTATATATATATTTTAGACTTTTATATTTTGATATATGTGTATATCTTAGACTCCTGATGCAGGCCATTTAGCCACAACATGGCCCGTGTCAAGTCAAGTGAAGATTTTATTAAAGGACATTTGAGCAAAAAAAAAAATAGGAAAGAGACGCAAACACATACGAGATAACATTCGCAGCCAACACTTGACAAGGCCAAGAGAACCAATGTTAAAACAACTAAAAACAAAAACCAAAAAGAATAATCAGCTGTGTTACTGAAAAACCCAGGTCAAAGTGATTTAACCAGGTAGGAAATACTTGCCCAGTGTCGCTGAATCTGCAAACAGACTGCCTTGGCACTATCTGTGTAGTACTGGGACAGAGCTAGGATTTACTCTATTAACTGGGATTTTAGTTCAGTAACCAGGTAAGAGCCCAGATAAAGTTAGGCCTTCAAAAGAGGCTAACCTAATTTAATCCAGGCACTTATCTGAATACCAGCCGATATTCACTCTTGTACCCTGATAAGTCCCAGCAATTGGCTATGTTCTAGTGCTGAATACTAGGGTATAAAAAGCCCGCAGTGGCCCACATTTTTAAAAATGTAAGTAGGTGCTATGTAGCTCGGGGGAGAAGACATCTTGACTGGTAAGTTGACTACTGTTAGCAATATTTGGGGACATGTTGCTATAACCAAAACTCCATCATGTTTGGCTGCCTATACGGTTGGCATGGTAGAAACTTGAGAATCAGTGTTTAAGCATGGGTGACAGGGGCCTGCACAGAGTAGTGGGCACTGCTCTGGCCACCTTGGTAGGCAGACTGGATTGACCGTGCGGGTCTTCATCTGCCGTCATTTAGTGTGTCTGCCATAGGTTAAAGCAGGGGATATAAAACTAACTGTTGCGGTTTAAAGGTGGTTTTGAACATGAGAGGTAGACGACGTCACCTCAATCTCTCCTACAAATTCCAGATCTAAACGAGCAATTACTTGATGTGAAATTGTGAACCACCTTGGTCTGATCCTATGAAAAGGCAGTATTGTCAAATAACTAAATTCTATAATTGGCACAGAAAAAACAGTGCTTAGTGCTATTCTATAAATGGCACTTAAGGCGCTATTTCTAGAATTGCGCTTAGCACCAGGAACTGCAACATTTAGATGTGACCATTTACACCAAGAAAACCTCTTGCCGATGGCCAGAGTTTTGTCCCCTGTGCAGCAAGTGTGGGACCGCTGCGCGACGAGCTGCCCACAGATGACTGGGTTGGTGAGTCCTTTGATTAGCGCCAGCAAAGGAGCGTTGACGCTCTTTGATCTGGAAACAACTTCATCGCTCCCGAATCATTTAACCACCATGTCCAAAGGAGTGGAGGAGTGAATGCTGAAACAGAAGTAGTTTACAGCTGAACCTGAGTCGGCGGTGCCACTCCTAAATCTGTAAGAGCTATCAGCTTGGAGTTTTTGGTTCCCGTGGTTACATTGAATATCATCTGGAAGGCACTCCAGGACCTAACGGTGGTAGTAAATAACTTTGCTTCAGATATAATTCAACAGACTGGCTGTCCCAAGAGACCTTATCTATTCTTTGTTTCTGTAGTGCACAAGAGACCTTATCTGTTCTATTCTTTGTTTCTGTAGTGCACATTGTCACTTTCAACATCAGTGTTATCACCACCATTTCTTTTGATTGAGAATAAACCACATCCTAATATGACATCCTTCACAATTGACCAATATAAGTATGAACTAAGTATGAACTCTCACCGGCAATTAAGATTTGGGGAATATTCTTACATAAAAACATCACTAGAGCCTCAGGTTAGCTACCTTGATTAAAAAAAAAAAAGTTTTGGTTGATGAGAAAGCTTTGCTGTATACACAAATGTTTTTACATCAGATCAATTTAGATGGTTAACACAAGTGGTAGTGGTCTCACAATTGGACTATTGCAACATCATTTATTTAGGCTGCTCTAAACAACTACTGACAAAAATGAGTCTATTCAAAATACTGCTGACTGATTTTTTTTTCTCTAAAGAAATATGATAGTATCTCAAAATTTAATGTGACTTTGCACTGGCTATAGAAGCTAGGATCCAGTTTTAATTTTTTTTTTGTGTGTGTGTAAAGTATTGTCTGGTTTAGCTCCACTCTACATGTATGAATATTTTACATTTATTAGCTCTACTGGATTGGCCACTGTTGGAAACAGGATGCTGGGATTGATGGACCTTCAGTCTGTCCCAGTATGGCAATACTTATGTAGTTAGGTCACGTAGAGGAAGTACATGCAATCCATTTGGCTTCCTTCTATAAAAGATTTTAAAAAATAATGAAAATTTCTGAAATTCTATTTGCTTTTCAGGCTGCTAGATTGGGAAAAGATATATGCAATGTTTTACAGATTTTTTTTTTACAACTATTTAGATTTTAGGAGGAAAATTAAAACTATTCTTTTTTGCAGATTTGTTTAAAAAAATGAATAGTATTTATTTATTGCATTTGTATCCCACATTATCCCACCTGTTTGCAGGGTCAATGTGGCTTACATAGTATTGTTAACATAGTTATTCCAATATGTTAGGTACAGTGAGTATTGTGAAGAGATTATAGTTTGACATTATTTATCACAGAAGATGTATTGTATTTCCTTTAGTTTTATTATGTAATTCCCAGAGATTGCCCTGGCTTCTTTTAGTCTGGTCTGCTTAGAACTGATAAGGTGGTAGCGGAATACAAACTTCAATTATGTTGTCAGCAGTCACCATTACATTCATCACCAAAATCCTACATGTGATTGCTGAAATCATCATCATGCTCAATCCCACAACCACTCAGTCAAAAATTTCATTATTATTGTACCATCAACAGCATTATTAAAGCCATCATTGCTATTGTGAACTTATTAATTACCAACATCGTCAACACTATCATATTCATCAGCAATATCACTGTAATAGCCATTAATCTTCATTATTATCCTCCCCTCCACCATCATCATCATTACTATCGTCATTATACTAAGGTCTCTATTTACTAACATGAGTGATCCAATTAACATGAGTCGATAGCCCCCATTGAAAATAATGGGGCTTGCAAGATTGATCTTGCATTAAGTTGCATTCATGTACATTGACTAGCTAACAACTGTTAGTAAACGGAGATCTTGGATTATAAGCCCTCTGAGGGAAATCCCTCCTGTATCTTAATGTCACTTGTCTTCAGCTACATCTGAAAAGGCACAAGCTAAAATTAAAATAAAAGTAATTATTGCACTAACAGCAGCATAACTAAAACCAAGATCACTATTAATCTATTATTTTAACTATTTTTTTGAATAACTTCCCATCATAAATACACCTCAAACCAGTGGCCTCCATACCAGTCATGACCAAGGATCATGAAAGGACTGGTAGCCAAACAACTCATGAATTACCTCAACAACTTCTCTGTACTCCATGACTCCTGATTGGGATTCAGACCGGAAACAGTATTCATAACACTACTAGCCAACTTCAAAACAGAAATCAGTACAGACAAAAAATCCTAATCATACAGTTCAACATGTCAAGCACCTCTGACATGGTCGATCACCTGATCCCGATAAGCAGTGCTTTTTTTGATACAGGGCCAACCTTAAAGGCGGGATCACTACATATGGCTCTGCCCCTACAGTAGCTACACCCATTTATACATTAGTCCCTAGGTCCAAACAAAAGAAGTCCTAAGAGTAATCATAAATTAAAAATCCTCACTTTACAAAGACATGCTGGCTGCTGCACAGTAATGCCGACACAGCCCAGTATGGCTATTCTTATGTTCTTTTCAGTACCAGGCAATTAGTCACCAACACTCTACCTTCACTGTAAACCACATCAATACACCCAACCACCCTCTTCAAAAATATGAAACCAAAATAATGTATCCTTCTTCCGCTGATATAGATCTATACACAAACTGTAATTTCTGTATTTTCAGTTAAGCCACATTTAAACAAATCAGCAGTTAGGCACAGGACAGCAAAGGAGAAGTTCATTGAGGTGGTCTGACATGCAGCCATTTTCCTCCTCCTCGTTGAGATCACCATGGGAAGGAGACTAGATGAACAACTGCTGCACTGCACAGAATTCTCTCAGAAGTACAAGTGCCAGAGATTGTAATTAACAAGCTATTTTTGGTGAACACAGTAATTGTATCATTGTTAAGGACTGCCCTTCAACATAGATCATTTCAGTAAGGCACTTTCTGAAATTCCCTCTCCTTTGATTAAACAAAATACTTTTTGTTTCTGATAATCTGCACATTTGCATTGTCTATTGTTCTATTAGAAATGTAGTTACTTCACACAGGCAGTTTTGGCTCCTGTCTTATTTGAAGGATGTCACTGCCCTTGCTGGTATATAGCAAAGATACTTACCTGTAGCAGGTATTCTCCAAAGACAGTAGGCCATTCATTCTCACATGTGGGTGACATCATCCTCATTGCTCAGCGCAGAACGAGTGCGTTCTCACCCGCTACAAGAGCATAGGAGCAGCAGTACAATAGAACAGCTGTAAAGAGAGGCGACAACTCCAAGGGGAGGTTATGTGAGAATGAATGGCCTGCTGTTCTCTGAGAATACCTGCTACAGGTAAGTATCTTCACTTTCTCCAAGGACAAGCAGGCCATATTCTCATATGGGGGAATTTCTAGCTGCCAGGCTCACCGAAAACAACCACTGGAGGCCAACTGTTACTCGAAACAGAGAGGTCAAAACACAAATTAACCTGAAACTGTGTGAGAGTGCAGCCTGGAACAGAACAAACGGGGCCTGGGGGGGGGGGGGGTGGAGTTGGATTCTAGACCCCAAACAAATTCTGCAGAACTGTCTGTCCAAACTGATTGTCACATTGGGTATCCTGCTCAAGACAGTAGCGAAGTGTGAATGTGTGAACTGAAGACCACATTGCAGCCTTGCAGATTTCTTCTATGGAGGCTGAACTCAAGTGGGCTACCGACACTGCTATGGCTCTGACATCATGAGCCTTGACATGACCCTCATTGAGTCAGCCCAGCCTGGGCATGTGAAGGAAACGTAATCTGCCAGCCAACTGGAGATTTGTGTGTTTTCTGATGGCAACCCCCAACCTGTTAGGATCAAAAGAAACAAAGCTGGGTGGACTGTCTATAGGACCTATCTGCTCCAAGTAAAAAGCCACTGCTTGCTTGCAGTCCAAGGTGTGCAATGTACTTTCGCCATGATGGGCATGAGGTTTGGGAAAAAAAATGTTGGCAAGATAATCAACTTGTTCAGATGGAACTCCAACACAACCTTAGGCAGGAACTTAGGGTGTGTGCATCTCTGTTGTGATGAAACTTAGTATAAGGTGGATCTGCTACTAGGGCCTGAAGCTCACTGACTCTGCAAGCTGAAGTAACAGCCACAAAAACAAGACCTTACAGATAAAGTACTTCAGATGACAGGAACTGAGTGGCTCAAAAGGAGTTTTCATCAGCTGGATGAGGACGACGTTGAGGTCCCATGACAGGAGGCTTTATCAAAAGCAAACATCTCATGAAGCGAGCAACTAGAGGCTATCCAGAAATGGGCTTAGCTTCTACACAGTGATAAGCACTAATTACACTGTGGTGAACCCTTACAGAGTTGGTCTTGAGACCAGAATCAGAGAGTTGCAGACAGTATTCAAGGGCAGCTTGTGTAGGGCAAGAAAGAGGATCTGGGGCGTTGCTCTCACACCAGATGGCAAACCTCTGCCACTGGAAAGAGTAACACATCTTTGTGGAATCTTTCCTGGAAGCCAGCAAGACCCCAGAGACACCCTCAGGAAGAAGCAAGGAAGCAAATTCTAAGCTCTCAACACCCAAGCTGTAAGGGCCAAAAACTGGAGAATGGGATGTAGAAGAGATCCCTCATTCTGCATGATGAGGGTCAGAAAAATGCCAATCTCCACGGTTCTTTGGAGAATAACTCCTGAAGAAGAGGGAACCAGATCTGCCTGGGCCAGTACGGGGCCATCAGGATCATGGTTCCCCAGTCCTGCTCACATTTCAACAAAAAGTCTTCCCCACAAGAGGTATGGGAGGATATGCGTACAGAAGTATGGTCCTCCAATGAAGGAGGAAGGCATCAGACACTAGTCTGTCATAGGCCTGGAGCTTGGGAACAGTATTGAGTGAGTGACTTTGTAGTCTTTCTGTGTGGCAAACAGATCAGAGTTTGTGCCCCATACCCATAAAATCTTGCAGGCAATGCCCTTGCTGAGAGACCACTCGTGTAGTTGCATGGCCCTGCTCAGTCTATTGGATCTGCCCGCCAGGTAAGTGGCTCAGAGAACTATCCCATTCTGAACAGCTCAGTGCCACGGCCTGCTGATACAAAGGGCGTAATCCGGTCCCCTCCTGCTTGTTGGTCTAATATATTGCAACCTGATTGTCAATTTGAATGAGTGCAATTTGGTTGAACAGCCAATCTCTGAAAGCCTTTAGAGCATTCCAGATTGCCCAAAGCTCCAGAAGATCCGTCTAAATGATGCATCTGTCCAGGTGGGATGCATTCGTCGTCAGCACCTTCCGGGGCTGAGGAATTTGGAAGGGAAGTCCCACGGTCAAATTGGACTGAACTGTCCACCAAAGCAGGGAGTGTACCAACTCTGATGTCACACGGATGATGACATCAGCTAGGTTCCCCGAGACTTGATACCACTGGAACGATAGGGTCCACGGGGCAGCTGGCATGTGAAGAGATGCCAGGCATGAAATGGACTGCCCAGCTGTGACCTGCTGGCTGGCTCAAACCCAAGTGGCAAGGGCACTGAGGGTATCTGACCTTGGCACAAGAAGAAAGGCTTGCGCCTGCTGCATATCTAACAGGGCTCCAATAAACTCCAATTGTTATACAGGAAGCAGATGGGATTTGGAGTAGTTTATGTTTCAACAATTTTTTATTGATGTACACATCGTATCACAACCTTAATCAGGGGTCTACAACAATTCGCCCCAGATGCTTCCAACCTTACAAACAGTGATAACATCCTTCAACAATCTTTTAAACATTTTTTCTCCCCTCCTTCCTCCCATTCCCCAATAAATCTCCCAAGTGAGCCCTATACTCTTCTGGGCCCCATTGGTGTGTCTTCCCTTCCCCTCCCCCCCCCTACTTCCCTCCCAAGGAGCATAATCTCCCCTCTACTTCAACAATGAAAACCATAGGTACAAATATATAATCTTATATTTAACAGGTAAAATTCAAAAGCAGACTGCGACCTCGCGGGCTTAACGTATCTATATATCCATTCCAAACTTGCATAAAGGCCTTTTTCTTCTTGGGGGATCCCCGCGCCTCTCTGGCCTCCCAGGTGGCTAGCAAATGAATTTGATTCCTCCATTGCCAGTAGGACGGGGGATCTGGAGAGACCCAGTGTTGTAGTATAGTTTTCTTGGCCACTAAACATACTTTTCGACACCAAGTCCTCATCCCCTTATCCGTCATCCGAAATCCTGAATGTGTATCTAAAATATAGTGATCCCAGGATCCCTTTATTACCCTTCCCACTATAGTAGACATATACGTCTGGATCCGACTCCAGAAAGCTCTGATCTTCACACAACCCCAAAATGCATGATATAATGTATGTACTGTAGCATTACACTTAACACATCTATCACTACTTCTGGGGTTTATATGTGCAAGTTGCTGTCTGGAGAAATAAGCTCTCATTACTCCTCGGTATCCACTTTCTCTCAACCTCTCATCTACCGTAAGGGCAGGAATACTTCTCAGGGTGGCTCTTACATCCCAATTCCCTAAATTCCCTCCGGAGTCCCTTTCCCACATTTGTTTAATGGACTGAAAATTCTTGGGTGTGGAAATTAATGTTAATGCCCTATGTATAGCCGACACTGTTACCCCAGTAATCTCCAATTTTTGGAAGAAATCTCTCACTTTCTCCTCCGTTTTCATCTGCAAAGCTGGTTGGTCCAAACTAAGAATGTAGTGCTTAATCTGAGCATATGCAAACCTATCTCCCCAATGTGTACCTAGTCTGGTTTGTAGTGTTTCAAATTCCATCAACTTCCCTTCCCCATCCAACATGTGTTCTATCCTTGAAATCCCCTGGGCTTCCCATCTTAAAAATGCCACGTTTTCCCGTCCCGGATCGAAGTTCAAATTACCCCTTATAGATAATAATCCAGTAATTGTGGCCTTTCCCCCCATAGGTTTCATGAACCCTCTCCAAGTCTCTCTTAATGGCTGTAATATCACACAGTGTTTAAGGTTTATCGGCAGGTTTCGCCGTTCTTGATGCAAAAGTGTTAAAGGGTCGTAGGGCGAGAAGTATTCTTGTTCAATCTCTAATGGGGTGTATTCACTTGTCTGATTCACCCAGTCTCCTATATGCCTCAGTAAACAGGCACAGTTGTAACTACGAAGGTCCGGTAAACCCAGTCCTCCATTGTGCCAGCCCCCCATCAAGAAATGCATTTGCAATCTGGGCTTTTTCTTTGCCCAGCAGAATTGACTAAAAGCCCTGTTAACCTTCTTCAAGTCCTTCTGCAATAGACGGAGAGGTAGTGTTTGCATGGCGTAAAGCCATTTAGGAAAAATCATCATGCGAATTAAATTTATTCTGCCTCTCAAAGATATGGGTAATCCTGCCCAATTACCTAGATGTTTCTTCGTATCCATTAATAGGCTATTTATATTAAGCGAGTATAACTGTGTGGTATCCATAGTCAATCTAATCCCTAGATATTTGAATGAGTCTTTCGCCCAACTCAGGGGAAATTCTCGTCTCCATCCCTTCTTTACTTCGTCTGAGGAGGCTAGTGCCTCCGATTTTAGGAGGTTCAATCTAAAACCCGCATAGTCTCCATATTCTTCGAACGTTTCCATTAAATTAAGAAGGGAATCCTGGGGCTCCGTAATCATCACTAATAGGTCGTCAGCAAAAGCTGCTACTTTAAATTGATGTTTACCAATGGGCATCCCTTTTATCAAAGGGTTTTCTATGATGGTACGGATCAAGGGGTCCAACGTCAGTACAAAGAGTAAAGGAGATAATGGGCACCCCTGTCTGGTACCTCTTCTTATCGGGAACGACTCTGTCTCCAATCCATTGACTCGAATTGTAGCCCTCGGTTCATGATATAACGCTTTAATGGCTGAAGTGAACCGTCCCGTAATTCCATATCTTTCTAACGTGGCAAAGAGAAACTCCCAATGCACTCTATCGAACGCTTTTTCTGCGTCAAAGCTGATAAGTAGTGCTGGTGTGTTGTTTCTTTTTCTCATCTCCAATGCCCCTAATATTCGTCTTAGATTCTTTGCAGACGTCCTCCCTTTTACAAACCCTACTTGTGTCTCATGGATTAACTTTGGCAGCATTTTCGCTAACCGGTTTGCCATTATTCTTGCTAACAATTTCACCTCAACGTTTAACAATGAGATTGGTCTATACGATTCTGGAATCAGAGGGTCCCTACCAGGTTTTGGTATAACTGTAATTTGTGCCCTGGAAAGATTGAATGGCAAACGCTCTGTATCTATTATCTTATTAAAGTACTTAGCCAGCGTGGGAGTAATGCTATCTCTCATAAGTTTATAAAACTCCATACGCATCCCGTCCGGTCCTGGAGCCTTCGACAATTTCCCTCTCGTTATTTCCTGCTCTACTTCCTCTTCTTGAATTGGGCTATTCAACACTTCCCTCTCACTTTGCGTTATTTCTGGGAGTTGTAATGTATCTAAATAAAGAGAACCCTGGAGGCCTTGGTCAAATGGCGTTTCATATAATTGTTCATAGAATCTAGCAAAGATTTCTCCTATCTGCTCATCTTGCCGTACCAACTGTCCCTGGCTATTTCTCATTTGTAATATCTTCCTGTTTTGTGACTTAGGCTTAGCCAAGCGAGCCATCATGCGACCTGATTTATTACCATATCTATGTAATTGGAATCTATAATAAATTTGCGATTTAGCCGCTCTCTTATGCAGTAGTTCATTCAGAGCCACCTGCAACTCCAGTAACTTAGTGCGTTGCTCAGGCTGATTTGTCTTCCCATATGCCTGTCTTGCCCTACAAATCATAGAACTCAATCTTAATATTTCTCTATTTCGGGCCTTTCGGACATGATGTGTGTGACTAATAATTTCTCCCCTAAGCACCGCCTTGGCGGCGTCCCAGAACAGTAAAGGGTCAGTCTCGTGTTCCTTGTTAATGGTCTTATATTCCTCCCAACTCTTCTGAAGCCTTTCGCCCAACTGTCTATCTGTAAATAATTCCAGTGGGAACTGCCAGAATTTTTGTTTAAGCTTTCTAGTAGGCACCTCCCACTCCATATATACCCAGGCATGATCTGAAATCGTGTAGGGTCCTATATTGGTTGTGGCTACCTGTCCAAACAGATCTCTAGTGACCAGGAAATAGTCTATTCTAGCTTGTGATGCATGAGCTCGAGAGTGATGTGTAAAATCCCTCTCCAAGGGGTGCAGCATCCTCCATATATCAATCAAGTCTATCATTTTCCCCAGTCTTTTTAATCCCTGGTTGGACGCTGCCCCATCCCTCCTCTGTCCTTGGGAGCTGTCTATCGTTTGTTCCCATACTGTATTAAAATCTCCCCCCACTATTATAGGTGACCCAGCATATTTCATCAGATGTCCTATCACCGAGTTATAAAATTTTTTGTCATACTGATTTGGTGCGTATACATTGCAGATCACACATTTATGCCCATCTATGTCTAGCTCTACTATGACATATCTCCCCCCGGGGTCTATCATGAGGGGTCTCACTGTGGCCGCTACTCCTTTGCGAACTAAAATCGCCACTCCTCCTCTTTTTCCCAGAGCATTTGCAGCTATGCACTCTTGTACCCACCAGGTGCGTAGCTTAGCATGTTCTTCCTGACTTAAGTGTGTCTCCTGTAACAGAGCCACATCTATCTTATATCTTTGCAATTGCTGTAGAATTTTGGATCTCTTAATGGGTGAATTGATCCCGCCTACGTTCCAGGTGATCAATTTAATCATGGAATCTTGGTTGGTCTATGACTAATATTGCATGTTTTCTTGCTCCTAACCCTACCCGGTGGGCATCCCAGCCACTGCCCTTCCGGGATGAAATTTGTGTTGTACCCATAGACTCGTCGATCATTACTCCTTCCCTCCCTTTTACCTGAACCTCCTCCCCTCCCTGGATTCCTCGTTCTTCTTTTAATATATCCGTCTCTCTTCCCATTCCCCCCCTCCCCCTTCCCCCCATCTCTATCCCTATCCCTCCTCCCCTTTACTCCCTCCCATCCCCTCATCCCCTCCTCCCCTCTTTTGACCGTTCCCTGATAGGGACTCATCACGTATAGTCGCCCCCCAACCTCTCTCCCTCTGTGTCCCCCTATACACTTCTTGCCGTGTTTTAAGAAAACCCCGGGTCCCTCCTTCCTCCCATTATGTCTATTTTTGTCTCTTTATAACCGTGGGAGTGAGAAAACAATAACTCCAACAGATTAACCTTTAAACATTTGAACATACATATATACTCTTATAACTCGCCCATATTCTCACACATACTTTACTCACTCCTTTTTCTGTCCTTCCTCCCCCTCCCAAGCTATATACTTGACCTCCTGCTACCACAGTCTTTCAAACCTGTTAACTTTATATCAACTCCGGTAATTTCCTCTAGTAGTCCAAGACTATCCTCTGTATCAGTAGTTACCAGACATAAATGTCCATATAGTCCATATATTCCATATTGACTCTTGGCATCCTTTTTTCCCGTACTCAATCCGGTAAGCCTCCGCTCCGATTACTCCTCTCCTCCTGTTCCATCTGATCCACAAACTCCTTGGCTTCTTCTGGCTTTTCAAAAGTGCGAGTCGTTCCTTCGTGCATTATCCTTAATACCGCTGGATACATCAAGGTAAAGCGTTTCTTCATTGCAAATAATTTGGAACAAATGGGTGAAAAAGCTTTCCTCTTTCCCGCCACTCCCACTGAGTAGTCTTGAAAACATATAATCCGTTTGTTTTCAAATGTTAGATTTTTCTCTCCTCGTGAGGCTTGTAAAATCCACTGCTTATGGGCAAAGTTTAACACCTTCAATATGACCACCCGAGGTCGGGAATCTGTATCTCTGCGTGTCCCCAAGCGGTGTGCCCTTTCTATCCTTAGTGGGCCTAGATCAGGGGGAAATCTCACTTGCTCCATTAACCAGCACTCCAGAGCCGATGTTAGATCTCTACCTCCCAGCTTTTCCGGTAGGCCCACCAGTCGGAGGTTGTTTCTGCGGGACCTATTTTCCAAGTCCTCTATCTTTTGTTCCAATGTCTCTACTGTTCGTAAAAGTTTATTCTGTGTCTCTTCCACTACGGTAACCCGGTCTTCTACCTCTCCGGTCCTAGTCTGGAAGGCAACACATTCGCGTGTGAGATCCTCCATTCTCGTTTGTAATTTCTCCAATTTCGTGTCAATTGGTGTGAGGCGTCTTTCAAGTAGTTCTTCTAGAACCGCGGTCATCTCTGTCGTTATTTCTGAGACCCAGATCGACGCTACTGTCGGGTCCGCGCTGCTGGGTACGGCGGCCATCTTAGAATCCGTTGCCTTTTGGCGCAGCTTATCTTTCTGAGTCGTTTTAGCCGCCATCTCCCTTCGCTTTTGTTCTAATAATTCCGTATCCGAAATCAGCTCTTTTTCCCCTTCCAGGAATAGCTTCCAGCAAGTCAGAATCGTGTTTCAATGCGCGTGAGGGAGAGGTTAGGCGCCGGAGCAGCGTTCAGGTGCTACCGCTCTCCAGCATGGCGTCACGTGATGATTTGGAGTAGTTTAAAACGAACTTTAGTAGCTCAAACACCCAAATAGTTTTCTGCATGGACTCCTGACATTGCCAAGTGATACGATCTTCACCAGTCAAATCATTCAGATAGGGAAACATATGGATTCCCAGCCTGCGTAGCAACACTGACTACTGCAAGACACTTGATGAACACCCTGGGAGCTGACAAAAGGACAAATGACAACATGCAGTACTAGTAGTGATGTGTTTCCAGTCGAAAACAGAGATACTTCCTGTGGTCTGGAAGTAACAGGAAATGGGTATAGGCATCCTTTAAGTTCAAAGAGCCCAACCTTGAGCCTGAATCATTGGGAGAAGGGTGCCCAGAGAAGCCATCCTGAACTTTTCTTTAACCAGGAATTTGTTCAGGGTCCTTAGGCCCATGCATAGAGGGGGTTTGATGCCAATGCTTCTTGGCCTTCGCCCAATACCAGTCATTGATACTCCTCAGTGCCAATAAGTAGGACATCAAATCTCCACGTCGCCTCGGTGTCTGGTCCAATGCTGAGTGGTCCCGGGGGCCCTGAGCAACGGTCAGTGTTGGCAGATGGAGATCTGCTTGATGCATGCCCACTCAATATCTGACATGGGTCTAGCAGCCATATGGACCGATGCTGCTGCAAGGCTCGACGCCAATACCGATGCATAGGGTTACCATATGGCTCCAGAAAAAGGAGGACGGATTGAGCCAGCCGGGTTTTACTTCCAGTGCTTTCAATGGAAATAATTGAGCCAGCCGGGTTTTACTTCCATTGCTTTCAATGGAAAGCAATGGAAGTAAAACCCGGCTGGCTCAATCCATTCTCCTTTTTCTGGAGCCATATGGTAACCCTACCGATGCAGAAGTTGAGGATTCAGACCAGGCTCCAAAAAGGTTTCTCTCTTTGAGCCTCTCTGGTTAGCCAAGTCCTTTTCTTCATAAGAAGACAGCTGGAAGGTGGTGACATTAAAAAGGGGCCAATCACCAAGAAAAAAAAAAAAAAAAATAGAAAAACCACGACTGGAGCTCAGTCCTAAGAGGGCCTACTGAGCATGAAAAAATAAAGGAAACCTAAAAGTGGGGAAAATCAACTAAAAACTGTAAGGGAAGAGGAAGACACCCTGAAAGGGGGGGGGGGGGGGGGGGAACCCAGAAAAAAAAAAATCCTGAAGGGAATGCACAAAAGACAAGCACCAGATACGATGAGGGAGCCATGAAACACGTCTTCTCCTCACAGCGGATGGAAGACGACTGTTGGTCCTATGCATGCACGGGAGGGACGTTGTGCATGCTATTTAAAATGTATAGCACACTGCTAAGTGGTCCGCACCAAGCGGTATGGATGGCGTCACCCACATGTGAGAATATGGCCTGCTTGTCCTTGAAGAATTTCTTGTATTATTTTGGCCTTTCTCCATTCAGTTTCATATAATGAGCGTCCTGTCCTTTAACCTTTTATTCTAGTATAATGATACCTTCTGGTATCTTACTGAAGCCTGCTAAGTATTTGAATGCTTGCAGCTCTCTCCCATTTTCTTCCTTTCTTTGAGAGAATACAGCTATGGTGTCTCCTTTTTCCAAGGTATATAAGCACAGGCCATATACCTTTGGTGGACTGCAAAAAGCATCTAGAAAAAAAGAGTTTGGTTGGCTTCCTAAAGGAACTATAGACCATTATTAAAATGGACTGGGGGAAAATTCACTGCCTATCACTAGGATAAGCAGCATAAAATGTATTGTACTTTTTTGGGTTCTTGCCAGGTGCTTGTGACCTGGATTAGCCACTATTAGAATCAGGATGCTGGGCTTGATGGACCTTCGGTCTGTCCTAGTATGGCATGTACTTAATTCTGTGCCACTGCACCCAATGGTCATTTTAACCATAAAATAACATGTGCTAGAGAAATACAAAATACTGGTGACATCATTCTGAGAATACAGAAATATTTAATTAATTTAAACACAGGCTGAAAACGCATCTGAGTCATAGACTTTCATACAGGAGGGGGCAGGCTGGAGAAGGGAGGGTAAGAGAAAAATTCTACAGAAAGTGTCCTGTCAGGGAAAGGACCATACGGAAAGATTAAAAAAAAAAAAAAATTTAAGGACAGCCCTTCAATCTTGGCTTTCTGTCTTGAAAACATCTTGTGGATATTGTGTGTGTGTTGGGGGCATTTCATGCAGTCTGGCTGCGGATCAGCGGATGGTTTTGACAGGACTCTTAAAGTTGCTTGCTGCTTGCAGCTGTAGCTGGTAGGCCATAGGATGGATCTTGAATCCAT
Source organism: Microcaecilia unicolor (assembly GCF_901765095.1). Classification (NCBI taxonomy): domain Eukaryota; kingdom Metazoa; phylum Chordata; class Amphibia; order Gymnophiona; family Siphonopidae; genus Microcaecilia; species Microcaecilia unicolor. The sequence goes on along the minus strand of NC_044033.1, from coordinate 216,579,961 downwards.
ATAATCTAAAAAAAAAAAACAAAAAAACAACAACACAACAAAAAGATGACAATTAATAACGAGAAGAACCAGACATATTATCCTTAGTATAAAAATGAATGCAACAGAACTGAACATGTACATTTTCAAACAAAATCTACACAGGTTAAAAAAAAAGATGGAAAGTTGCAATCCAAAGAGTACATACAACTTCCAAAGACATTCTTTAAACCAAGCTCTTTGTGTGTGGTGCGGTATCTGTGTCTGGTTGATATGCCCCTTCTCCGACATTAGCCCCTGTGCAGACAGCAAACCCTAGAACTGGTACTTTATGGTCAGATTTGTGTAGCATATGCCTTACAGTGCTTACCATTAACACGTCTAGCACTTTAAAGGAATCTTGTGGTTGCCCATTTCCCCCCTTGTCAATACCTGACTCGACATCCCATCACCGTTGCCAAATGAAGCCGTAGCCTGTGCTAGTGCAGACACTGCTCAAACTTGTGCCAGGTGAGCATGCCACTAAGGCCTGAAACCCAAAAGAATGCTGTTGTACATTTGTGGTCACATTCCCAGGCTACACTACCAACATAGCAAAGATACTTACCTGTAGGTGTTCTCCAAGGATAGCAGGCCAATTAGTCTTACATATGGGTGACATTATACACGGAGCCCAATGTGGAAAACGTTGCCTAGTGTAGTTTCACTTTGAGTTTGAGGCAGCGCTCCCACCGCGTATGCACGGGTGCCTTTCCGCCCAAGTCATGTTAATCAATCCAACTCCTAGGGAAGGGTATGTAAGACTAATTGGCCTGCTGTCCTTGGAGAACACCTGCTTACAGGCAAGTAACTTTGCTTTCTCCGAGGACAAGTCTTACAGCAGGAATAGTCTTACAAGTGGAAATCTCTAGCTCCCAAGCTCACCAAAAAACAACATGAGGACAACAGGGACTCACTGCGGCGAGACCAAAAAGTCAATTAACCTGAAACTATATACATACTGGTTGTGAGAATGCAGCCTAGATAAAATGGGCGTAGGAGGGTGGAGTTGATTCTAGGCCCCAAACAAATTCTATAATGTAATGTAATTTAATATGGTTCTTGTATCCTGCTAACTCCCATTCAATAGAGGTTCAAAGCTGGTAACAAAAAGTAAAAAGGCAACATATCAATGAACCAGAAAATACATAGATATACAAATTTGCAAGAAATAAGAAATTGTGCCAACATTTTTTTAAATATATAGGTTTTTAAAACCTTACAAAATGAAAAATAAGATGGAGACACATAATTCTAATGGTAGTGAAAACCAAAGCAGAACAGCCTGATAATAGAGTCCTCTAAGATCCGCTTATACCGAACACCAGAAAAAGAAGGAAAAATTAATCGGTATGGATCTCTCGACCTCAAAGCTCCATGGACTGCAGGACTGTCTGTCCCAACTGGCTGTCGTGTTGCCTGCTCAAGACAATAGTGGGATGTGAACATGTGGATCAAAGACCACGGTGAAGCAGCCTTGCAAATCTCTTCAATACAGGCTGATCTCAAATGGGCTACCGATGTAGCCATGGCTCTGACAAGGTGACCAGGATCATGGCTCTCTGGTCTTGCTCAAGTTTCAGTAAAGTTTTCCCCACTAAAGGGATGGGAGGATATGCATATAGAAGACCTGAACCCCAATGAAGGAGGAAGACATCCCAATGCTAGTCTGTTATATAATCTGAGCCTGGAGCAGTATTGAGGGACCTTGTGATTCTAATGAGTGGCAAAGAGATCCATCGAGGGTGTGTCCCATTCTCAGAAAATCTCATAAGCAAAGCCCATGCAGACAGACCACTTGAAAAGCTGCATTATTTTGCTCAGTCTGCTGGCCAGGCTGTTGAACTCTCCTGCCAGGTATGTGGCTCTGAGGATGATCCTGGGCTGAACAGCCCAGTTCTACATCCGTATGGCCTCCTAACATAGAGAGTAGGATCCCATTAACTCCCTGCTTGTTGACATAAAATACATTGTAACCTTATTGTCTGTTTGATTGAGTACAATTTGGTTGAGCAGCTGATCTCCAAAAGCCTTTAGAGTATTCCAAATTGCCCGGAGCTCCAGGAAGTTGATCTGCAACTGTCTCTTCTGGGCCAGACTTCAACGGTACGGGGGTCCAGAGCCGAGAGCCGAGGGGGCACATTTAGCCCCCCCCCCCCCGTCCGCCATTGCTGATACCTCCAACAACTTTGATCCCCCCGCCCCCCCGCCGATGACCCTCTCGACCCCCCCGCCTGCCGTCGCCTACCACCTTTGCTTGCGATCTGCAGGGCTTTGTTCTGTTTCTGTGAGTCTGACGTCCTGCAAGTTGTACGTGCAGGACGTCAGACTCAGTCAGAAACCAAACGAAGGAAGAAGACTTTGGCTGGCGGGGGTTGGGGTCCCCGACAGCAAAGGTAGCAGGCGGCGCGAGGGGGGGGGGGGGTTTGAGAGGGTCGCTGGCAGGGGGGTCCAGGGCCAAATCTATGGGGGCCCAGGCCCCCATAGCAGCTACGCCCCTGTTCTAGGCTGACCAAGGACCTTGAGTATGAAGTCTGTCTAAATGAGCCCCCCACTCTAGGTTGGATGCAGAAGTTGTCAACTACTTCTGGGTGAAGAATTTGGAATGCTAGTCCCAAGATCAAATTGGACTGAACTGGCCACCCGAGGAGGGATTGAGCCAGCTCTGGGGTGATTCAAATGACATCCGCTGTGTTCCCCTTAGCCTGAGACCACTGGGAAGCTAGGGTCCATTGGGCAGATCTCAAATGGAGCATGCATGGGGGTGACATGTACTGTGGAGGCCATGTAGCCTAACAAACTAAGCATCTGCCAAGCCATGACCTGCTGGCTGCTACAAACCCGCTCGGCCATGTCTGCTTCTGCCAGAGGGAGAAAGGCTTGCACTTGAACTGTGTTTAGCAGGGCTCCTACGAATTCCAATAGCTGAACTGGTGGTAGATGGGACCACATGGAATCCTGAAAACTTCCCTTCGATGTGCTCTTCATCAATCAATTGTCCAGGCAGGGAAACACAGGCTCCCAGTCTGCGCAGCAACCAGTATTCCTTCTAATGTGAGCACAAGAGCGATCGCTCATAAATATAAGCACATAAGTATTGCCATACTGGGAAATACCAAAGGTCCATCAAGCCCAGTATCCTGTTTCCAACAGTGGCCAATCCAGGTCACAAATACCTGGCAAGATCCCAAAGTGTGGAGGAGTGGCCTAGTGGTTAGGGTGGTGGACTTTGGTCCTGGGGAACTGAGGAACTGAGTTCGATTCCCGCCACAGGCAGCTCCTTGTGACTCTGGGCAAGTCACTTAACACTCCATTGGCCACCGCATTGAGCCTGCCATGAGTGGGAAAGCGCGGGGTACAAATGTAACAAACAACAACAAAAAAATGTACAAAACATTCTATACTGCTTATCCCAGAAATAGTGGATTTTCCCCAAGTCCATTTAATAATGGTCTATGGACTTTCTTTAGAAAGCCGTCCAAACCTTTTTTTAAACTCCGCTAAGCTAACTGCCTTTACCACATTCTCTGGCAACGAATTACAGAGTTTAAATTACATGTTGAGTGAAGAAACATTTTCTCCAATTTGTAGCTTCATTGCATGCCCCCTAATCCTAGTATTTTTGGAAAGCGTAAACAGATGCTAAACATCTACCCGTTCAACTCCACTCATTTTATAGAACTCTATCATATCTCCCCTCAGCCACCTTTTCTCCAAGCTGAAGAACCCTAGCCGCTTTAGCCTTTCCTCATAGGGAAGTCGTCCCATCCCCTTTATCATTTTCATCGCCCTTCTCTGTACCTTTTCTAATTCCACTATCTCTTTTTTGAGATGTGGCGACCAGAATTGAGCACACTATTCGAGGTGCGGTTGCACCATGGAGCGATACAAAGGCATTATAACATCCTCATTTTTGTTTTCCATTCCTTTCCTAATAATACCTAACATTCTATTTGCTTTCTTAGCCAAAGCAGCACACTGAGCAGAACGTTTCAACGTATCATCGACGATGACACCTAGAGATCCCTTTCTTGGTCTGCGACTCCTAACGTGGAACCTTGCATGACATAGCTATAATTCGGGTTCCTCTTTCCCACATGCATCACTTTGCACTTGCTCACATTAAACGTCATCTGCCATTTAGACGCCCAGTCTCGTAAGGTCCGCTTGTAATTTTTCACAATCCTCCCGCGATCTAACGACTTTGAATAACTTTGTGTCATCAGCCAATTTAATTACCTCTCTAATTACTCCCATCTCTAGGTCAATTATAAATATGTTAAAAAGCAGCGGTCCCAGCACAGACCCATGGGGAACCCCACTAACTAACCTTCTCCATTGAGAATACTGACCATTTAACCCTACTCTCTGTTCTCTATCTTTTAACCAGTTTTTAATACACAATAGAACACTACCGCCTATCCCATGACTCTCCAATTTCTTCTGGCGTCTTTCACGAGGTACTTTGTCAAACGCCTTCTAAAAATCTAGATACAAAATATCAACCGGCTCCCCTTTATCCACATGTTTGTTCACCCCTTCAAAGAAATGTAGTAGATTGGTGAGGCAAGATTTCCCTTCACTAAATCCACGTTGACTGTCTAATTAATCCATGCTTTTGAATATGCTCTAATTTTGTTCTTTATAATAGTCTCTACCATTTTGCCCGGCACCGACATCAGACTCACTGGTCTATAATTTCCTGGATCTCCTCTGGAACCTTTTTTTAAAAAATCGGCGTTACATTGGCCACCCTCCAATCTTCCAGTACCACGCTCGATTTTAAGGGTAAATTACATATTACTAACAATAGCTGCGCAAGTTCATACCAGGAGTGTCGCTCACTTTGTTTTCACGGTCACTCACCTTGACAATGCACTTGGCCTCGAGAACCCTGCACACAGTCTGGTAATGGCTGGCTGCTTCTGAAGGGGTGAATAATCTCTCTTCACATACCTGAAGGATCCCACGACATTCGTTGGGTTGGCAGTCCACATCTCCGCAGCTCCTATAGTCAACCACCGCCAGCTTCCGGGTAAGCTCGTGTCTGCTTCTGAGTATATGTGCACATGCAAAAGGAACTTTTATTAAGAAAGCACTGGAACCGCAAGACCGTCTGTTTAAGGAAGGCCCTGCCTTGCCCGACTGCAGTAGTGACTGCTTTGAACCCTGTCAGTCAGCATTGTCTGCCAGCCTTGCCTGCCATGATTACTGTCAGTCTTGTCTGCCTAGCTTGCTAGTTTCCTGTCCGAGCCTGCCTTGGATGTCTGCTTCAAATTTGAACCCAGTCAGTGAAATTATGAGTAGAAATAAAAAATTTTTAAAAAAGAAAATTTGTTACATCACTTCTGTTAATTTTTTTGATAATTAATATTAAATATGCAGTAAATAATCATGTGTATTGTTTTTTTTGTGCTGTATAGGGAAATGCATTGATAATACAGGAACTCAAAAAGTGTTGGTTTTTAAAATGTATCGTTCACACGAAAAAAATTTGCATGCACAAGGCTGCTCCTTAGTGGGAACATTGGCAGCGACTACCACTAGACACTTTGTAAATACCATGGGAGATGATGCGAGGCCAAATTGCAGAACGCGGTATTGAAAGTGATATGACTTCACACCAAATCGAAGATACTTTCTGTGATATGAGTATTGGCATCCTTCAAGTCCAGCATAGCCAATTTTATTCCTGAATAATGTGGATAAGAGTGCCCAGGGAACCCATCCTGAGCTTTTCTTTGACTAGATATTTGTTCAGGACCTTTAGGCAAAGGAAGTACCTGGAATAGAGTCCCTTCCCTTCTTCCCCTGGTGGAACGGGCTCGACCGCATGGGCCTTGAGATGGGCGGAGAGTTCTTCTACAAGTACTGCCTTGTCTGGAGAGAATCCGTGCCTGCCTCGAACGCGAGGAACCATGCTCACACCTGGAATGGTGCCAAAATGCAGGTTCACTGAACTCCTGCGAAGCTTCCTCCACAGACGATGAGGGGGTACCTACATGGGCAGATGTTGACACTGATGCTCCATGTGGCACTGGTATTGGTGACCACACCACAGACTGAGGACCCTGGGAGGCAGGGAGTGGGAGAGTCAAGGCTAGCGCAAGTGCCCTTAGTGCTGATGAACTCTGTGCCTGTAGAAGCCCCGCCAAGTGCTCTTGGAGCATGGCTTGGATCCTTTCATCGAGAGCCAATATTGGAAAAGGCTGGGGTGCCAGGTTGGAAACAACCTGCAGCGTCATGGTGGAAAGTGGGTGTCGGCTACCTGGAGACGGCGTGAAGGCCCCTTCAACAGAGGGGGAGCGCTCCTCCTGGCACCGACGCTTCTCAGGTATCAACACCTTCAATGCCCTGGAGCTCCCGTCACTGTGTGTCAAAGGAGATTGATGTTTGTGCTTCTTGGCCTTCGCCCAATGCCGAACACTGACGTCCCTCAGTTCTGAAGAGTATGATGTTGAATCCACATACCTCCTCTGTGTCGGGTCCGATAACAACCGATCCCAGGGGCCCTACACAGTGGCCAGTGCCAAGGCAGGTAGAGACCCACTCGATGCACGTCTACCCCCACCCAATGTCTGAACTGGGTCTAGTGGCCATTGGGACTGATGCAAACGTCGAGGCCGATACCAATGCCGATGATTTGAACCTCGCTCCAAAAGTCTATTTTTGAGCCTCTCTGGATTTCTGGGTTCCTTTCTGCAAACACAAAGAACACAGTTTAGAGAATTGTGGTCTAGTTCCAAACGCTGAATATACCAGGAATGGGTGTCAGCCCCACGATGGTCCTATTGCACCGTGAACAGCGCTTAAAATCACTGGGAACTTCTGACTACAAGGAAGGTAAAAATGGCCGAAGCTAAATTGAATGACTCAATAGTGAGGAAAAAAGACAAGTTCACCTGAAAAAAATCTCGATGTTACCCCACCGGTATTCAGGCCTAAGTAGGCCTTCAGAGACCCCCCCCCCCCCCCAAAAAAAAAAAAAAAAAAAAAAAAAAACTTAAAAATGGGGGGGGGAGAGAAACAGGAACAGGACTCCAACAAAGAAGACAGAAAAGGTATATTTGGTACAAAAAGAAAATTATGAGGAACATAGCCAAAAACCCCTGAGAGAAGGCACCAGATGAGAAAAAAAAAAAAAAAAAAAAGCGAGCTGAAGAGAACCTCAGCCGAATGTGACCCCTCTTCACCACAGATGAAGACCGTCTGTTGGTCCTGTGCTCGCGACTCGGACAGGAAGGCACCCACACATGCACAGTGGGAGTACTGCCTCAAACTCTTAAAGTGAAACTACGCTAAGCAGTGTTTTCTGCACCGGGCTCCATTGATGACATCACCCATACGTAAGACTATTATGACCTGTTTGTCCTCAGAGAACACTCTGCTACTGTAACCCACGCTGCTTCACTTCAGTTGGGTCAGCGTACTGTACAGTGCTTGCTTACCCTACTGCCAATGCAGCATTTACAGCCCTTTCCTTGCAAACTCTTGATGTACGTCATTCCATCTGTGCTTAAGGCCAAACAAGTCATTGAACGTGAGCAAAAGAAACATGGACACAGTCAAGCACAAAGTGCTCCACAGATAGCCAAAAAAAAAAAAAAAAAAAAAAAGGAGTTATATTAGTTGAATCTACAGATACAGATTTTCAGCTGCCCAGAACATGTTTATGCAATACGTTAAAACCAGTGCTCCAGGAGCATTTTAGAGACATGGTGGAAGATTTGTCTGAATGTAATGTTAAACAAGTGGGGAAAGCATGCCTTATGGAATTCATTCCAACCCTCTGCACGTCAGTGTGTGTGTGTTTTTAGGCAGTTGCAGGTGGAAGCAAGGTAGTTTTTCCAGAGTAGGGGCAATTTCTGGGGTGGTCGGAGAGTTGTAATGCCATAATTTTAGGCATTCATTATGTTTTACCCCTCACACAGTTAAAAATCTATGAAAAAGTGGATGTTCATCCACCTAGAACACGGTTGACAGTGTGTTCATTAACTACTTATCTAAATTTGTTTAAATTAGTTAATGTTTGTATTTTATGTCTTCATCTGACAACTTAAAAGTGCTCATGTTGTTTAGCCACAAAACAACCTGATCCTCAAACAATTGCAGGCACTTTGAGTCAGTATCAGGATAGTTTGTGTGGGCTGAGAATTGAGCACATGGTTTTCAGTTATTGAAAATCTACCCCAAAATATTTTATACTGCCTTAGGACTTATTAGGCTTATAGTTAAGAAACTGAAATAAACACAGCCTGAACACTGGGATACTGAGGACAGCAGATGTTTATCCATAGTATGAAGTTATACCATGCAGCTTATCATCAAAAATAAGTAATGCAGACATTCTCATCTAGTAACAAAATCAACTAGATGACTTTTACCTGGGCACAAACTGATTGGCTGGTCGCTTGGGCCTATACTCGGGGTGTACCATGAAAAGCATGTGAGGGAAGCCAGTGCCAAAGTATGCACCATCTGTATGGTGGTGCCGGGAAGACTTGGGGGTGTATACGTCCATGCATTTGGGGCAGTAGAGTTTCACCATTGCTTCTCCAGGGATGTCAGATAATCCTAGAGAAGGTGAGGAGATGCACAGAATCAGCAGCAGAATAGGAAAAGCACAGAAGATCCAATAACACCTCACAAATTGCTACCAGAGAGTCAGTAGCGGAGCCAGGGCCTACAACTAAAGGAAAGGGAAATAAAATGACCAGTCAATATTTGTCTCCTAAACTTTTTTTTAGTTCTCATAGCTATCCCACATTTGTTCTAGTAACGTGAATCTTGTTGAAGACCTGTATGTAACAGTTATCCACACCTTCATTTGCTCTGTGGCTGCTGGGTTATTAGCAAACTTACCAATGGGGAGCATGGGCTGGTTCTCACAGTAAACCCGAGGACAATACCCAAAATCTCCCTGCTGGTATTTCTCGAGCTGGTGAGGAAAAGAAGAGAGAGTCAGAAATCTATCCTGAGAAACAGGAAAAAAGGAGAAATCAGGTCATACCAATTTTCTTTCCATCAATCCTTCCCACTATTCCAGAACCTATGGGATAGTTGTGGCCATCAATCAGCAGGTAGAGATAGAAAACTGAAAAAACTGAGCTGAGACATCTCTCTTGGCATCCAGTCCCATTCCTTAGTATTTACGCAGGCAAGCAATAAGGAAAATACTCAGAATAAACACAACAACCTTAAACAACTTGCTAACCTAACAATAACCAGACAAGCAAATGTGTGTGGACCTCTCTCATCTCTGGACAACTTGTAGAGAACAAGACATATGCAAGAAGCACCATGCAAGGTTGACAGTCATTATTTAGCCCATTACTTTGCACTGACTAAACATCTCAGAAACCTTGGGAGGCCTCTGGAATAGCGGGAAAGACTTAATAGAAAATTCAGGTAAGACCTAAATGTCTCCTTCCATTACGTAGCTTCCCACAATTCCAGAACCTGTGGAATTCATAAAAGCAATCCACAGAGTGGGTGGGATCCTGGCACTGCTGCCCCGAGGACCGAAGCCCCAAAACTGGCTTCCAAGCATGCCACATAGCCAAAGAAAGCACTAAGAACCTTTAAAATCGGGACAAAGTTTCTTTAATCACATAACTTGGCCAACAACCTTCCAAGTTTTGTTATTAAAGAAACTGACCCGATTTTGAAGACTCTTAATGCTTTCTTTGGCTATTTGGACTGTGTTCTGTACTTTGAACACTCTCTGTGCTGTTTCAAGCATGCCACGTCACTCTGTAGCGCTTGGAAAAAGGTATGCAGCATCGACCACATTGCTGCCTTGCAAATATCCGCCAGAGACAGTAAGATAGTCTCCACCCAGGATGTCGCTCTCCACCTCGTAGAATGAGCCCACAACGCCTGAGAAGCCTGCTTCTCCGCAAGCAAATAGTCTCCTTCAGCCATCTATCAATTGTGGACTTGGAAAGCCAAGCCTGTGTTTACAAAAAAAAAAAAAATGTCTGTCCAATTTGCGAAACTCATTTGTGACTTCCAGATATCTAAATGAGGATTCCATGCATATCGAGATGCTTCAAGGAAGAATACTGAGCATCTTCATCCTCTCTGCGAAAGGACAGAAAGAAGCTCCACAGATTGGTTGAGATGAAATACTGATACCATTTTTGGAAGAAAGGAACCATGCGCAGGGAGATCCCCCACCTCTGAAAAGTGGAGAAAGGGATTCCAACAAGAAAGCCTGAAGCTCCGAAACCTTACGTGCCGACGCAACAGCCAGCAAGAATGCTGGCCAACATAAAATCGTTCAAGGCGGCCTTCCAGAGTAGCTCAAAAGAAGGCTTCTGCAGAGCCCGAAGGACTAAATTAGGGTTCCACTCTGGACATGGTGTAGCATGCAGCCCACTCCCCACAAGAATTGAATGACACCCGGGCGACTTGCAAGAGACGTCTTCTGTAGTTGGCCCCTGAAATGGGCCAAAGCCACAACCTAAACTTTAAGAGAACACAACACTAATTCCTTCTGAAGGCCTGCCTGGGGAAATGCTGCAGAGAAGGGGAAAAGTCCATGCTCAGAATACCAGCCCTTGAAACATCCTCCGCACTCTCACATACACCATGAATGTGGAGCATTTCCAAGCCTGAAGCAAGGTAGCAATGGCCGAATCAGATTAACCTTTTCGTGTCAACCAAGCCCTTTCAATGGCCAAGCCAAGACCAAAGGGAAATAGATCCTCCATAAGCACTGGACCTTGCTTCAGTAGGCCACGTATCTATGGAAGGCAAAGAAGATCCATGTCCAGCAAGTCTGCGCACCACAGCCTCCGCAGACAATGCAAAGTTTTGAGAATTGACTCCAGTGCAATGTGATCCTTTTCAACATGTGGAATACCATGGGCCAAGAAGTGAAGACATACAGTAGATGCATCTTCGGCAAGGGCTTCAGTAAGGCATTGATCTCCATCGAGCCCAAGTCTTTCCAATGGCTGAAGAACTTGGGCAGTTGGCATTCCAATTTGTCACCATCAAGCCCAGCAGCGGAGAACCCCATTGGTCCACTATCAGCTGAAAACCCTGGCTGGAACATAAAATAAGATAAGCGTTGCCATACTGGGTCAGATCAAAGTGGCCAATCTAGATCACAAATACCTGGCAAGATCCCAGAACAGTGGATTTTTACAGTCCATCTTAAAGCGAATGCTACATACCTGTAGAAGGTATTCTCCGAGGACAGCAGGCTGATTGTTCTCACTGATGGGTTGACGTCCTCGGCAGCCCCCTCCATCGGAAAGTTTACTAGCAAAGGCCTTTGCTAGTCCTCGCGCGCCCATGCGCACTGCGCATGCGCAGCCGTCTTCCCGCCCGAAACCGGCTCGAGCCGGCCAGTCCAGTATGTAGCAAAACAACACACTTCAAGGGAAGACTCAACTCCAAAGGGGAGGCGGGCGGGTTTGTGAGAACAATCAGCCTGCTGTCCTCGGAGAATACCTTCTACAGGTATGTAGCATTCGCTTTCTCCGAGGACAAGCAGGCTGCTTGTTCTCACTGATGGGGTATCCCTAGCCCCCAGGCTCACTCAAAACAACAACCATGGTCAATTGGGCCTCGCAACGGCGAGGACATAACTGAGATTGACCTAAAAAAATTACCAACTAACTGAGAGTGCAGCCTGGAACAGAACAAACAGGGCCCTCGGGGGGTGGAGTTGGATCCTAAAGCCCAAACAGGTTCTGAAGAACTGACTGCCCGAACCGACTGTCGCGTCGGGTATCCTGCTGCAGGCAGTAATGAGATGTGAATGTGTGGACAGATGACCACGTCGCAGCTTTGCAAATTTCTTCAATAGAGGCTGACTTCAAGTGGGCTACCGACGCAGCCATGGCTCTAACATTATGAGCCGTGACATGACCCTCAAGAGCCAGCCCCGCCTGGGCGTAAGTGAAGGAAATGCAATCTGCTAGCCAATTGGATATGGTGCGTTTCCCTACAGCCACTCCCCTCCTATTGGGATCAAAAGAAACAAACAATTGGGCGGACTGTCTGTGGGGCTGTGTCCGCTCCAGGTAGAAGGCCAATGCTCTCTTGCAGTCCAATGTGTGCAGCTGACGTTCAGCAGGGCAGGAATGAGGACGGGGAAAGAATGTTGGCAAGACAATTGACTGGTTCAGATGGAACTCCGACACGACCTTTGGCAAGAACTTAGGGTGAGTGCGGAGGACTACTCTGTTATGATGAAATTTGGTGTAAGGGGCCTGGGCTACCAGGGCCTGAAGCTCACTGACTCTACGAGCTGAAGTAACTGCCACCAAGAAAATGACCTTCCAGGTCAAGTACTTCAGATGGCATGAATTCAGTGGCTCAAACGGAGGTTTCATCAGCTGGGTGAGAACGACATTGAGATCCCATGACACTGTAGGAGGCTTGACAGGGGGCTTTGACAAAAGCAAACCTCTCATGAAGCGAACAACTAAAGGCTGTCCTGAGATCGGCTTACCTTCCACATGGTAATGGTATGCACTAATTGCGCTAAGGTGAACTCTTACAGAGTTGGTCTTGAGACCAGACAAGTGCAGAAGGTATTCAAGCAGGGTCTGTGTAGGACAAGAGCGAGGAGCTAGGGCCTTGCTGTCACACCAGACGGCAAACCTCCTCCATAGAAAGAAGTAACTCCTCTTAGTGGAATCTTTCCTGGAAGCAAGCAAGACGCGGGAGACACCCTCTGACAGACCCAAAGAGGCAAAGTCTACGCTCTCAACATCCAGGCCGTGAGAGCCAGGGACCGGAGGCTGGGATGCAGAAGAGCCCCTTCATCCTGCGTGATGAGGGTCGGAAAACACTCCAATCTCCACGGTTCTTCGGAGGATAACTCCAGAAGAAGAGGGAACCAGATCTGACGCGGCCAAAAAGGAGCAATCAGAATCATGGTGCCTCGGTCTTGCTTGAGTTTCAACAAAGTCTTCCCCACCAGAGGAATGGGAGGATAAGCATACAGCAGACCCTCCCCCCAATCCAGGAGGAAGGCATCCGATGCCAGTCTGCCGTGGGCCTGAAGCCTGGAACAGAACTGAGGGACTTTGTGGTTCACTCGAGATGCGAAGAGATCCACCAGGGGGGTGCCCCACGCCTGGAAGATCTGTCGTACCACACGGGAATTGAGCGACCACTCGTGAGGTTGCATAATCCTGCTCAACCTGTCGGCCAGACTGTTGTTTACGCCTGCCAGATATGTGGCTTGGAGCACCATGCCTTGACGGCGAGCCCAGAGCCACATGCTGACGGCTTCCTGACACAGGGGGCAAGATCCGGTGCCCCCCTGCTTGTTGACATAGTACATGGCAACCTGGTTGTCTGTCTGAATTTGGATAATTTGGTGGGACAGCCGATCTCTGAAAGCCTTCAGAGCGTTCCAGATCGCTCGCAACTCCAGAAGATTGATCTGTAGATCGCGTTCTTGGAGGGACCAACTTCCTTGGGTGTGAAGCCCATCGACATGAGCTCCCCATCCCAGGAGGGACGCATCCGTGGTCAGCACTTTTTGTGGCTGAGGAATTTGGAAGGGACGTCCCAGAGTCAAATTGGACCAAATCGTCCACCAACACAGGGATTCGAGAAAACTCGTGGACAGGTGGATCACGTCCTCTAGACCCCCAGCGGCCTGATACCACTGGGAGGCTAGGGTCCATTGAGCAGATCTCATGTGAAGGCGGGCCATGGGAGTCACATGAACTGTGGAGGCCATGTGGCCCAGCAATCTCAACATCTGCCGAGCTGTGATCTGCTGGGACGCTCGCACCCGCGAGACGAGGGACAACAAGTTGTTGGCTCTCGCCTCTGGGAGACAGGCGCGAGCCGTCCGAGAATCCAGCAGGGCTCCTATGAATTTGAGTTTCTGCACTGGGAGAAGATGGGACTTTGGGTAATTTATCACAAACCCCAGTAGCTCCAGGAGGCGAATAGTCATCTGCATGGACTGCAGGGCTCCTGCCTCGGATGTGTTCTTCACCAGCCAATCGTCGAGATATGGGAACACGTGCACCCCCAGCCTGCGGAGTGCCGCTGCTACCACAGCTAGGCACTTTGTGAACACCCTGGGCGCAGAGGCGAGCCCAAAGGGTAGCACACAGTACTGGAAGTGGCGTGTGCCCAACTGAAATCGCAGATACTGTCTGTGAGCTGGCAGTATCGGGATGTGTGTGTAGGCATCCTTCAAGTCCAGAGAGCATAGCCAATCGTTTTGCTGAATCATGGGGAGAAGGGTGCCCAGGGAAAGCATCCTGAACTTTTCTTTTACGAGATATTTGTTCAGGGCCCTTAGGTCTAGGATGGGACGCATCCCCCCTGTTTTCTTTTCCACAAGGAAGTACCTGGAATAGAACCCCAGCCCTTCTTGCCCGGATGGCACGGGCTCGACCGCATTGGCGCTGAGAAGGGCGGAGAGTTCCTCTGCAAGTACCTGCTTGTGTTGGAAGCTGTAAGACTGAGCTCCCGGTGGACAATTTGGAGGTTTTGATGCCAAATTGAGGGTGTATCCCTGCCGGATTATTTGCAGAACCCACTGATCGGAGGTTATGAGAGGCCACCTTTGGTGAAAAGCTTTCAACCTCCCCCCGACCGGCAGGTCGCCCGGCACTGACACTTGGATGTCGGCTATGCTCTGCTGGAGCCAGTCAAAAGCTCGCCCCTTGCTTTTGCTGGGGAGCCGCGGGGCCTTGCTGAGGCGCACGCTGCTGACGAGAGCGAGTGCGCTGGGGCTTAGCCTGGGCCGCAGGCTGTCGGGAAGGAGGATTGTACCTACGCTTACCAGAAGCATAGGGACCAGTCTTCCTTCCCCCGAAAAATCTTCTACCTGTAGAGGTAGAGGCTGAAGGCTGCCGGCGGGAGAACTTGTCGAATGCGGTGTCCCGCTGGTGGAGAGACTCTACCACCTGCTCGACTTTTTCTCCAAAAATGTTGTCCGCACGGCAAGGCGAGTCCGCAATCCGCTGCTGGAGTCTATTCTCCAGGTCGGCGGCACGCAGCCATGAGAGCCTGCGCATCACCACACCTTGAGCAGCGGCCCTGGATGCAACATCAAAAGTGTCATAAACTCCTCTGGCCAGGAATTTTCTGCACGCCTTCAGCTGCCTGACCACCTCCTGAAAAGGCTTGGCTTGCTCAGGGGGAAGAGCATCAACCAAGCCCGCCAACTGCCGCACATTGTTCCGCATGTGTATGCTCGTGTAGAGCTGGTAAGACTGGATC
The DNA here is from genome assembly GCF_901765095.1 of Microcaecilia unicolor. Taxonomy (NCBI): domain Eukaryota; kingdom Metazoa; phylum Chordata; class Amphibia; order Gymnophiona; family Siphonopidae; genus Microcaecilia; species Microcaecilia unicolor. The sequence continues at coordinate 216,564,727 of NC_044033.1, read as the reverse complement.
TTGGCCACGAGCATAGAAGAATGGTAGGCCTTCCTCCCAAAGGAGTCTAAGGTTCTAGGGTCTTTGCCCGGGGGCGCCGAAGCATGCTCCCTAGAACTCTTAGCCTTCTTTAGGGCCAGATCCACAACTCCAGAGTCATGAGGCAACTGAGTGCGCATCAGCTCTGGGTCCCCATGGATCCGGTACTGGGACTCAATCTTCTTGGGAATGTGGGGATTACTTAGTGGCTTGGTCCAGTTCGCAAGCAATGTCTTTTTCAGGACATGGTGCAAGGGAACAGTGGACGCTTCCTTAGGTGGAGAAGGATAGTCCAGGAGCTCAAACATTTCAGCCCTGGGCTCGTCCTCCACAACCACCGGGAAGGGGATGGCCGTAGACATCTCCCGGACAAAGGAAGCAAAAGACAGACTCTCGGGAGGAGAAAGCGGTCTCTCAGGAGAGGGAGTGGGATCAGAAGGAAGACCCTCAGACTCCTCGTCAGAGAAATATCTGGGATCTTCCTCTTCCTCCCACGAGGCCTCACCCTCGGTGTCAGACACAAGTTCACGAACCTGTGTCTGCAACCTCGCCCTGCTCGACTCGGTGGAACCCCGTCCACGGTGGGGGCGTCGAGAGGTAGACTCCCTCGCCCGCATCGGCGAAGCTCCCTCCGCCGACGTAGTCGGGGAGCCTTCCTGGGAGGTGGCCGCGGTCGGCACCGCACGCGGTACCGACGTCGGGGACCTCAACCTGGGCGATGGGCCAGCCGGCGCCACGCTCGACGGTACCGGAGGCGCAAGCACCGCCGGTACCGGAGGGGTAGGGCGCAACAGCTCTCCCAGAATCTCTGGGAGAACGGCCCGGAGGCTCTCGTTTAGAGTGGCTGCAGAAAAAGGCTGAGAGGTCGATGCAGGCGTCGACGTCAGAACCTGTTCCGGGCGAGGAGGCTGTTCCGGGCTGTCCAGAGTGGAGCGCATCGACACCTCCTGAACAGAGGGTGAGCGGTCCTCTCGGTGCCGATGCCTGCTGGGTGCCGAATCCCTCGGCGACCCAGAGCTCTCGGTGCCGACACGGGGAGGAGACCGGTGTCGATGCTTCTTCGACTTCTTCCGAAGCATGTCACCGGAGCTCCCCGGCACCGACGAGGAGGACGTAGAATCCATCCGTCGCTTCCTCGGGGCCGAGACCGAAGAGGGTCGATCCCGGGGGGGCTGTACCGCAGGAGCCCTCAGGGTAGGAGGAGACCCACCCGAAGGCTCACCGCCACCAGCAGGGGAATGGACAGCCCTCACCTGCACTCCTGACGATGCACCTCCGTCCGACGACATCAGCAGACGAAGTCTCGGTACCACCGACGTCGATACAGTCGCCCGATGCCTCGGCGCCGATGCAGAGGTCCGATGCCTCGATGCAGTCGATGGAGCGGCAGCCAAGGAAGATGGTCCGGACGCTGACGACGTCGATGCACTCGATGCCTCCGGTGCCGATGCCGACGAAGAGCCCGAGAACAAAACGTTCCACTGGGCTAATCTCGCTACCTGAGTCCGCCTTTGTAACAGAGAGCACAGACTACAGTTCTGAGGGCGGTGCTGGGCCCCTAGACACTGAAGACACGCAGAGTGCCTATCAGTGAGCGAGATTACCCGGGCGCACTGGGTGCACTTCTTGAAGCCGCTGGAAGGCTTCGATGTCATGGGCGGAAAAATCACGCCGGCGAAATCAAAAGCCGAAATGGCGAAAATTGAAGCACCAAAATTTAGAGGGAGAAAATCTCGACCGAGGCCAAAAGAGGCCTACCCCGACGACGAAAGAAAACTTACGGGGCAAAAACTGAGAAATTACGGGAAGGGCAGAAAACCCGAAAGGGTCTTCCGGAACACTTCCGGAGCGCTTCCCGAACTTTTTGTTAGAAAAAGAAGGAAAAAACATGTCGAAAAGGACGCGCGAGGTCGACTCTCTGGGGCACGAACGGCGTAACACGACCGTACCGAGCGCGGACGAAAGAAGACTGGCCGGCTCGAGCCGGTTTCGGGCGGGAAGGCGGCTGCGCATGCGCAGTGCGCATGGGCGCGCGAGGACTAGCAAAGGCCTTTGCTAGTAAACTTTCCGATGGAGGGGGCTGCCGAGGACGTCAACCCATCAGTGAGAACAAGCAGCCTGCTTGTCCTCGGAGAATAATGGCTTACGGACTTTTCTTTTAGGAAATTATCCAAACCTTTTTTAAACCCTACTAAGATAATTGCTTTTACCACATTCTCTGGCAATGAATTCCAAAGTTTAAATTTCTTATTGAGTGAAGAATATTTCAGTTTGTTTTAAATTTACTACTTAGTAGCTTCACTGTGTGTCCCCTAGTCCTAGTATTTTTGGAAATAATAAACAATTCACATCTACCAGTTCTACTCCACTCAGTATTTTGACCTCTATTGTGTTTCCCCTCAGTTTTCTCTTCCCCAACCTGAAAAACCCTAGCCGCATTAGCCCTTCCTAATAGGGAAGTCACCATTTATCATTTTTGTCGCCTCTCTCTGTACCTTTTCTAATTCCGCTATATCTTTTTTGAGATGCGGTGACCAGAATTGCACACAGGATGTATACTTCCCATTCTCCCGAGTCCAAAGAGAAACGTTTGTGAGCTACTAAGAAGCAGAGAAGATTCTCTGCCCAATTCATGAGAGAGGGCTGCCTCCACTGCCATCGGATTGCTGCAGGTCCGCCTTTCTTGTTGATATAAGCCACCGCCATTGCACTGTCTGAGAAAGCTCAGACTGGGGCCCCCTGCCAAAAGGAGCAAAGTCACACAAGGCATCCCACACTGCCCTGAGCTCCAAGCGATTTATCGACTACAGAGACTCCTGTTCCGTCCATGTGCCCTGTGCCAGATGTAATGAGCTCCCCAACCCGACTTGCTGGTGGCCATTATCACCACATCCCATTGTGTTCGGAAAGGGAGCTTCAATGATCAAATTCCTGGGAGACACCCATCACTGCATACTCCTGTCTGGCAACCAGCATCCAAGGAAGATAAAGGTCGTACTTCTGTAACGCCAAATATCTGCACCAAGAAGAGACTCTCTTAAAGGCTGCCTATCAGCCCTTGCCCATTGCACCACTTCCATTGCCGCTGTCACTGACCCCAGAACCTGGAAGCAGTCCCAGACCTTGGGCCTCTCATGACGGAGAAGACAAATCTGCTGAACCAGCTTCAACCTCCTGCATTCCGTAAGAAAGATCCTCTCACTTGCTATGTCGAATTGAACGCCCAGATACTCCAGCGTCTGTGTTAATCTGCTCTTTTTGAAACTGATCACCCAAACCAACAACTGCAAAAGACGTACAACTATCTGTTGCCGCCACACTGTCCGAATAAGACAACACACAAATGAGTCAGTCAGTCATCAAGATAATTGGCGAACGCCTTTACGGTACTATGTAAGCCACATTGAGCCTGCAAATAGGTGGGAAAATGTGGGATACAAATGTAACAAATAAAATACGGGTGAACTCCGATTCTTTGGCGCCAAAGGAAGGCCAACGCCACCACCATAACCTTGGTAAACATTCTTGGTGCCATGGCGAGATCAAAGGGCAAAAGCCCTGAATTGGAAGTGACGGCCCAGCAACACAAAACATAGAAATCTCAGATATGGTGGCCATATGGGTATATGCAAGTATGCCTCCTTGAGATCGAGGGCGGTGAGAAATTCTCCTGCTTGAATTGAGTCTATGACTGCTCTTAGCTTTTCCATGGGAAAGTAGGACACTCAGATTTAGACCTTTGAGATTCAAGACTGGACAAAAGATGCCTTCCTTCCTTGGGACAACGAAGTAGATGGAGTATCTGCCTTGAGCCTGTTTGGCCTGGGGAACTGGAACAATGGCCCACCAGCAAGGAATCTATGGTAGCCTGAACCTCGACTACCTTGGTTCCATTTTGATAAGGAGACTGCAAGAAAACTCCAACTTGTAACCTTCTGTAAGAATATCCAGAACCCACTGGTATTGGTCTGACATGACTTTGGCCCACTCCTCCTGAAGACATCCTCCCACCAGAGGAAGAGTTAACTAGCCTTGCATCACTGTGAAGCTCAGGAGGCACTAGGCACCCTAGCTGATTGAGAGGAGGACTTCCTGTATGCACAAAAGGAAGACTGGTGTGCCTGAAAGCGGTACTTCTGACCATATTGATGATGACCAGGCCGGTACCATCTACTGTCTCAAAATTGAGATTGAAAGCTTCCTGAAGATGGACGATCAGAGGTTTCTGGCTTATCCTCCAACAACTAATGTAGCTTAGTTTCCCTCAGTTGTTTTAAGAAGTTACTGAGATCTTCTCCAAACAGTCACTTGCCTCAAAAGGGCAGTTTAACTAGACATGACTGACACTGCATCCGCTGCTCAATGCCACAACCAGGGCTGCCAACAAGCAATGATAGCTAAAGACATATTGCAGACTGTAACCCATAACATGTCATAAATAGCATCTGCCAAGTAGGCCAACACCACTTCCAGCTGGGCATTATGGCACCTGTCTTGTGTTGCAGACTGCTGCTGCCAATTTAGGTATGCTCTTGCCACGAACGAGCTGTACATTATTGCTTGAAGACCCAAAGAGGCCACTTCAAAGGCTTGTTTCAAGAAGCCTAGCTTCCTATCCTGTAGGTCTTTTAGGGCAATGCTTCCTTCTACTGGCAAGGTGGCCTTCTTAGTCACTGCCGTAACAAGTGATTCCACCCTAGGAAGCTGCAATTTCCTTTGGAACCAACAGGTAGAGATGGCTCTTCCCACTCTCAACCCTGCATCTGGTGAGACCTGTTCTGCTGTAATCAGCTCCCGAATATCAGGATACATCAGGAAGGCCTTAGATAGACCTCTAAGCCCCCACATGATCAATGAAGATGAAACTCCTGACACCAAAGCAGAAGGCTCCTCAATGAAAAGCACCACCGGTGCCTCAGTACTTTCGAGTCATCCCCCTCCTCAGGAGGGAGCTCTCCCTCCTCTAACGGCTCCTTCAAAGATGGTTCTTCTGAACAGACCAAGGCCACATCAGACAGATAAGGAGAAAGAAGTATAGAGCCTCATTTGCCCACTCCTGGAGGTCTAAATGAGATCGCTTTGGAGCCAGAGGAGCAGCGGGGAGAGAAACTGAAGCACTTTGCAGCAACTCTGACCGTCCCTGCTTCAGTAAGTAGGTCTGGTATAAGAACAAAATAAACTCTGGAGAAAACAAAGATCTCAATGTAGCTAAATGCTCTGTCGAGCCCTGAGGTTGTAAAATAGTAGCTGTACTTCGCGCATGATTAGACAGAGACAGTTCCTCACTGCCAGTCGACCCCGACAAAATGTCGCCCATTCCTGTGCTCTCCTGCATCAAACTGCACACCGGCCCTGCCGGAGAGGCTAAATTCCTCAGCATATTCAGATGCTGTACCAAAACTGAAGACGTTACCACTGACCGTTTCCCCTATGGCCCACGGGATTCCTGGCTTGCATGCACTGTAACACGCTGACACCTGCAAGTGGGTCCCACAGCAGGAAAAACTGCTTAACTGCCTCCATAGAAGTCACCATTCACCCCGACTGGCACAAGCGCAGCACAACACAGTCCCCAAGTGGTGAGTCAGGACTCCTCTCCTGCACCAAGTAGAACTTGCAGTCCTCCAAGCAGTTCCAAGTCAAACTTTAGTCAGACTTGCCACTGCAGGCGGCTCTCCCCAAATCTCTTTCTTAATCCTCTTTTAAGGTTGTTGTGCTGGAAAAGGAGAGCTCCATAGGAAACAGGGGTGAAGGGAGGGAAGAAGTAAATTTGCGGGGCACCAGAGACAAGGTCTAAAGACCTCCAGATAGGACTCTGCAGACTCAAGTCACCCACAAAGCTTAAGTGGGGACCAGTTGACCAACTGGACCAGGAGCAAATCACTCAAAACCAGAGGCTGAAAAGTGCGTCCCTCCACTTGCTGGAGATAGAAAATACCGAGGAGCAGGACTGGATGCAAAGAAAGATATGTCTCAGCCCAGTTTTCAGTTCTCTATCTCTACCTGCTGATTGATGAACACAAGTATCCTAAAGGTTTATTTATTTTTATTGATTTGTTGGGATTTATTAACCACCTTTATGAAGAGATTCACCCAGTCTAGAATAGTGGGAAGCTACATAAGGAAAAGACACCTTTCACGTTGCTATAATCCTCCTGCACAAGATAAATGTGAGCCCTCCTCCTTCTGCTGCCCACCAATCAAGTATTTGGACTGATCTGTGGGACACTATGGAAATTCTTAATTCAACAATCTAAATACAAAAATATAAAACATCTAACTATGCTGTAAAAAACAGTGTCATCAAGGGAAGGCTTGTAATTTGGTTTCTTAGACTTTAGCGTGCACTAAGCTTTAGTAAAAGAGCCCCTAAGATTTCTTCCTGAGCCAGTGGAGAGTTACGCGACTTGCCCAAAATCACCAGAAGCAGCAGTAGGCTTTAAAACTGGCTTCCCTGGTTTTCAGCCCAATGCTTTAACTATCAAGATACTCCTCCATTCCAAGGTTTTGTACAAATTCCTGCAATCAATAATTGTAATGCCCCATTTTATAGTTTACCAAATTTTGTAATTCATGTTTTGTAGTTCATACAAAACTCAGCACATTTGATTGTGGATATTCCTTATAGAAAGCACATTACACTGGTGCTGATCTTGTTGCATTGATGTCCTGTGGTGAAATGTGCTAAATATGACTGTACCTTTAAGAAAATGTCAAAATTTGTTGTAGCCTGCGCTCTCCACAACAAGGTTTGTTAGAGGTACCTTTCTCACATCATGCAAGGAAAGTAGTTACTGGAGAGCATGTGTGTTCAGTTTTAGGTGCTCAAGTGAGGAATTCACTGCTTAATTGCACTTTGAATGCAGAAGGATGAGAAGGTTATTGGAAGAAGTTGAAGAATTATTCTGAATGTCTTGTCATGAGTATTTATATTATCTATGTATTGACTGGAATCTACTAATAATTTTAAGATTGGCAGTATACAAAAGTGTTTTAAAATAATAAAAAAAATGATGATACATACCTGTAGCAGGTATTCTCCGAGGACAGCAGGCTGAATATTCTCACTAATGGATCGTCATCTGCGACGGCCCAGGAGATCAGAACCTCAAAACAAAAGAGAAGAATCTGGAACGCTCCGTTGCGTGACCCGAGTGCACCGCGCATGCGCGAACGGGTTCCTGCCCGCGACACGAGCATGAGCTCCCTAGTTTAATAAAAAGCAAACCAGAAAAACAAGAACTACAAGGGGAGGAGGGCAGGTATGTGAAAATATTCAGCCTGCTATCCTCAGAGAATACCTGCTACAGGTATGTGTCTTCATTTTCTCCGAGGACAAGCAGGCTGAATATTCTCACTAATGGATGGTATCCCTAGACCCCAGGCTCACTCAAAACAATGAACACTGGTCAATTGGGCCTTGCAACGGTGAGGACATAACAGAGATTGACCTGAAAAGAAACAACTAAATGAGAGTGCAGCCTGGAACAAAACAGAAATGGGCCTAGGAGGGTGGAGTTGGATTCTTAACCCTGAACAGATTGCACCGACTGCCCAAACCGACTGTCGTGTTGGGTATCCTGCTGAAGGCAGTAGTGAGATGTGAATGTGTGGATGGATGACCACGTTGCAGCCTTGCAAATCTCTTCAATGGAGGCTGACCTCAAGTGAGCCACTGATGCAGCCATGGCTCTAACATTATGAGCCGTCATATGGCCCTCCAGAGTTAGCCCAGCTTAAGCGTAAGTAAAGGAAATGCAATCTGATAGCCAATAAGAGATGGTGCATTTTCCGATGGCGACTCCCCTCCTGTTGGGATTAAAAGAAACAAACAGCTGGGTGGACTGTCTATAGGGATTTGTCCGCTCTACGTAAAAGGCCAATGCTCTCTTATAGTCCAAGGTGTGCAACTTGCCTTCACCAGGGCGGGTATGAGGACAGGGAAAGAATGCTGGCAAGACAATTGACTGGTTCAGATGGAACTCTGACACCACCATTAGCAAGAACTTAGAGTGAGTGGGGAGGACTACTCTGTTATGATGAAACTTGATATAAGGTGCATGCACTACCAGAGCTTGGAGCTCACTGACTCTACGAGCTGAAGTAACAGCCACCAAGAAAATTACCTTCCAGGTCAAGTACTTCAGATGGCAGGAATTCAGTGGCTCAAAAGGACCTTTCATCAGCTGGGTGAGAACGACGTTGAGATCCCATGACACTGGTGGAGGTTTGACTGGGGGCTTTAACAAAAGCAAACCTCTCATGAAACGAACTACTAAAGGCTTTCCAGAGATAGGCTTACCCCCTACACGTTGATGATAAGCACTGATAGCACTAAGGTGAACCCTTGCGGAGTTGGTCTTGAGACTAGACTCTGATAAGTGTAGAAGGTATTCAAGCAGGGTCTGTGTAGGGCAAGAAAAAGGATCTAGGGCCTTGCTGTCACCCCAGACGGCAAACCTCCTCCATCTGAAAGAATAACACCTTTTCGTGGAATCTTTCCTGGAAGCAAGCAAGACTTGGGAGACACCCTCTGAAAGACTTAAAGAGGCAATTCCTAAGCTCTCAACATCCAGGCTGTGAGAATCAGAGACTGGAGGTTGGGATGTAGAAGCGACCCCTCGTTCTGGGTGATGAGAGTCGGAAAACACTCCAATCTCCACAGTTCTTCAGAGGACAACTCCAGAAGAAGAAGAGGGAACCAGATCTGACGGGACCAAAAAGGCGCAATCAGAATCATGGTTCCACGGTCCTGCTTGAGTTTCAGCAAAGTCTTCCCTACTAGAGGAATGAGAGGATAAGCATACAGAAGGCCTGTCCCTCAATGAAGGAGAAAGGCACTTGACGTTAGTCTGTTGTGGGCCTGAAGTCTGGAACAGAATTGAAGGACTTTGTGATTGATCTGAGTAGCAAAAAGACCCACCAAGGGGGTGCCCCACTCTCGAAAGAGCTTGTGGGCAACAGCCATGCTTAGCTACCACTCGTGAGGCTGCATGATGCTGCTCAACTTGTCGGCCAGACTGTTTACGCCTGCCAGATACGTGGCTTGGAGAAACATGCTATGATGGTGCACCCAAAGCCACATCCTGACAGTTTCCTGCCCCCGCTTGTTGGTGTAATACATAGCAACCTGATTGTCTGTCTGAATTTGGATTATTTGATTGGACAGCCGATCTCTGAAAGCCTTCAGAGCGTTCCAGATCACTCATAATTCCAGGAGGTTGATCTGAAGATCCTTTTCTTGAAAGGACCAAATTTCTCGAGTGTGAAGTCCATCCACATGGGCTCCCCACCCTAGGAGGGATGCATCAGTCGTCAGCACTTTCTGCGGCTGAGGAATTTGGAATGGATGTCCCAAGGTCAGATTGGATCGATGGTCCACCACTGAAGGGTTCTGCAAAACTCAGTGGAGAGACAGATCACATCCTCTAGATCTGGGAAACTAGAGTCCATTGAGCTGATCTCATATGTAGGCGTGCCATGGGAGTTACATATACTGTGGAAGCCATGTGTCCTAAGAGTCTCCACATCTGCCGAGCTTTGATCTGTTCAGACGCTCGAGCCAAGGACACTAGGGCCAAGAGATTGTCTGCCCTTGCCTGGGGAAGATAAGCTCGAGACGTCCGTGTGCCCAACAGAGCTCCAATGAACTCCAATTTCTGAACCGGGACAAGGGATAATTGATTACAAACCCCAGTAGCTCTAGCAGTCGAATAGTCATCCTCATGGACTGTAGAGCTCCTGCCTCCGAGTTGCTCTTTACCAGCCAATCGTCGAGATAAGGGAACACATGCACTCCCAGTCTGCGTAGCAATGCTGTGACAACTGCCAAGCACTTTGTGAAGACCCTAGGTGCACATGCGAGGCCAAAGGGCAGTACACAGTAATGAAAGTGCTGAGATCCCAACCGAAACCAAAGATACTTCCTGTGAGCTGGGAGTATCGAGATGTATGTATAGGCATCCTTTAAGTCCAGAGAGCATAGCCAATCGTTTTCCTGAATCATGGAAAGAAGGGTGCCCAGGGAAACCATCCTGAACTTTTCTCGGACTAGGAATTTGTTCAGGGCCCTTAGGTCTAGGATGGGACACATCCCCCGTTTTCTTTTGCACAAGGAAGTACCAAGAATAGAATCCCAGCCCTTCTTCCCCTGGTGGAATGGGTTCGACCGCATTGGCCTTTAGAAGGGCGGAGAGTTCCTCTGCAAGTACCTGTTTGTGCTGGGAGCTGAAGGACTGAGCTCCTGGTGGGCAATTTGGAGGCCTGGATAACACACAGAGTGTATCCTAACCGGACTATTTGAAGAACCCACCTGTCGGAGGTTATAAGAGGCCGCCTTTGGTGAAAAAATATCAACCTCCCTCTGACGGGTAAGCCGTCCGGCATGGACACCTGTTCTGAGGCTATGCTGTACTGGAGCCAGTCAAAAGCCCATCCCTTGCTTTTGCTGGGGAGCCCTAGGGGCCTTAGGCGAACGGCGTTGACGGGAACGCGCATGCTGGTACTGAGCCTGAACCGGCTGCCCAGAAGCAGGAGTGTACCTACGCCTATTATAGGAATAGGGAGCTCTCCTCCGCCCTCCAAAAAACCTCCTGGATGAGGAGGTGGTAGCAGAAGACGCCCAGCGGGAGAGAGAATCCATAGCATCATGGTGCTTTTTGATCTGATCAACCATGTCTTCTACCTTCTCTCCAAAAAGATTATCCCCCCGGCAAGGAACATCTACCATTCGCTGCTGGGTCTTATGATCCAGGTCAGAGACACGCAACCATGACAGTCTGCGCATCACTATACCTTGAACAGCTACTCGGGATGCTACATCAAAAGTGTCATAAGTCCCCCTGGCCAGGAATTTGCGACACGCCTTCTGCTGCCTGACCACCTGGTGAAAAGGTTCGGGGAGCTCCGGAGGAAGTGCTTCAACCAAACTAGACAGTTGCTTCACCGAGTTCCACAAGTGAATGCTTGTGTAGAGCTGGTAAGTTTGGATCTTGGCAGCGTGCATAGCGGCCTGATACATTCTCCTCCCACAAGAATCCAAGGTCCTAGACTCTCTGCCTGGGGGCCCTGAGGCATAGTCTCTAGTACTCTTGGCTCTTCTGAGAGCAGAGTCCACCATCATGGAATCATGAGAAAGTTGGGCCTTCACCATTACAGACTGTCCATGGACTCTGTACTGGGACTCGGATTTCTTGGGACCCACAGGATTAGAAAGAGGGCACGATCAATTCCGCATAAGCACTTCCTTGAATGTATTATGCAGGGGGGCCGTTGCAACCTCAGCAGGCGGAGAAGGATAATCCAAGACCTTGAGCATCTCGGCCCCGGGCTCATCCACATTCCACAACCTCCATAGGGAATGGAATGTCCTTAGACATTTCCCATACAAAAGATGAGAAAGACAGACTCTCAGGTGCAGACATCCTACTCTGCCAATTGAAAGTAGAATCAGAGGGGACCCCACATGACTCTTCCTCCGAAAAGTATCTGGGGTCTTCCTCCTCTTCCCATGAGCGCTCTTCATCAGTATCGGACAAAAGCTCCCCAAGAGCAGCCCGAACCCGAGCCTGTCTTGACGTTGAGGATCGACGACCTCGTGGGGGATGTCGAGAAGTTGACCCCTGCCTGGACTCTGTTGAAGCTTCCTCCACCGACGTCGAGGGGGAATCGACCTGGGTGGCAGCAGACGCCGATACCGCAAGCGGTACCGAAGATGAGGACCTCACCACAGGCGATGGGCCAGATGCCGCCCCCGCAGTCGGTACGGAAGTCGGCGCAAGCACCCCCGACACCGAGGCAGACTGGCGCAGCAACCCTTCCAGAAGCTCCGGAAGAAGGGCCCTGATACACTTATCGAGAGCTCCCATCGGAAAAGGCTGGAGGGCCGGTGCAGGAGTCGGTTGCAGAATCTGAGGGGGTTCGAGAGCCAGTACCAGGCTGCCAGATGACCGACGCATTGGCACTTCTTGAATGGAGGGTGAGCGGTGCTCCCGGCGCCGACGCTTCTCGGGTGCCGACTCCCTCGGCTCCCCGGAACTCTCGGTATCGTGCACGGAAGGAGAACGATGACGGTGCTTCTTAGCCTTCGCTTAACGCCCGTCATCGAGACTCCTCGGTACCGAAGAGGAGGACGTGGAATCCTCACGCCTCCTCTGGGCCGGGACCGACGAAGCTCGGTCCCGGGGGGCCTGCATAGCAGTAGGTCTCAAGACAGGTGGAGACCCGCTCGATGCCTCGCTGCTCCCAGCACGGTGTGGTCTTTCGGCCGCCATTACCTGCACTTTCGATGTGATGCTTCCCTCGACAGACGACACCGCCCTCAGTACAGATGTCGATGCAGACGTCGAAGGGCCGGACCGAGCAGAAAAAAAGTTTCTCGCATTGAACTTCCCAAGCCACTTGGGTCCGTTTCTTCATCAAATTACACAGCTTACAGGCAGCTGATAGATGGTCGGGGCCCAGGCACTGAAGACACCACGCGTGGGGGTCGGTTCCTGAGATGGTCCCGGTTGCAGCGAGTACAACGCTTGAAGCCGCTGGGTGTCCTCGATGACATGGAGGGAAAACCGGCGGCTGCGAAATTAAACGGCTCGATGGTGCCAAATAAAAGCCACAAAAAAGGAAAAAATAGTCCGATCGAGCGGCCTAAAGGCGGCCGCGACAAAAAATAAAGAAACTTGAAAGGTGGGAGAAAAACTAAGAAAATAAGGGAAAAAGAGGTTTTTCTTTTTTTTAATTTTTAGTTGACTGTAAAAATTAAATAAAATAGGCAGAAAGAAGTGGTAAACGCCCAAAACCAGATCTCCTGAGCCGAAAAAGGAGTGTGAGGAAAAAACACAACTCTATCGCGGATCAAAAAGAACTAGGGAGCTCAAACTCGTGTCGCGGGCGGGAACTCGTTCGTGGAGCGTTGCAGAGTCTTCTCTTTTGTTTTGAGGTTCTGGGCCGTCACGGACGACGACCCATTAGTGAGAATATTCAGCCTGCTTGTCCTCAGAGAAAAAAAATTTATATATATATATATATATATATATATACAGTGGGGGAAATAAGTATTTGATCCCTTGCTGATTTTGTAAGTTTGCCCACTGACAAAGACATGAGCAGCCCATAATTGAAGGGTAGGTTATTGGTAACAGTGAGAGATAGCACATCACAAATTAAATCCGGAAAATCACATTTTGGAAAGTATATGAATTTATTTGCATTCTGCAGAGGGAAATAAGTATTTGATCCCTCTGGCAAACAAGACCTAATACTTGGTGGCAAAACCCTTGTTGGCAAGCACAGCGGTCAGACGTCTTCTGTAGTTGATGATGAGGTTTGCACACATGTCAGGAGGAATTTTGGTCCACTCCTCTTTGCAGATCATCTCTAAATCATTAAGAGTTCTGGGCTGTCGCTTGGCAACTCGCAGCTTCAGCTCCCTCCATAAGTTTTCAATGGGATTAAGGTCTGGTGACTGGCTAGGCCACTCCATGACCCTAATGTGCTTCTTCCTGAGCCACTCCTTTGTTGCCTTGGCTGTATGTTTTGGGTCATTGTCGTGCTGGAAGACCCAGCCACGACCCATTTTTAAGGCCCTGGCAGAGGGAAGGAGGTTGTCACTCAGAATTGTACGGTACATGGCCCCATCCATTCTCCCATTGATGCGGTGAAGTAGTCCTGTGCCCTTAGCAGAGAAACACCCCCAAAACATAACATTTCCACCTCCATGCTTGACAGTGGGGACGGTGTTCTTTGGGTCATAGGCAGCATTTCTCTTCCTCCAAACACGGCGAGTTGAGTTCATGCCAAAGAGCTCAATTTTTGTCTCATCTGACCACAGCACCTTCTCCCAATCACTCTCGGCATCATCCAGGTGTTCACTGGCAAACTTCAGACGGGCCGTCACATGTGCCTTCCGGAGCAGGGGGACCTTGCGGGCACTGCAGGATTGCAATCCGTTATGTCGTAATGTGTTACCAATGGTTTTCGTGGTGACAGTGGTCCCAGCTGCCTTGAGATCATTGACAAGTTCCCCCCTTGTAGTTGTAGGCTGATTTCTAACCTTCCTCATGATCAAGAATACCCCACGAGGTGAGATTTTGCGTGGAGCCCCAGATCTTTGTCGATTGACAGTCATTTTGTACTTCTTCCATTTTCTTACTATGGCACCAACAGTTGTCTCCTTCTCGCCCAGCGTCTTACTGATGGTTTTGTAGCCCATTCCAGCCTTGTGCAGGTGTATGATCTTGTCCCTGACATCCTTAGACAGCTCCTTGCTCTTGGCCATTTTGTAGAGGTTAGAGTCTGACTGATTCACTGAGTCTGTGGACAGGTGTCTTTCATACAGGTGACCATTGCCGACAGCTGTCTGTCATGCAGGTAACGAGTTGATTTGGAGCATCTACCTGGTCTGTAGGGGCCAGATCTCTTACTGGTTGGTGGGGGATCAAATACTTATTTCCCTCTGCAGAATGCAAATAAATTCATATACTTTCCACAATGTGATTTTCCGGATTTAATTTGTGATGTGCTATCTCTCACTGTTACCAATAACCTACCCTTCAATTATGGGCTGCTCATGTCTTTGTCAGTGGGCAAACTTACAAAATCAGCAAGGGATCAAATACTTATTTCCCCCACTGTATATATATATATATATATATATATACACACACACACACACACTAATCTGAGACTGATTATCATTATAATCCTCTGCTCTTATTCGCCATATCAACTATTCCAGCCACGAGTCATCTCCCTTCCTTTATTTCCTCCACAAAGCTAGCTTGATCTATCCTCATCCTTCTGCCAATGCTTAATGCAGAAGGCAGAACAATTCTTCCCATAAAAGTATACCAGAAATCATACTATATGCCTCCAACCTTGGCCTTGCCTGCCCCATCAATTGAAATATCTCACTCACCATCTGGGCAATACCACGGTTGGTCAGGATGTAGCGAGCATGGATCAGACCGTACAGCATTTCAGCTGCCTGCTCTATCAAGTCACTCTGGTTTGGGTTATCCTCCAGCTCTTCATCTGTAGCAGGAAACAATAGAACAAAATGGGCCAATGACATCTGAAGAGGGAACCTGATATGTTCAATGACTCATGTATGGCTGCATGTTTGCATAATTCTTAGGTTGATCCAATAGGTATCACCAGGGATGACCCTAAGGAGGTATGAAGAGGTGCCCTCCTGAAGAACACATGACACTATACCACAGTCACTGTCACTGGTTTAGGAAGAGGAACTGATGAGAGGAGGTGGAGCTACCACAGCATTACATGAATCTTTAACACAGAGCTTTGTGGACACCCCAATTTGCACTCCTAATTATAACCCTAGTGGCCTCCGGGGTCGGAAAAGAACCCTACTCTTTCCTGCCCACTGCCACTACTCTGCCCAGAGCCGCTGCATTTTCAAAATGGCCGCTGAGACTTCCCTGCAGCAGGAAGCCTCGGCAGTCATTTTGAAAAGACGGGCAAAGCAGTGGGCAGGGAAGAGTAGGGTTCTTTCCTGCCCTCAAAGAGGCCACTAGACCACCAAGGCCCTTCAAGGTAGGACCGGGGAAGGAGGCAGGTGTGTGGGTGGGGGTGGGCAGCACCCGGGAGGGGGTTCAGTTACCTTTACTGCCCAGGGGCCCAGAACACTGCTGTCAGTCTGCCCCTAAGCATCAGAAGGAGACTTTGAACTCAAACTTCCCAACTTACCTCCCTACACACTAGACTACTCTTCCTTCCGATGACTGAATTTCCGCCCACCTTTATATATTATAGATAGGGTGTCCAATTTTAGGTTTTGATCAATAAACACTGATAAAACACCACCAAAGCAAAAAACAAAAACAAAAACAAAAAAACCAACAATAAAATAGGTGGTTATTTTATAAATGCTGGAAAATCGTCACTTTCCCTAGTCCTCTGTCACCCCATCCCCTGGCTTGTCATATCTTTCACTCAGTTTTTGTGTCATCTCTTCACTGAAGACTTTCACATAACAAACGTGCATATTTGATTCCAATGAAAGGGTACCCATGGCATGAAAATACCAATGAACAACGATTTTTTAATGCCCTCAAAGACACAATACTAGCAATGGTGTTCCCCTATTTGAAATCTGAGACTTCCTGTGACTGGGAAGTATCAAAATGTGGATATAGTCATCCTTTAAGTCCATAGAGAATAGCCAATCATTTTCCTTAGTCTTAGGGAGAAGGGTGCCCAGGGAAATTATCCTGAACTTTCTAGGGTCCTTAGGTCTAGGATAGGATAAAATTCCTCCATTTTCTTCAGCACAAAAAGTACTTGGAATAGAATCCCTTTCCCTTCTCCCCTGGTGGCACGGGTTTGACTGCCTTGGCCTGTAGAAGGGCAGAGATTTCCTCTATAAGTACTCGCTTGTGCTGAGGGTTGAATGACGACGCTCTCAGTGGGCAATTTGGTGGTTTTTGATGACAATGCAGGGCATAATGGAGACAATTTGAATAACTCACCGGTTGGAGGTTAAAAGGGCCACCTATGATGGTAAAATTTCAGCTTCTCCCCTACTGGCAGGCCATCCGGGACGGTTACTTTGAGGGCGAATATGCTCTCTTGGAGCTGGGCAAAAGTTTGTTCCTGGCTTCAACTGGGGCACCGGCTGGGGCTTCTGACAATGGGGTTGGTAAGGACGAGTGCTGGGCAGAACGGAAAGGCAGCAGGAACCTACACCTTTAGTACTAGGTTCGCCGTCTAGGCCCATTCACATACCTCCGTGAGGAAGAGGACACAGCTGGAGGGTGCCGAGACAGAGTCTGGATGGTGTCCATGTTTTTTTTAATTTTTATTTTAATGATGTTGGCGATCTCTTCAAACAAGTTGTCATCTCAGCACTGAATGTCTGCCCTCTCCTGCACCACTGGTTCCAGCTCAGAGAAATGCAGCCATGAGAGTTTGTGCATCCCCATACCAGAGAGTCTGGATGCTATGTCAAAAGAATCTGTGTTTTCACTATCTCTTAGCCCCCACAGGGAGGGAAAACACTACAGCCTCATAGGCTGTAAAAACAAGAGAGAGAAGCAGGTGTTTAGACGCAATCAGAAATAAGGTGAAATTAGGCCTTACCTGCTAATTTTCTTTCCTCTAGATCCTCCAGACCGTTCAAGACGCTTTGGTTATGCACTCCTACCAGCAGAGGGAGACTAAGAACACTAAAACTTCTTATACGAGTAGCCTGTGCAGACCTTCTACTAACCAGTAAAACAGTAACAAAGCAGAGGAACAAAACACCTTCAACTAAACAAAACCACTGAATCCACACTCAGATCTCCTCCCCTTAAGACGGGGGAATTCAACTGCAGATGGGCACAAACGGTACCACAAACTGCCCTTAGTAAAACTCCAGGACCCAAATCACAGGAGCTACTAGAAATATCAGCAACTGAAGTCTAAAGAAATCATCATACTGAACTGTCCGATACACTGGGTGGGCTCTTGAACAGTCTGGAGAATCTAGAGGAAAGAAAATTAGCAGGCAAGGCCTAATTTCACCTTTCTCAGCAATCCTCCAGACCGTTCAAGATGCTTGGGACGTACCAAAGCAGTTTAACACATCTAAGGGTTGGACCTGCGAAGCCCAGAGGACAGGACTGCAGTTCCAAAACTGGCATCCTCCCTTGCCTGTACATCCACTCTGTAATGTTTGACAAAAGAACGCAGGGAGGACCACACCACCGCTCTACAAATGTCCACCGGTGGAACAAAACTACTCTCTGCCCAAGAAGCCGCCATCCCCCTAGTGGAATGTGCCTTGAGCCCCACCGGCACCGCACCACCATGCAATATGTAAGCCGAAGAGATGGCATCCTTCAACCACCGAGCTATAGATGCCTTAGAAGCAGCCGATCCCTTCTTGGGCCCCCCATGAAGGACAAATAACCTGTACGAAGACCTGAATTCTTCTGACCTGCGCAAGTATACTTTCAACACTCTGTGCACATCCAATTTCGCCAAACGACGCTGAGAAGCATCCCCTGTCCGGTCCCCAAGACCGGCAACGAAATCACCTGATTGACATCAAAGGAGGATACCATCTTAGGCAAAAACGAAGGCACTGGACGTAGCAAAACCTTTTCCTTAGAAAACCACAGAAACGAAGGCCTACATGAAAGAGCCTGAAGTTCCGAAATCCAGCGAGCCGACGATATAGCTACCAAAAAGACCACCTTCATAGGTCTTTTATCGAACAAGACTCCAAGGGCTCAAAAGGAGAACCCGCCAGTCAAGAACGATATTAAGATCCCACTGTGGAACTACCGGCCGCTGAGGAGGACAAATCAACTTCACCCCCCTCAAAAAACGGACCACATCCGGGGAAGACGCAACCGACCTGCTCTGCACCTTACCCCAAAAACACGCCAAAGCAGCCAGCTGCACCTTCAAAGATGACAATGAAAAGCCCTTCTCAAAACCATCCTGCAAGAAATCTAAAATGCACGACACAGAAGATGTCAAAGGGACACATGTCCGGTCCCCACACCAATCTTCAAATATGCGCCACACACGCACATAGGCCAAAGACGTCGAACGTTTGCGAGACTGCAGCATCGTCTGAATCACCTGAGGGAAAAACCCTTTCTTTCTCAACCGTTCCCTCTCAAGGGCCACACCGTAAGAGAGAACCGATCCGGATCCGGCATGACAATCGGACTTTGACACAACAGCACCGAGCCCCCCAGCCGCAGAGGCTCGCCTTCTAACAAGCGCATCAGATCCCCGAACCACGGCCGACGCGGCAAATTCGGAGCCACCAACAACACCGGAGCTGCATGACATTCTACCCTCTGTAGGACGACCTATCAAGGGCCATGGGGGAAACACGTACAGCAATACCCGCTGAGGTCACGGAAGGACCAACGCATCGATCCCTTCCGCTCGTGGATCCCGACGCCGACTGAAATACCGAGGAACCTGAACATTCTGTGCCGACGCCATGAGATCCACTACTGGCATTCCCCACTTTAGAACTATCTGGTCGAACACCGACCAGTGCAGAGACCATTCTCCGGGGTCCAACATTGTCTGCTTAGAAAATCCGCTTTCACGTTGTCCACCCCGACCACGTGCGCCGCGGAAATCTGCACTAGATGCCTTTCCGCCCAACTCATGAGCAGAGCCATCTCGATTGCCAACCGTGGACTCTTTGTACCGCCCTGCCGGTTGACATACGCTACCGCTGCCGCGTTGTCGGACATGACTCTTACCGCCTTTCCGACCACACTTGAGCGAAACGCCAACAGAGCTAGCCGAATCGCCCTTGTCTCCAACTGGTTGATAGACCACCGCCCCTGCGCGGACCGACCGAGACACTAAGCTCCCCAGCCCAGCAGACTAGCATCCGTTACCAGAATCACCCACTGAGAAGGTTCCAACGGCATGCCCTTTTTCAGAAGGGCCGAGCACAGCTACCACTGGAGACTGCGCCAAGGAGCCCCCCTCAATGGCAACCGCAACTCCAAACTGTGTACCTGAGGAGACCACCTGGACAACAGAGCCGCCTGAAGCTGACGCATATGCGCCCTGGCCCATGGTACTACCTCTATTGTCGCTGCCATGAGGCCCAGAACCCGAAGGTACATTCGAACCGTTGGACTCTGAACGGACATTAACAGCTGGACCCTGCTGCTGAAGAGAGGTGATCCCAGAATCCGGCAGAAAAACACGAACTGCACTCCCAAGTACTCCAGACTCTGCGATGGGATCAACTGACTTGACTACATTCACTACGCATCCGCGCGATTCCAGAAACGCGACCACCTGAGCCGTCGCCGCCACACTGTGAGCCCAAGACTTCGCCCGGATCAACCAGTCATCCAGATACGGATGCACCAGAATTCCCTGCCTCCACAAAGCCGCTGCTACCACCACCACCATTATCTTGGAGAAGGTGCATGGAGCCGTTGCCAGACCAAAAGGCAGAGCACAGAACTGAAAGTGCCTCCCTAAAACAGCAAAACGAAGGAAACGCTGATTGGCCTCTCGAATTGGCACGTGCAGATACGCTTCCGTGAGATCCAGTGGTGTGAGAAATTCTCCCTGACGAACAGCCACTATGACCGAGCGCAGAGTCTCCATGCGGAACGATGGCACCTTGAGAGCCCCATTGACCCTCTTGAGATCTAAAATGGGTCGAAACTGGTCCTCCTTCTTCGGCACCACAACGTAAATGGAATAACAACCCATTTCCAGCTCGTGCCGAGGAACGGGTATCACAGCTCCCAACTGGATTAAGCGACCCAGAGTCTCTTGAATAGCCTTTAACTTGACTCGAGAGTGACAAGGAGAGGGAAGGAACAGATCCGGCAGCAGGTGCTTGAACTCAAGCGCATAACCGTCGCGAATGACCTCCAGCACCCACTGATCTGAAGTAATTTGGGTCCACCCCTGATAAAACAGACAAAGGCGCGCCCCGACCTTCACCAGAGGCTGGACCTGCACACCTTCATAAGGAGGACTTATTACCATTTCCGGCACCTCCGGAGGAGTCCCGACCTCCTCGACGACCCCCTCGAAAGGACTGCGTCCGCTGGAAAAACCGGCTTTTAGAAGGAGACAAATCTGCCAGGCCTGTACCACCTCTCATCCTTAAACCGACCTCTAGCCGAACCACCTCGACTAGCTGCCTTAGGCCGTAACTCTGGCAACCGTGAAACCTTGGTATTCCCAAGACCACTCATCAGTTTATCCAAGTCCTCTCCAAACAACATAGAACCTTTAAAGGTAGAGAACACAACTTTGCTTTAGAGGCTGCATCTGCCACCCAGCCCCTAAGTCAAAGAGCCCTGCGAACCGTCACCACCAGAGCCATATTCTTAGCCGAAGCCCTTAGCAAATCATAAAGGGTGTCTGCCAAAAACGAAGACCCCATCTACAATTTGGCCAGGTCATGAACCAAACCAGTCCTATCTAATGCAGGCTCATCCAAGAGCTTCTCCGTCCAACGGAAACAAGCTCTGGCTACCAAGCCCCCACACACAGAGGCTTGCAAGGCCAAAGCCGACAAATCAAAGCTGCGCTTCAGAAACAACTCTAGCTTCCTATCCTTAAGATCCCGTAAGGCTGTACTGCCATCCACCGGAATGGCCGTAGCCTTAGAAACCGCCGTAAACACCGCATCCACAGTAGGTGGTTTCAGCAGGACCAAATCTTCCGGAGGCAAAGGATTCAGCCGCGCCATAGCCACCTTACAAGCAGCCTCCGGCACAGACCATTCCTCAAAAACCATGTCCCTAATGTCTGAATTCATGGGAAAGGTACGGGAGGCTCTCCGAATCCCATTAACCAAGGGATCTACCTGGGGTCCCTCCGCAGAGGGAGTTGCCGCCGGAGCAAACTTCAAAGTAGAGATCACCTGCTCAATGAGCTCTAACAACTCCTCCTTATGAAAAATGCGAACCACTCTCAGACACATCTAAGAGATGCTCCTCTCCTGGGTCACTCCAAACGTCTGACCCAGGCAGAGAAAGTATCTCCATAGGCTCCGAAATATCCACCCGTGGGCGCTTAACTCCCACTGAGCTAGCAGCCTCCGGGGAACAAGCAGCCTGAGAGGGGCCAGCTCTCCAGGCATTATACAGAGACCAAACAAACTCAGGGGGGAAGCCAGACCCTCCCCCCCAATGCTGCTGAAGCCCCAACAAAACTTCCCGCAGTCTCTGCAACGGACCCCCCCTTGCTCCCAAGGCGGCAGGTCCATCGTGTGATCCACAGCTAAACTAGGCGCGCTTCCCGCCACACACGGGTCCCCTGGCAGCGGTACAGAACGCGTGGTCAAAAGGGCCGCGCTTCCCGCCAAAAACGGCTCAGTCAAGGCCAACCCGGGAGATGTAGCCAAAATGGCCGCGTTTCCCGCCAAAACTGGCCCCGCTGTTGCCGGCCCGGAATGTGCGGTCAAATCGCCGCCCAACACCTCCGCTGACTCAGGGAAAAGCACGTGGGGCAAGAGCGCTGACAACGTAGGCTCCCCACAAAATTTACATTGGCCACCTTTCACTTCAACGCCGTGCTTTGCACAAAACCGACACCTCGCCAGCTTAGACATAATGGCCGCGAACACAATAAAAACAAACAGTTGCTTTGTGCTCTGACAGACTAATAGGCAAAACCGCCTAAGGCAAGAACGCCCTTGAAGACGTTTTATCTCTGGACTACCACAAGAACGGCCAAAATAGCCGCCTTTTAAAAAAGTTTTTTTTAAAACCTCGTTGCTGATGCCTAAACGCCTCAAGGGTACAGAACAAGGTCTGTAGCCGAGGTCAAGCAGTCCTCCAGAGGAAGAGCACAGGGGGAGGGACCCGGGCCACTCGGGTGTGACACCCCACAGGGAATAAGAAGCCCCTTAGGACTTACACCCTGTAATAGAAATCCAAGTGCGGGTTCTCTAACATTTACAACCCAACCTAGAAACCCCAAACGGGCCTACCAGACTGAGTGCATTGCACAGACTGCACACATCTACCCTCTGCTGAGACTGAGAAAATACTGGTTAGTAGAAGGTCTGCACAGGCTTCTTGTATAAGAAGTTTTAGTGTTCTCAGTCTCCCTCTGCTGGTAGGAGTGCATAACCCAAGCGTCTTGAACGGTCTGGAGGATTGCTGAGGAAATCTTTATTGGTATAACACTAAGTCAGATACAAAATAAAACGTTCTCTCTCTGGAGCAGGTTGTCAGACAACAAAAGAAAGACGCAAAAACTGGCTAACAAAGTCTGCTCAGCTAACACTGTCCCAACAATTCCATATATACTGTTGCAAGTTACGTTTCTCATAAATCATGTGATTTCTCCCAAACTAGAAATCAGAAACTAGCCTGTGCCATATATGGATATTCCTGTATTATATCACTCTCTCCTGATGTGGGTTCATGTGGACAGTCGGTGGCCATTGGCTAATTAGCTATCAGTTCTGCGTGCAGTTAGTCACAGAGCAAAAATTACATAGAACAATACCCTTGAGTCCTGTCACCCCAAGTCAGTCTATCAGCAGCTTCCAAGGTTATATCCATATTATATGAAAGGCATACTTAGCTGAATGTGCATCTGTGAAGTGTCTGTTCTCAGTTCCTGAGAAAGCACTGATTGTTACACAAGATGCTCAGTAGGCTAACATGTAAGAACCAAACAGAGCAATGCACAGGCCTCTGTAGCAGGCCTAGGCCTCCCTTAGTAACAAGCCTAGCACAGGAAGGAATTGTAGCGCTATAGAAGTGATAAGTAGTAGTAGTAACTGATAAGTAGTAATATACAAATCGTACGAGCCTCTGACCAGATACTTCCTGCACTCCAGCGGTTTATTGGCCAACTGGCAAAGTTCTGTGGCCTGCTCCTGTGGAACAGAATCTGTAAGACTGAGTGTACTGCGGACCAAAGACTACAAGTACAGGCTCGTGTAGAGCTGGTAGGACTGGATGCAGGCAATGAGCATCAAGGCCTGAAAAACAACAAAACAATCTAGAGTCCGAGCCTTTCTACCTGGGAAAGCCGAGGTATGAATCCTGGAGCTCCTAGCTCGTTTGAGGGTGGATTTGACCACCAGACAGTGGCGAGGCAGTTGGGCCCTCTCAAATCCAGGAGCCTTTGGTTACGATACTGCACATCCACCTTCTTAGGTGCGACCTACACTGAGAGGGGAGACTCCCAGTTCATCAGTACCATAACCCCTTCCTTAGGAGGAGACTCGTAGTCCAGGACAGTTAACATCTCTGCCCTGGTCTCTTCCTCCATCTGTAACTTAAATGGGACGGCAGAAGCCATCTCGCTGACAAAACCGGGGGGGGGGGGGAGGAGAAAAGAGAGAGAGAGAGAGACCCCTCAGGTGGAAATTTACGTCTCTCTTGAGGTGGGGAGGGATCAGAAGGTACCCTGTAAGGCTTCTCCTCCGAAAAGTAACGAGGGTCCTCTTCTAATTCCCATCAATGGTCCCATTCAGACTCCTCACTGTATTCCGACCGGGCTGAGTCTGTGCCTGCCTCGGCTCAGTGGAACCCTGTCCATGCCCTGAAGAGCCCTACTCTGATTCCACGGAAGCTTCCTCCCCCGACATGAGACTGGTACTTCTTTGTGTCGATGTCGACACCTTTTGAGGTGTCAAAGTCGAGATCTCTGCACAGACATAGATGGAGCCTCAGGAAGAATCTGGGGCTAATCAACAGCTGACACAAGCAACCTGGATGACTGAGTGGATTGCAGCTACAGCACCTGCACCAGCTCTCCTCGAGCAAGGCTTGGAACCTCTCATCAAAGAAAGGCATTGGCAAAGGCTGGGAAGCCAGGAGAAAGGCAGTGTCAAACTAGTAACAGGGACCCCGGCTGCTCAGACTTGCGCACCAGCACCTCTTCTAAAGAGAGGGAGCACTCCCCTCAGTGCCTGCACTTCTCGGATATCAGCGACCTGGCGCCCACAGCACCATGCATACATCGATGAGGACAGACGTTTATTTATTTTAAAAGCTTATATACCACCTAGACCTAGGTGGTTTCCATTAAAACCATTCATAATCAACCACAAATACAAAAACATTACTCAGCATCAAGCAGTAGACATAATTACCAAAACGCAGAAACAAACAATTTTGTTTTCAAAATTTTTAAAAACTGCTTAAGGTCAGAGCATCGCCGAAGTTGGCCAGACAGTTCATTTCACAAGGAGATTCCAGCTGACACAAAAGCCAAAGCTCTTGTATCAGCATATCGCAATTGCATAACTGCATCAACAGAAATACACATAGTAGATTCTGAGCTTAACATACATCAGAGACGGTACACCTGCAGCACTTGCTTCAGATAAAACGGAGCAGAAGCAAACAACGCCTGATGAACGTCAGCACCTTAAAATGAATCCTTTGTGCCACTGGAAGCCAGTGCAGTTGTTTAAGAGTAGGTGTCACATGTGAAAATCTAGATAAACCCACAATTGTTCTCACAGCAGCATTCTGGACTATCTGCAATGCTTTAACTCCTGAAGCAGCCATACCAACTTACAAGGCATTGCAGTAGTCCAGTCACATCAAAATCATACTTTGAACCACACAACAGTGATCATATGAAGTACGCATAGATTTTAATCTAAAAGTCATATATAATTGTCTAAAGGCTGTTTGAACCAACATTAGCAACCTGGGATTTCATTGTAAGCCTAAGATCCAGCATCATCCCCAACAATTTCATCTCTTTCTTAACCAGAACATTTATATCTCCCAAGCAAACCGTCTTAGGCCACGCTTTCAATTCTTCCCGTCCCACAATCATTACCTCTATTTTTGCCATATTTAAAACTAAATCATTCTGGCCTTCTTTTGATACTCAGCATCATGGTCCTTTGGTGTTGATGAGAACAACATAGAATGTATACGTGTCCTCGGTGGTGGGTCTGATACTGACTGCTCCCAGGTCCTACTTTCAGCATCCGATGTCGAGAGGTGGAGACCTTCTCGATACCGGTGCACTCCTAGTGGATGCTGAAGCCTTCACAGCCATTGAGGTCGATGCTTCTGGTGCCGATGATGATGTACCAGCCTTTGAGGAGCCAAAAAAAAAGTCTCTCCTGTTGGAACTGACATGCCCTGTGTGTCCTCAACTGCAATTTTTAAAACAGAGAGAACAAGAATTAGGCTAATGGTCAAGCCAAGGCACCAAGAATGCAGGTCCATCACAGAAACCACCCGATTACACTGGGCACACCTTTTGAAGCCATTGGGGGTCTTCTGAGACATCGAGAAAAGAATCATAGCGAATTTAAACTCTACAATTGTTAACTGAAAAAGGGGCAGCATTCAAATTGAGTTTGGTGTTCTGGCCTAACAACTCACGAAAAATAAAGGTTAAGAGCTGAAAAAAAACTAGTAAAATTAAAGGAATATAACAATGAAAAAAATTCTTCAAAGAAGGAGAAAAAATACCTGCACGGGAAGGCACTGTGAAAAAGAGATGCACACGCTGCGAGAACATGTCCTCCCTGACCTGCGGAAAATAAAGACTGAGGGACCAAGCATTGCATGTGGGGGGGAGGGGGGGGGCGCAGGAAAACAGTAGCACATGCACAGTAGGACGCTGTAAGTTAAAATCCGCATTTGGCTTTGTTGGATGACATCAACCAGTTGTGACAATACAACTGCCAGCTTGTCCTCGAAGAAATAAGCACATCATTATGATGCATTTTAACAGTATCAAGGTGTTGCTGCAGCCATGGTGTCATGGATGGAAAAAGTCTGAGCGGCACTGACTCAATGCAAAGCTTGGAATCAGTGGTGCAAGAGAAGAAAATGGATACAAATGATTTACTTATATCTGTTGTTTATTTATATTATTTATTTTTAAAACTTTCTCTTACTTCTGTAACTAAAGGGCTACAGATCACATTCTTGGGATCCTTTTATTAAGATGCGCTAAATGCTAAGAAGCCCATAGGAATAACATGAGCTTCTTAACATTTAGAGCACACTAATCGTTAGAACATGCTAAATCTTGTTAGTGCACCTTAGTAAAAGGAGCCCTTAATCTCTGATATTTATTTACTTACTACTACATGGGGATATGTCTATTAAATTACACAAATAAATGGGCTTGGCGCATGCTAATGTAGGACCTTCCTGTGCAATAAGCTCATTTCTAGCGTGTCTGGGAAACAGTGCAATTTCCAGTATTTCTCTTTCAGGTTGTGCACTAATGTTTGCATTAGAGCAAGCAACCTGAAAAACAATTGATGGTGAAGCACTTGCCACTACCTATTTAGGAAGTACTAAAAGCTCTCACATTAGAGACATGTTAATCAGTTAGGCTGCGGGAACTGGAACGTACTAGCTGGATAGCAAGTTCATACCCATTCTCCGCTAAAAAAAGGAAGAGAAGAAATAAGCACAAGAAGCATCTAAAGTAAAAGTTTTTAAGTAAAGTTTCACAGCAGCTTTTTCAATGATATAGGCCAGTTGTTCCCAAACCTAGTTCTGGAGGCACCCCAGTCATGTTTTCAGGATATCCACAATAACTATTCATGACAGTGATTTGCATGCAGTGGAGGCAGTGTATGCAAATCTCTGGGAACCACTGCTATAGGCAAAATGCCTTTAGTCAATGATTAATTTAAAATATGCTGAATCAGTCTAATAACCACACGTTTTTAAGACCATTACAACAGAAGGATGACAAACATCCAACACACAAGGGGAATTATTCACCTATTTCAAAAGATTAATCACCTATCATCTGCCTCTGAAAAGCTCTCTCAAACAGACTCCATAGGTAGATCAATTTTCAATGGCAGACAATCTCTTACAAATTCTCAAATAAAGCGAATGCTACATACCTGTAGAAGGTATTCTCCGAGGACAGCAGGCTGATTGTTCTCACTGATGGGTTGACGTCCTCGGCAGCCCCCTCCATCGGAAAGTTTACTAGCAAAGGCCTTTGCTAGTCCTCGCGCGCCCATGCGCACCGCGCATGCGCGGCCGTCTTCCCGCCCGAAACCGGCTCGAGCCGGCCAGTCCAGTATGTAGCAAGACAATACACTTCAAGGGAAGACTCAACTCCAAAGGGGAGGCGGGCGGGTTTGTGAGAACAATCAGCCTGCTGTCCTCGGAGAATACCTTCTACAGGTATGTAGCATTCGCTTTCTCCGAGGACAAGCAGGCTGCTTGTTCTCACTGATGGGGTATCCCTAGCCCCCAGGCTCACTCAAAACAACAACCATGGTCAATTGGGCCTCGCAACGGCGAGGACAGAACTGAGATTGACCTAAAAAATTTACCAACTAACTGAGAGTGCAGCCTGGAACAGAACAAACAGGGCCCTCGGGGGGTGGAGTTGGATCCTAAAGCCCAAACAGGTTCTGAAGAACTGACTGCCCGAACCGACTGTCGCGTCGGGTGTCCTGCTGCAGGCAGTAATGAGATGTGAATGTGTGGACAGATGACCACGTCGCAGCTTTGCAAATTTCTTCAATGGAGGCTGACTTCAAGTGGGCTACCGACGCAGCCATGGCTCTAACATTATGAGCCGTGACATGACCCTCAAGAGCCAGCCCCGCCTGGGCGTAAGTGAAGGAAATGCAATCTGCTAGCCAATTGGATATGGTGCGTTTCCCTACAGCCACTCCCCTCCTATTGGGGTCAAAAGAAACAATTGGGCGGACTGTCTGGTGGGCTGTGTCCGCTCCAGATAGAAGGCCAATGCTCTCTTGCAGTCCAATGTGTGCAGCTGACGTTCAGCAGGGCAGGAATGAGGACGGGGAAAAAATGTTGGCAAGACAATTGACTGGTTCAGATGGAACTCCGACACAACCTTTGGCAAGAACTTAGGGTGAGTGCGGAGGACTACTCTGTTATGATGAAATTTGGTGTACGGGGCCTGGGCTACCAGGGCCTGAAGCTCACTGACTCTACGAGCTGAAGTAACTGCCACCAAGAAAATGACCTTCCAGGTCAAGTACTTCAGATGGCAGGAATTCAGTGGCTCAAAAGGAGGTTTCATCAGCTGGGTGAGAACGACATTGAGATCCCATGACACTGTAGGAGGCTTGACAGGGGGCTTTGACAAAAGCAAACCTCTCATGAAGCGAACAACTAAAGGCTGTCCTGAGATCGGCTTACCTTCCACACGGTAATGGTATGCACTGATTGCACTAAGGTGAACCCTTACAGAGTTGGTCTTGAGACCAGACTCAGACAAGTGCAGAAGGTATTCAAGCAGGGTCTGTGTAGGACAAGAGCGAGGATCTAGGGCCTTGCTGTCACACCAGACGGCAAACCTCCTCCAATGGAAGAAGTAACTTCTCTTAGTGGAGTCTTTCCTGGAAGCAAGCAAGATGCGGGAGACACCCTCTGACAGACCCAAAGAGGCAAAGTCTACGCCCTCAACATCCAGGCCGTGAGAGCCAGAGACTGGAGGTTGGGGTGCAGAAGCGCCCCCTCGTCCTGTGTGATGAGGGTCGGAAAACACTCCAATCTCCACGGTTCTTCGGAGGATAACTCCAGAAGAAGGGGGAACCAGATCTGACGTGGCCAAAAAGGAGCAATCAGAATCATGGTGCCTCGGTCTTGCTTGAGTTTCAACAAAGTCTTCCCCACCAGAGGAATGGGAGGATAAGCATACAGCAGACCCTCCCCCCAATCCAGGAGGAAGGCATCCGATGCCAGTCTGCCGTGGGCCTGAAGCCTGGAACAGAACTGAGGGACTTTGTGGTTCACTCGAGATGCGAAGAGATCCACCAGGGGGGTGCCCCACGCCTGGAAGATCTGTCGTACCACACGGGAATTGAGCGACCACTCGTGAGGTTGCATAATCCTGCTCAACCTGTCGGCCAGACTGTTGTTTACGCCTGCCAGATATGTGGCTTGGAGCACCATGCCTTGACGGCGAGCCCAGAGCCACATGCTGACGGCTTCCTGACACAGGGGGCGAGATCCGGTGCCCCCCTGCTTGTTGACATAGTACATGGCAACCTGGTTGTCTGTCTGAATTTGGATAATTTGGTGGGACAGCTGATCTCTGAAAGCCTTCAGAGCGTTCCAGATCGCTCGCAACTCCAGAAGATTGATCTGTAGATCGCGTTCTTGGAGGGACCAACTTCCTTGGGTGTGAAGCCCATCGACATGAGCTCCCCATCCCAGGAGAGACGCATCCGTGGTCAGCACTTTTTGTGGCTGAGGAATTTGGAAGGGACGTCCCAGAGTCAAATTGGACCAAACCGTCCACCAATACAGGGATTCGAGAAAACTCGTGGACAGGTGGATCACGTCCTCTAGACCCCCAGCGGCCTGAAACCACTGGGAGGCTAGGGTCCATTGAGCAGATCTCATGTGAAGGCGGGCCATGGGAGTCACATGAACTGTGGAGGCCATGTGGCCCAGCAATCTCAACATCTGCCGAGCTGTGATCTGCTGGGACGCTCGCACCCGCGAGACGAGGGACAACAAGTTGTTGGCTCTCGCCTCTGGGAGACAGGCGCGAGCCGTCCGAGAATCCAGCAGGGCTCCTATGAATTTGAGTTTCTGCACTGAGAAGATGGGACTTTGGGTAATTTATCACAAACCCCAGTAGCTCCAGGAGGCGAATAGTCATCTGCATGGACTGCAGGGCTCCTGCCTCGGATGTGTTCTTCACCAGCCAATCGTCGAGATATGGGAACACGTGCACCCCCAGCCTGCGGAGTGCCGCTGCTACCACAGCTAGGCACTTTGTGAACACCCTGGGCGCAGAGGCGAGCCCAAAGGGTAGCACACAGTACTGGAAGTGGCGTGTGCCCAACTGAAATCGCAGATACTGTCTGTGAGCTGGCAGTATCGGGATGTGTGTGTAGGCATCCTTCAAGTCCAGAGAGCATAGCCAATCGTTTTGCTGAATCATGGGGAGAAGGGTGCCCAGGGAAAGCATCCTGAACTTTTCTTTTACGAGATATTTGTTCAGGGCCCTTAGGTCTAGGATGGGACGCATCCCCCCTGTTTTCTTTTCCACAAGGAAGTACCTGGAATAGAATCCCAGCCCTTCTTGCCCGGATGGCACGGGCTCGACTGCATTGGCGCTGAGAAGGGCGGAGAGTTCCTCTGCAAGTACCTGCTTGTGTTGGAAGCTGTAAGACTGAGCCCCCGGTGGACAATTTGGAGGTTTTGAAGCCAAATTGAGGGTGTATCCCTGCCGGACTATTTGCAGAACCCACTGATCGGAGGTTATGAGAGGCCACCTTTGGTGAAAAGCTTTCAACCTCCCCCCGACCGGCAGGTCGCCCGGCACTTGGATGTCGGCTATGCTCTGCTGGAGCCAGTCAAAAGCTCGCCCCTTGCTTTTGCTGGGGAGCCGCGGGGCCTTGCTGAGGCGCACGCTGCTGACGAGAGCGAGCGCGCTGGGGCTTAGCCTGGGCCGCAAGCTGTCGGGAAGGAGGATTGTACCTACGCTTACCAGAAGCATAGGGACCAGTCTTCCTTCCCCCGAAAAATCTTCTACCTGTAGAGGTAGAGGCTGAAGGCTGCCGGCGGGAGAACTTGTCGAATGCGGTGTCCCGCTGGTGGAGAGATTCTACCACCTGCTCGACTTTTTCTCCAAAAATGTTGTCCGCACGGCAAGGCGAGTCCGCAATCCGCTGCTGGAGTCTATTCTCCAGGTCGGCGGCACGCAGCCATGAGAGCCTGCGCATCACCACACCTTGAGCAGCGGCCCTGGACGCAACATCAAAAGTGTCATAAACTCCTCTGGCCAGGAATTTTCTGCACGCCTTCAGCTGCCTGACCACCTCCTGAAAAGGCTTGGCTTGCTCAGGGGGAAGAGCATCAACCAAGCCCGCCAACTGCCGCACATTGTTCCGCATGTGTATGCTCGTGTAGAGCTGGTAAGACTGGATCTTGGCCACGAGCATAGAAGAATGGTAGGCCTTCCTCCCAAAGGAGTCTAAGGTTCTAGGGTCTTTGCCCGGGGGCGCCGAAGCATGCTCCCTAGAACTCTTAGCCTTCTTTAGGGCCAGATCCACAACTCCAGAGTCATGAGGCAACTGAGTGCGCATCAGCTCTGGGTCCCCATGGATCCGGTACTGGGACTCAATCTTCTTGGGAATGTGGGGATTACTTAGTGGCTTGGTCCAGTTCGCAAGCAATGTCTTTTTCAGGACATGGTGCAAGGGAACAGTGGACGCTTCCTTAGGTGGAGAAGGATAGTCCA
Source organism: Microcaecilia unicolor (assembly GCF_901765095.1). NCBI lineage: Eukaryota > Metazoa > Chordata > Amphibia > Gymnophiona > Siphonopidae > Microcaecilia > Microcaecilia unicolor. The sequence goes on along the minus strand of NC_044033.1, from coordinate 216,533,041 downwards.
GGAGCTCAAACATTTCAGCCCTGGGCTCGTCCTCCACAACCACCGGGAAGGGGATGGCCGTAGACATCTCCCGGACAAAGGAAGCAAAAGACAGACTCTCGGGAGGAGAAAGCTGTCTCTCAGGAGAGGGAGTGGGATCAGAAGGAAGACCCTCAGACTCCTCGTCAGAGAAATATCTGGGGTCCTCCTCTTCCTCCCACGAGGCCTCACCCTCGGTGTCAGACACAAGTTCACGAACCTGTGTCTGCAACCTCGCCCTGCTCGACTCGGTGGAACCCCGTCCACGGTGGGGGCGTCGAGAGGTAGACTCCCTCGCCCGCATCGGCGAAGCTCCCTCCGCCGACGTAGTCGGGGAGCCTTTCTGGGAGGTGGCCGCGGTCGGCACCGCACGCGGTACCGACGTCGGGGACCTCAACCTGGGCGATGGGCCAGCCGGCGCCACGCTCGACGGTACCGGAGGCGCAAGCACCGCCGGTACCGGAGGGGTAGGGCGCAACAGCTCTCCCAGAATCTCTGGGAGAACGGCCCGGAGGCTCTCGTTTAGAGCGGCTGCAGAGAAAGGCTGAGAGGCCGATGCAGGCGTCGACGTCAGAACCTGTTCCGGGCGAGGAGGCTGTTCCGGGCTGTCCAGAGTGGAGCGCATCGACACCTCCTGAACAGAGGGTGAGCGGTCCTCTTGGTGCCGATGCCTGCTGGGTGCCGAATCCCTCGGCGACCCAGAGCTCTCGGTGCCGACATGGGGAGGAGACCGGTGTCGATGCTTCTTCGACTTCTTCCGAAGCATGTCACCGGAGCTCCCCGGCACCGACGAGGAGGACGTAGAATCCATCCGTCGCTTCCTCGGGGCCGAGACCGAAGAGGGTCGATCCCGGGGGGGCTGTACCGCAGGAGCCCTCAGGGTAGGAGGAGACCCACCCGAAGGCTCACCGCCACCAGCAGGGGAATGGACAGCCCTCACCTGCACTCCTGACGATGCACCTCCGTCCGACGACATCAGCAGACGAAGTCTCGGTACCACCGACGTCGATACAGTCGCCCGATGCCTCGGCGCCGATGCAGAGGTCCGATGCCTCGATGCAGTCGATGGAGCGGCAGCCAAGGAAGATGGTCCGGACGCTGACGACGTCGATGCACTCGATGCCTCCGGTGCCGATGCCGACGAAGAGCCCGAGAACAAAACGTTCCACTGGGCTAATCTCGCTACCTGAGTCCGCCTTTGTAACAGGGAACACAGACTGCAGTTCTGAGGGCGGTGCTGGGCCCCTAGACACTGAAGACACGCAGAGTGCCTATCACTGAGCGAGATTACCCGGGCGCACTGGGTGCACTTCTTGAAGCCGCTGGAAGGCTTCGATGTCATGGGCGGAAAAATCACGCCGGCGAAATCAAAAGCCGAAATGGCGAAAATTGAAGCACCAAAATTTAGAGGGAGAAAAATCTCGACCGAGGCCAAAAGAGGCCTACCCCGACAACGAAAGAAAACTTACGGGGCAAAAACTGAGAAATACGGGAAGGGCAGAAAACCCGAAAGGGTCTTCCGGAACACTACCGGAGCGCTTCCCGAACTTTTTCAGGAAAAAAAGGACAAAAAACACGTCGAAAAGGACGCGCGAGGTCGACTCTCTGGGGCACGAACGGCGTAACACGACCGTACCGAGTGCGGACGAAAGAAGACTGGCCGGCTCGAGCCGGTTTCGGGCGGGAAGACGGCCGCGCATGCGCGGTGCGCATGGGCGCGCGAGGACTAGCAAAGGCCTTTGCTAGTAAACTTTCCGATGGAGGGGGCTGCCGAGGACGTCAACCCATCAGTGAGAACAAGCAGCCTGCTTGTCCTCGGAGAATAACCTTAACGTTGTTATGAAAACCTATAGCAAATTCCTCACAGGTAATCAAACTAGTTCCATTTCTCTAGAGTCTCAATTGTACTCAAATTATGCACTACAGCAAACAGCTTTTTGATTGAGAAGGGGCTCCGACTCAATCCTTTTGGGGCCCATTTACTAAGCAGCAATAAAAAGTGGCCTGCAGAAGTGTAGGCGCGTGTACTGGGCACACACCGGGCCAGTTTTTACCGCATCTACAAAAAAATGGGACAGGAAAAGGGCCTGCGGTAGAAATGAAACCAGCACATGCCCCAAACCAGCCTGAGCCCTTAATGCCATCCACTGATCTAGCGTTAAAGGCTCACGCGTTACACGCACGGTGACTGGTCGGTGTGCACCAAGTGCCGATTACTAGCAGAACTGGCATGTGTAGGAGGAAATAATTCGCCCACGTGTTATGGGTGCGCACCAAATCTGAAATTACAGCCAGGAGGGCGCACTGGCCTGGCAGTTGTCTCATTTGGGTACATGCTGCATGCGCGTACAGCCTACCGCGGCTTGGTAGAAGGGCCCTTTTGTTAATAAATTTAGTTTTAGCTTGAAAGGTGACCGAACAATATAACTGCAAATGTAAATTACATTGTTCCAAGGTTATTCTCAAGGGAAAATTCCTCCATTCACATTTAAGCAAATCAGACCGCATAAAAGTCAGTCCTATCTTTATGCAGTTAAATGCTAAATATTGCACTTAACCGCATAACAGAGCTGGCTCCATAAACTTAGATATTCAATGCTGGTGCCCGGACATAGTCAGTCATTTAATATCCAGGAAAAACACAGATGCCAGATTAAAAAAAAAAAAAAAGACTCACCGCTTGTGGCTGAATATCAACCCCTATGTGTCAACACCCCATGTTGCTGTTGCCATGAAGTGTATCTATCTATGGCACCTGAAAATTCCATGCCGAAAAAAAAAATACACCGAGGTATATTCTATAAAGTATGCCTACATTTAGGCACACTTTATATAATATGCTTAAATTTCCACGCGGATTATAGAATACGAAGAGCGCCCGTCCGTGTGATTTAATTTAGTCCTGGGCAGTTACGCCCAAGTAAAACTTAGTGTAAATCCAGATGCCTAAGTTAGGCACAGACTGGGTGTATTCTTCAAAGCACATAGATTAGAGAAGCACCTACAACCCACCTATTCAACACCCCCTTTTCAACTATGCAACTTAGAATTTACGCACATCACGTTGCAGAATAAGCTTAGACAGTTGTGTGCATATACTAAGTAATGGCAATTAGTCAACAATTGTTTTAATTGGCAATTACTGGCACTGATTGGCTTGTTATAAACTGTGCGTGCAAATCCAGAATATAACTGGATTTGCGCACACAACTTTAAGTAGCGCTATACATAATCCAGGAGACTTTGCTTTCAACAGAGTAAATATTGATGCTGTTACGTCAGTGCAACCCCATCAGCCACCTGCACTGCTCAATTTCAGTGAAGCTCTAAATAGGTTACGACTGAGGTACCCTCCCTCCCCACCGGTAGATGCCGTAGACTGGATATGTGCATGACTTGACGTCACCTGGCTCCAAGTCGAGGATCATGTCCAGCGCTTGCCGGTAATGTGGCACTTGCTCATTTAGCCCAGTCAAGTTAAATTTGTCCTGAATGTAGTCTTCATCCACCTGCAGGACAAAGGGACAAACACAGGCCCTCAGACTCTGTGGCAGTGTGAGAGGAAAGAGACCAAAAGAAAGAGTGAATCAAGCACATAAGAGAGTAAACGCCATCAGGCCCGGTCCTATAATGCAGCACAACCACACTCTATGACCAATTTCCAACACCACAAAAGTTACAGCTATTAACCCAATGCAAAACCCTGGATATATAATCTCCATACACAGGGTGGGCGGGACTGTAAGAATATGAAGCCTGCTGATCTTGGAGAATACCTGCTACAGGTAAGTATCTATGCTTCATCCGAGGACAAGCAGGCTTCAATATTCTCAGAAGTGGTGAATCCCTAGCATCCAGTGCTCACCCAAAACAACAAACATTGGTTAATTGGGCCCCGCAAAGGTGAGGACATAACAGAGATTAACCTGAAACTATATACAACTGAGTGAGAGTGCAGCCTGGAACAAAATAAAATGGGTCTAGGAGGGTGGAGTTGGATTCTAGACCCCAAAAAGATTCTGCAACGCTGACTGCTCAAAATGACTCTTGCATCGGGTATCCTGCTCAAGGCAGTAATGAGATGTGAATGTCAGGACTGAAGACCACGTCACAGCCTTACAAATTTCTTCAACAGAGGCTTACCTCAAGTGGGCTACCGACGCAGCCATGGCTCTGACATTATGAGCTGTGACATGACCCTCTATGGCCAGCCCAGCCTGGGCATAAGTGAAGGAATTGCAATCTGCCAGCCAATTAGAAATGGTGGGTTTCCAGATGGCAACCCCTATCCTGTTGGGATCAAAAGAAACAAAAAGCTGGGCGGACTGTATGTGGGGCCTTGTTTGCTCCATATAGTAGGCCAATGCTCTCTTGCAATCTAAGATGTGCAAGCTGCTTTCGCCAGGATGGCCATGAGGTTGGGCAAAGAATGTTGGCACGACAAGTAACTGGTTCAGATGGCACTCCACCACCACCTTCAGCAGGAACTTAGGGTGCGTGTGGAGGACTACTCTGTTGTGATAAAACTTAGTATAAGGTGCATCAATGACCTTCCAGGTCAAGTACTTTAGACGGCAGGAATTCAGTGGCTCAAAAGGAGCTTTCATCAGCTGGGTTAGAACGACATTAAGATCCTATGACATTGGTGGAAATTTGACTGGGGGCTTTGACAAAAGCAACCTCTCATGAAGCAAACAACTAGAGGCTGTCCAGTGATGGGCTTACCCTCTACACACTGATAAGCAGCACTAATAGCACTAAGGTGAGCCCTTACTGTGTTGGTCTTGAGACCAGACTCTGATAAGTATAGAAGGTATTCAAGCAGGGTCTGTGTAGTGCAAGTAAGGGGATCTAGGGCCTTGTTCTCACACCAGATGGCAAACCTCCTCCACTTAAGAGTAGCACCTCTTAGTGGAATCTTTTCTGGAAGCCAGCAAAACCCGGGAGACACCCTCCGAAAGACCCAAGGAAGTGAATTCTAGGCTCTCAACATCCAAGCTGTGAGAGCCAGAGACTAGAGCTTGGGATGTAGAAGTAACCTCTACATGATGAGGGTCGGGAAAAACACTCCAATCTCCACGGTTCTTCGGAGGATAATTCCGGAAGAAGGAACCACATCTGCTGCAGCCAATATGGTGCGATCAGAATCACGGTTCCGCGGTCTTGCTTGAGTTTCAAACAAAGTCTCTCCCACGAGGTATTGGAGGATAAGCATACAGAAGGCCTGTCCCCCAACTGAGGAGGAAGTTAGCCTGCTGTGGGCCTGAAGCCTGAAAAAACCAAAAGGACCTTGTGATTGAGCTGAGTGGCAAAAAGATCCACGCTCAGAAGATCTTGCGTGCTACACACATATGGAGAGAACTCGTGCAGTTGTATTATCCTGCTTAGCCTGTCAGACACAGTGTTTGCGCCCGTCAGATAAGTGCCTTGAAGAAACATGCCGTGTTGCCGAGCCCAATGCCACATCCGGACTGTCTCCTGATAGAGGGCGAGATCGTGTCCCCCCTCCCGCTCGTTGGTGTAATACATTGCAACCTGGTAAGACAGCTGATCTCTGAAAGCCTTTAGTGTGTTCCAGATCGCTCGAAGCTCCAGGAGGATATCTGAAGATTCGTTTCCTGGGCGGACAAGCACCTTGAGTGTGAAGTCCATCTACATGAGCTTCCCACCGAGGAGAGATACATCAGTCAGCAGCACTTTCTGTGGCTGAGGAATTTGGAATGGCAGTCCCAGAGTCAAATTGGATCAAATGGTCCACCACTGTAGAGAGCATTCAAGCTCTGGGGACAACTGAATGACATCTTCTAGACTCCCCGTGGCCTGATACCACTGAGAAGCCAGGATCCATTGAGCTGATCTCATGTGAAGATATACCATGGGAGTAATGTACACTGTGGAAGCCATGAGGTCCAACAATCTCAACATATGCCGTTCTGTGATCTTCTGAGAGGCACGAACCCTGGACGCCAGTGAGACAAGATTGTCTGCTCGCGTCTCCGGAAGATAGGCTCAAACCATCAGCGTGTCAAGCAGGGCTCCTATGAACTCCAATCGCTGAACAGGGTGGAGATAGGACTTGGGGTAGTTTAAAACGAACCCTAGTAGCTCTAGGAATCTGCATGGACTCCTGAGCACCATCCTCTGAGGTGCACTTCACTAGCCAATCATCAAGATACAGGAACACATGGACTCCCAGTCTGTATAGCGATGCTGCAACTACTGCTAGACACTTGGTGAAAACCCTGGCAGCTGACGCGAGGCCAAATGGCAACAAACAATACTGGAAGTGATGTGTTCCCAGCCAAAATCGAAGATACTTCTGGTGGAATGGAAGTATCGGGATGTGAATATATGCATCCTTTAAGTCTGGAGAGCACAGCCAATAATTTTTCTGAATCATGGGGAGAAAGGTGCCCAGGGAAACCATCCTGAACTTTTCTCCGACTAAAAATTTGTAAAGGGCCCTCATGTCTAGGATGGGATGCATCCCCCCTGTCTTTTTCTGCACAAGGCAGTACCTGGAATAGAATCCCTGCGTTTCCTCTTCTGGTGGAACGGGTTTGACCACACGGGCCTTCAGAACGGCAGAGAGTTCCTCTGCAAGTACTTGCCTGTGCTGAGAGATGAAAGAATGAGCTCTCGGTGGGTAATTTGGAGAGCCAATTGAGGGCGTATCCAAGACAGACTATATGAAGAACCCACCGGCCAGAGGTTATAAGAGGCCACCTTTGGTGAAAACATTTTAGCCCCCCCCCCCCCCCCCCCCGGCAAGTTGTCCAGGACCGACACTTTTACTGCGGTTATGCTCTGTTGGAGCCAGTACAAAAGTTTACCCCCTGCTTTGACTGGGGAGCAGCAGGGGCCTTAGGCACAGGCTGTTGATGTGAACGAGTGCGCTGAGGCTGAACCTGAGTAGGCTGACGAGCCGCAAGAGCGTACCTACACCTAGAATAGTAGTAGGACCACTCCGTGGCTTGCCAAAAACCCTCCGAAATGAGGAGGTGGATACAGAAGGTGTCCAGCGGGAGAGAGAAGAGATGGTTTCATTGTGTTTCTTGATCTGGTCAGTGACCTCAACCTTCCTTCCATAAAGGTTATCCCCCCGGCAAGGGGTATCCGCCAACCTCTGCTGAACAGAATGTTCCAAGTCAGAAACACGCAGCCATGAGAATCTGCGCATTGCTATACTTTGAGCAGAGATCCTGAATGCCACATCGAAAGTGTCAAAAGTGCCACTGGCCAAGAACTTTGACACACCTGTTGCTTGACCAACTGGCGAAAAGGCTCAGCCTGCTCCGAAGTTTCACAAGTAAACACGTGTGAAGAGCTGGTATGACTGTGTACGGGAGATCAGCACTGAAGCCTGGTACATGTTCCTCCCAAAAGAATCCAGGGTTGTAGCTTTCCTGCCTGGGGGCGCCGAGGCACAGTCCCTAGTAGTCTGGCTCTTTTGAGAGCAGATTCACCACCAAGGATCGTGAGGCAACTGAGGCCTTACAAACCCATGTTCACTGTGGATCCGACACTGGGTGTCAATCTTGGGCACAACAGGGACCAACAGAGGGGACACCCAGTTCCTGACAAGGAGTACCTCGTGGAAAGGTGCCAACACAGCCTCCTTAGGAGGAGATGTTTAGTCCGGGACCTCGAGCATCTTGGCCCTGGGCTCATCCTCCACCAAATTTCCTTGACAAAAGATAGGAAAGAAAGGCTCTCAGGTGGAGACCGTCTCCTTTCAGGTGGGGAGGGCTCAGAAGGGATCCCATAAAACCCATCTGAGGAAAAGTATCTGGGATCTTCCTCTGATTCCCATGAGCGCTCCTCCTCGGTGTCGGACAGGATCTCCTTATTGGATGTCTGAGACCGAACATGCCTCGATGCCAAGGAGCCATGTCCTCGAGACCAGCGTCGAGAAACTGGCTCCCACCTCGATTCCGGTGAAGCTTCCTCTATGGATGTCGAGGGGATACCGGCTTAGGTGGAAGTTGATACCGGTGCTGCAAGCGCCGCCGGCATCGGAGGCCGCACCACAGGCTGAGAGTCAGGTGGGGCCACAGCGGAAGGTATGGCGGGCGCAAGCACCCCCCCCCCCCCGATATACATCGCTGCATAAGGCCATCCAGCAGCTCAGGGAGCAAGGCCTGAATGTGCTCATCGAGGGCCGACACTGGGGAAAAGCTGGGATACCGGTTGGGGTGCAGTTTGCAGAACTGCTGGGGTTGATACGGGAGCAGGATCTCAGCTGCTTGGAGACGGTCAAATCAGCACCTCCTGTATGGCGGGAGAGCGGTCTTCCTGGCGCCAACGCTTCTCAGGTGCCGAATCCTTTGACTCCCCAGAGCTCCCGGCACCATGTAATCAAGGACAACAAGAATGAAGAAATTCTAACAAAGCCCTATGTTTCTCCATCACCCCTTCTCCCTCAGGAGATGAATAGGGTAGATCTTTCACATTCTGGGGAAGGGATGGAATTCTAGATAGTGACAAGGCTGTACAAACTCATGAACCAAGACTACCTACATCTTGTATCTTTTCAACTGGAGGGCAAGAACTAGTTCCCAAGAAATGGGAAGGAACCAATATTGAGAACATTCCTGAAGGAATGGCACACTCACTGTGTAGGCGGAAAGGGCCATGTGACAGGTGTATTACCCACAAGTTGAAAATCATATCATCTTCTCCTGTGCCCCACCTACTTTGTCTACTTCCTCCCAACCACCCCTGTGATCCTCTCTTGCCAGGCACTCACCTCACAGAAGAATTCATTGCCCCGTAGGCCACAGAACCAGGAGATCCAAGAGACCTCTTCTGAGCTGCTCATGTTTGTGTATTCTGCAGAAAGATAGGAAGCAGATAGGGAGTAAGAATTCACTAAGTGGTACGTGCAGACAAACCTTCAGAATTTAGGGAAAAGTCAATCACAGCACCCAAGTCTTCTGTAGCATAATTTTTTATAACAGGTCACCTAGATAGAAGTGCAAGTAGGCACCTATTTTGGGGTTATTTTATAAAGACAATCTAAGCAGCCTATGAATCTTTATAAAAAGGCTGCACAAAAACAAAAACTGCAACAATGTGAACTTCACCAATGTACATTTACACTTGCACCAGCTCCACTCAAACATGCCTACATTCGGGTCAAAAAGCATGAATTTTCTCCATTCCTACAATGCAAGTACTGCCTGCAGTAATTTAACAAAACCCTTTTCTGCTTGTAAAACAAAATTTGGGAAAAAAAAAAAAAAAGTTACAAAATTATCCCCCAAAAGTTGAACAAACATTAGTTTGGCTCCAAATACCAGCTTTGTCTCCACAGTTTCTTTAGCAGGTCTCATTCTTATTTTAACACAAAAGGATTTGTTCCTTCTCATTTGTTTGGGTAATGAGGTGCATACTGAAAACCAACTTGTTAAGAAGGCCTACCCCCCTGATCCAAGTTAACTTTCTACTTCCTGTGACACAGCAAAACTATTGACCGTATTGGACTTCTATCACCACCCGCTCTTTATTTCTTTGTTGCCTTATACTTATGTTTCTTACATGCTTACTACTATATTGTGTATTTGTATTTTACTGAACCGGAGCCTGCCTCTTCGGTATTGTGTAAGCCACATTGAGCTTGCAACTGAGTAGGAAAATGTGAGATATAAATGTGTTAAATAAATAAATACCTTCTTTCTTCCTTTTAAATCTCTCTTTGGAAGAGAGAACTGCCACTTTTTACTGTATAACCTACCCATTTGCATATGTTACTCCTGGGGGAATTCCTCACATTCGAGAATCTGCACAGATTTTGTGTGTTTCTGCACAGAATTTCTCATGCTGCCATGATGTAAAGCAGTAGCTGAAAAGCAGCAGGTATCATGCTCTTCCTGCACAGCTCTGGAACGGTGTGATCCAAGCAGTGATGAAGTCATATGCTGTTTTCAATAGACAGGACATCACAGGACTTCATATAGCTGCCCTGGTTTGGCAGAGGTGCTGACAGTGTTGTGAGGGACTGTAGAGGTGACACTGAGAAACAGACCAGTGGTAATGGGATGTGTGAGATGAACTGGGAGAGTGCTGAAGAGGGGGCTGAGGTAGGGAAAGGGGTACAGTGGCTCTGTAGGGGGAAGAATGATCTACTGTCTTATGGTTTCAGGGATTTTTATCTGTCAATAAGCAGAGTCCATGAGGAGCTGCAAGCAGCACCAACTTCTTTCAGCTACTGATAATTATAACCAGCCATGAACACAGACTGCCGTGCAAATGTAGGTGTTGGCAGCTGCAATAAGTTGGCGCAGCTTGCAGCCAGATCTCCCTCGACACTCTTTTGCTTACAAAAGAGCATAATAATTGCCATACTGAGTCACACTGAAGGTCTATCTAGCTCATTATCCTGTTTCAATCAGTGGCCACTGGCAGAATCCCAAAAAGTAGCAAGATTCAATGCTAGCGATTCCAGAGATAAGTAGGGCTTTCCCCAGACTTTTCTTCCAGGAACTTGTCCAAATCTTTTCTTAAACCTAGATATGCTAACTGCTGTTAGTTAAGCTCTGGAACTTGCCAGAGGATGCACTATTTGCCGAGTGAAAAAAATATTTTCTCCTATTTGTTTTCAAAGTATAACCATGTAACTTCATGGAGTGTCCCCTAGTCTTTCTATTTTTAAGTTACTTACCTGTAGCAGGTATTCTCCCAGAACAGTAGCATCCCACACTTGGGAATCCTTAACCACCAGGGTCATCGAAAACAACATTAGGACAAGTCTCGAAACGGGCAAGACTAACTTAAAAAATAATATAAAGACTGGTTAAAACTGCAGCCTGGAACAGAGTAAAAATGGGCCTAGGAGGGTGGAGATGGATTCTAGATACCAAACAAGTTCTGCAGAACTGTCTGACCTAACAGACTGTCATAAAGAGTATTGTTTTTGAGGCAGTAGTGAGATGTGAATGTGTGTACCGAAGACCACACTGCAGGCTTGCATATCTCCTCAATGAAGGCAGACTTAAGTGAGCTGCCGAGGTCATGGCTCTTGCATTGTGAGCCGTGACATGGCCCTCAAGATTCAACCCAGCCTGGGCGTAAGAAAAGGAGATGCAATCTGCAAGCCAATTGGACAAAGCTTACTGATAGCTATCCTCATCTTGTTTGAGTCGAAAGAAACAAGAAGTTGAGTGAACTGTCTATAGGCTTTAGCCCGCGCCATATAGAAGGCTAAGGCTCTCTTATAGTCCAAGATATGAAGTACATTTTCGCCAGGGTGGCCATGAAGTATTGGGAAGAATGTTGGCAAGACAACTGACTGGTTAAGATGGAATTCCGACATTCCTCAGGAAGAAACTTAGGATGCATGCTAAGAACTATCCTGTTATGATGAAATCTTATGTAAGACAGACAGGCTACTAGGGCCTGAAGCTCACCGACTTTGTAAGCTGAAGTGACTGTCACCAAAAACAAGACCTTCCAGGTCAGGTACTTCAGATGAGAGACATCAAGAGGCTCAAAAGGAGCTTTCACCAGCTGGGTAAGGACAGCATTGAGAATCAACTAGAGGCTGTACAGAGATGGGATTGCTCCCTACAGGGTGGTGATATGCACTGATTGCAGAAAGATTAATCCTTACAGTGCTGGTTTTCAATCAGACTCAGAGAGGTGTAGGAGGTATTCAAGCAGTTTTTGTGGATCTAGAGCCCTGCCCACATACCAAAAACGGCAAACCTCCTACACCTCTTAGTGGAACCTTTCCTGGAAGCCAACAGGCTTGGAGACACCCTCTTGCAGATTCAAAGATTGAAATTCTAAGCTCTCAACATCCAGGATGTGAAGGCCAGGGTCTGGAGGTTGGGATGCAGAAGAAACCCCATTCTTCGGTGTGATAAAGGTCAGAAAACAATCCAACCTCCACAGTTCTTCGGAGGATAACTACAGAAGTAGAAGGAAGCAGATCTGCCTCGGCCAGTAGGGTGCTATTAAGATCATGGTTCCCCGGTCTTGCTACAGTTTAAACAAAGTCATTAGAGGGGTGGGAGGATATGCATACAAGAAACACTCCTCGCTAATTCAAGAGGAATGCATCTGATGTTAGTCTGTCATGTGATCTGAGTCTGGAGCAGTACTGAGGGACTTTGTTGTTGAGATGAGTGGCAAAGGGGTGCCCCACACTCGAAGAATCTCACAGGTTACGTCCATATTGAGATACCACTCATGCGGTTACATGACCCTGCTTAGCCTGTCTGCCAGGTATGTGGCTCTGAGCATCACTGCCACATCCTGACACAAGGGGTAAGAATCCATACCCCCCTGCTTGTTGACACAGTACATTGCAACCTGTCTGTCTGTATTAGAATTATTTGGCTCCTAAGTCAATCTCTAAAAGTCTTTACAACGTTCTAAATCACCCACAGTTCCAGAAGATTGATATGAAATTTGACCTCCTGGGAGGACCAAGTGCTCTGAGTGTGAAGTCCATCTACATGAGCTCCCCAGTCCAGGCTGGATGCATCTGTCAAAATCTTTTTATGGAGGCAGAATTTTCAATAGAGTCTGAATTACATTTAATTAGTTTCTAAGAAGCAAACCCTAAATAAAATTACAACAATCAAAAGGATCATTATATTCATCTGATATCCCTAGTACCTTAAGAAATTTTAATTAAACAACTCTATAATACTAATTCTGCAGGAAACAAAACATATCTTGGAATCCCTATGGATTGAAATTCCATGTGTAAAGGAGAAAAGTATAGTGATGAGAGTGTACTACTGTCTGCCTGGCCAGGATGAACAGACGGATGTAGAAATGTTATTGGAAATTAGGGAGGCTAACAAGCTGGGCAACACGATAATAAGGGAAAATTAGGTTCTTACCTTGGTAATTTTCTTTCCTTTAGTCATAGCAGATGAAGCCATTACGTATGGGTTGTGTCCATCAACCAGCAAGGGGAGATAGAGAGCACTCAACTTTACACAGTGCCTCATGGCCAGCCAGCTCCACTGCCTCTTCAGTATTTGAAGCTTCCAAAGCAGTATGGCAAACCACAATGGGAATAACATGAACTTTCCTCACAGCGAACGATGGCCCCTTAACAAGGGCATGAACACAAAAGGAGGGAATGAACACATCCTCCTGGAGGGAATAAACTCGTCCTCCTTATTGTATAACTGGAGGGGATACACACAACCTCCTGGAGGGAATAAACTCATCCTCCAAAACATAAACTGGAGGGAATGGACTCATCCTCCTATAAGTGAACATGAATCCTGAAGACTGTTTTCCAACTTTCTCCCAAGAAAGGAACTTCAGGAAACAAGAACAGAACCTGAAACAGATTCACAGCATACAGACAGTCATACAGGGAGGGCTCATGGCTTCATCTGCTATGACTAAAGGAAAGAAAATTACCAAGGTAAGAACCTAATTTTCCCTTCCTTGTCATCAAGCAGATGAAGCCATTACGTATGGAATGTAACAAAGCAATCCCTATATAGGGTGGGAACAGGTCATACCACGCGCTAGCACTTGTGCTCCAAAACGCGCATCCCTCCTAGCAGCCACATCCAGCCTGTAATGTCGGGCAAAAGAGAGCTTAGAAGCCCATGTTGCTGCACTGCATATCTCTTGACGAGAGAGTGCTCCAGTTTCAGCCCAAGAGGAAGAAATCGCTCTGGTAGAATGCACCTTAAAGGCTACAGGCGGAGACCGGCTAGCAAGCAGATAAGCTGAAAAGATAGTTTCTTTGAGCCAGCGGGCAATAGTGGTTTTAGACGCTGGAGACCCTCTGCGAGGACCTGATAGCAAAACAGATGATCATTGATCCTGAAAGAGATAGTAACTCGCAGATACTGCAGCAGAGTTCTGCGCACTTCCAACAGGTGCAACTGCCCAAAAGATTCTGGAAACTCCTCCTTATCAAAGGAGGGCAAAAAAATAGGCTGGTTTAGGTGAAATGCTGAAACCACCTTAGGCATGAAGGAAGGCACGGTCCGAACCGTGACCCTGGACTCTGAGAATTGCAGAAATGGGTCTCTACAGGACAGCGCCTGGAGCTCTGACACCCGTCTCGCCGAAGTAATGGCCACAAGAAAAACGGCCTTTATTGTCAAATCTTTCTCCGATGCTCGCCGAAGCGGTTCAAAAGGAGAAGCCTGCAGGGCCTTCAAAACAAGCCCCAGGTTCCAAGCTGGACAGGGTGCTCGCACGGAAGGCCGGAGCCGAAGCACCCCACTAAGAAACCATGCCACATCTGGATGAGCAGCTAAAGACACGCCTTCAACCTTACCACGAAGGGAGGCCAATGCGGCCACTTGCACCCGCAGGGAATTATAGGCCAAGCCTATTTGTACACCATCCTGCAAAAAGTCCAGAATCGGCGAGACAGGAGCCCGCATGAGTGTGATCGCTTTTGAAGCACACCAAGACTCAAACTGGCGCTAAATCCTGGCATAAGCCACGGAAGTGGAACGCTTGCGGGCCTGCAGGAGAGTGGAAATGACTGTTTGAATAGCCTTTGTCCCTCAATTGCGCCCTCTCAATCGCCATGCCATAAGGCCAAAGCGGCAGGCGTCCTCCATGGCTACAGGGTCCTGTGACAACAGGTTCGGTACCAGAGGTAAAGGAAGGGGAGCCTCCACTAGCATCTGTCGGAGGTCCGCATACCAAGGCCTCCTGGGCCAATCCGGGGCGATGAGGACCACTTCTCCTGGGTGCAGCCGAATCCGCAGGAGCACGCGCCCTATCAAGGGCCATGGAGGGAACACATATAGTAGGCCCGGAAGCCAAGGCTGAGTCAAGGCATCCAACCCTGCCGAGCGAGGAGCTCGCCGTCTGCTGAAGAAGCACGGGACTTTGGCATTTGAACTTGTCGCCATAAGATCCATCACGGGCTTGCCCCATTTGGCACATATCTGCAGGAATACTTCATCTGCTAGTTCCCATTCTGCTGGATCGATCTGATGCCTGCTTAGATAATTGGCTTGCACGTTGCTCTGACCTGCAATGTGAGCTGCCGAGAGAAGAGGCAGCTCGGCCCAGTGGCAAATCTGTTCGGCCTGCGCGGCCAGTGCTCTGCACTGAGTGCCGCCTTCTCGATTTATGTAGGCCACTGCTGTCGTGTTGTCAGACATTACTCTGACAGCCAATCCTTCCAGGGTCACTTGAAAGGCCAGAAGCGCCTGAAACACCGCTTTCAACTCGGCGGTTGATGGACCACTCCAACTCCTCGGGTGTCCATAGACCCTGGGCATGCTTCCCCTTGCAATGTGCGCCCCAGCCCTTCAGGCTGGCATCTGTCACTACTAGACACCAATCGGGGAGCACCAGCGGCATTCCTCGCCGCAGCATGCTGTCTGAGAGCCACCACTCCATGCTGAGTCGGGCCGCAGGGAGCCAAGAAAGTCTGCATTGATAATCCTGAGAAACTGGAGACCATCTTTGAAGTAGGGAATACTGTAGAGGTCTCGGGTGCGCTCTCGCCCAGGGCACCAGTTCCAATGTGGCTGTCATCGATCCCAGCAGCTGGACAAGGTCCCAAGCTCGCGGGCGGGGCATCCTTAGGAGCAGACGGACCTGATTCTGAAGCTTGCACCGCCTTAGCTCGGGTAGGTATACATAGCCCGAGTCTGTCGAACCTGGCCCCCAAATATTCTAGAGATTGCGAGGGGGTCAGGTGACTTTTGGCCATATTGACGACCCAGCCTAGAGATTGAAGTACTGAGACCACTCTGGCTGTAGCTCGATAGCTCTCTGTTACAGAGTCTGCTCTGATGAGCCAGTCGTCTAGGTACGGGTGAACCCTGATACCTTCTCGCCTGAGCAAAGCAGCTACTACCACCATTACCTTCGAAAAGGTTCGGGGAGCTGTGGCGAGGCCAAAAGGCAAGGCCCGGAACTGGAAATGTTTTCCCAACACCGCAAACCTCAGAAACTTCTGGTGCGGGGGCCAAATTGGTATGTGCAAGTAAGCTTCTTTCAGGTCTAGAGATGTGAGAAACTCTCCTGGCTGTACCGCAGCAATGACGGAGCGCAGGGTTTCCATGTGGAAATGCCGCACTCTCTGGGACTTGTTTAATTCTTTTAAGTCCAGAATAGGGCGAAAAAACCCACCTTTTCGCGGCACCACAAAGTAGATGGAGTATCGGCCGTAGCCGTGTTCGGCGGGTGGTACCGGGGACACGGCCCTTAACTGAATCAGACCTTGCAAAGTCTCCTCTACCGCCGCCCGTTTGGCAGCAGAACCGCATCGGGACTTCACAAACACGTCTCTTACTGGGGCGTTGAATTCTATTCTGTAGCCATCTCTGATCAGGTCCAGAACCCACTGATCTGAGGAAATATTGGCCCACTCCTCGAGAAAAAGGGAAAGACGTCCTCCGATGACAGGAAGCGAGGAGGGGCCGGCGCACCATCATTGAGAGGGTCGCCCCTGAACTCCAGGCCTAGAGCCAGTGGCTGCGGAACGCTTGTCCGAGCGAAAGGAGTTCCTCTGCTGAAAAA
The DNA here is from genome assembly GCF_901765095.1 of Microcaecilia unicolor. Classification (NCBI taxonomy): domain Eukaryota; kingdom Metazoa; phylum Chordata; class Amphibia; order Gymnophiona; family Siphonopidae; genus Microcaecilia; species Microcaecilia unicolor. Next base: position 216,516,544 of record NC_044033.1, on the reverse strand, counting down.
ACGGCCACGAGAAGTGAACCCAGCAGAACGCCCCGGGCGGTACCTTCTAGCTTCACGGAAGCGAGGTCTATAAGAGGAGTGGACCGCCTGGCCCTTGGAGGAAGGCCTCGGCCTATCTTCAGGCAAGCGCTAGATTGTAAGCTCTTCCTTTAGATTGTAAGCTCTTCCGAGCAGGGACCGTCCTTAATTGTTAATTTGTACAGCGCTGCGTAACCCTAGTAGCGCTCTAGAAATGTTAAGTAGTAGTAGTGGTTTAGGATCTCCCAGGCCTTTAACAATTTTTTTCCACAACTCCTCACCAAATAGGAGAAGGCCTTGAAAGGGCAACTTCACCAACCTTTGCTTAGAGGCCATGTCCGCTGCCCAATGTCGTAGCCAAATAAGACGGCGAGCTGCCACTGCTACTGCCATTTGTTTAGCCGAAGCTCTGACAATATCATAAAGGGCATCAGCCAAGAAGGACAAGGCCGACTCCAGCCGCGGAGCCACATCCGAGAAGGGCTCTGCTCCATCTCCGGGCTGTTCCACTGCCTGTTGCAACCACGCCAGGCAGGCTCTAGCAGCATAACAACTGCATGCAGATGCCCGAACAGTAAGACCTGCAATTTCAAAGGACTGTTTAAGTGCTGCTTCCAGCCTACGGTCTTGTATATCCTTCAGGGCAACTCCTCCTTCCACAGGGAGGGTAGTTCTCTTTGGCACCGCAGTGACTAGGGCATCTACTTTAGGCATTGCAAAGCGAGCCAAATGCTCCTCACGCAGAGGGTATAATTGCCCCATAGCCCTGGAAACTGTCAAAAGGTCCCTCGGGGTCAGCCCACTGAGCGGAAATAAGCTTTTGGATGGAGTCATGCAAAGGAAAGGCTCAAGCAGGCTTTTTGGTACTAGCCATCCTAGGATTCACAGAGGAGGCCGTGCCACTGTCAGGCTCTTCAATAGAAAGGACCTGTAGGGCATCTGAAATAAGTGCTGGCAGCTCATCACGGTGGAAAATCCTCACCGCGGAGGGATCATCCAGATCCTGTGGTAATTCTGCACCTGATTCTGGCTCCTCAGACCACGAAGGCCTGCCAGAACTCTCCGAATCCTCACAGCCCGACCACGGGGGGGGGGGGGGGGGGGGGGGGGGGGGGGAAGGTGCACTACAATCTGAAGGGAAATTAGCCCTTCTACGCTTTTCTTTATGCCAATTATCAGGGCAAATAGCCTCAGCGGGCAGTCCCAGGCCAGAATCCAGCAGGGGGGGGGGGGGGCACAATAGATGGGGCCTCAGACGACCCTTGAGGGAGAGCTCTTTTCAGCATGTATGCTTTATGCAAAAATAACACAAAATCAGGGGAGAAAAACTTGCCCTGGGCACCCAGATCCCGGCCAGGGCTAGCCGCTCTCTGAATAGCCTCAATTCGAGGTCCCCCCCCACCCCGGCTCTCCGTCTCTATGGAGGCCGCGCCATGCGGAGAATTCAAAATGGCGTCCGCTGCCAGCTCTGAGTGGGAAGAATCATCGCTCGCCATGCTCGGGCCGGCTCTTACACCTGTACAGCACGATTTACAGAGCCCCGCTGCTGATTTGCGCTTGCCACACCGGGAACAGCGCTTTACATTCTCTGCAGCCATCGCCGAAAACGGCGGAAAAATTCAAAATGGCAGTTTCGCACCAAAAACGCCCCGATCGCGGGCCCACCCCGAAGGAGTTAGAAAACACTCTTACCTCACCGGACCGAGTATCACAGCTCCGGTCCCATAGAAGAATCAAAGGAAAACCTCTGTTCCATTTTTTTTTTTTTAACGCTGTGAGGAAAGCAGAGGTAATAAGAACTCCGGAGGCTCAGATGAGTGGGAAAGGCAGGGAAAGGCGAACCAATGTGCCTGCATCCACTGAGTGGGAAAGGACAAGGAAAAGCAAGCTAATATGTCCACATCCACGGAGGCATGGGTAAGGCAGGAAAAGGGCTATCCTATGTGCCTTCAAAGTGAAGCTGCTATAGCCTCTAACACCCCGGCTAACAACTGGCAAGCCAGGAGCCACCCCCAGGCAGATTTTTGATGGAGCTCGAAGAAGCTGCAGCCACCCTGCTTGGGGAGATAGAGAATACTGAAGAGGCAGTGGAGCTGACTGGCCATGAGGAACTGTGAAAAGTTGAGTTGCTCTCTATCTCCCCCTGCTGGTTGATGGACACAACCCATACGTAATGGCTTCATATGCTTCATGACAAGGAATGGGTGATTTCAATTACCCCGATATTGACTGTGTAAATGTAACATCAGGGCATGCTAGGGAAGTAAAATTCCTTGCTTTATGGAGCAGCTGGTACAGGAACCGACAAGAGGAGGAAAAATTCTAGACCTAGGCCCAGATGCATCAACCAAACGTAAAAAAAGCAAAATCGTTAAAGCCATTACCAAATTTAAAAAAAACGACCAATGCTCCAAAAAAACAAGTCGCACAAGTTTGGTGCGGTATTGTAAAGAACGATGCACTAATCCCTGTCGGTAATCGGCTCGTAAAGCATGCGCAGAGCAGCCAAGCGTTATGCTGGCTGCTCTGCGCATGCCAGAAACGTAAAAGAAAAAAAAGAAAACACAAACACGTGGCTCCCCACTTTCCCCTGCATGTCTCCACAAACATTAAAGGATCGGGAGGGGGCAAAGGCGCTCATCAGCAGCGTCCTGTATGGACGGCCTTGCCTTGCTCCCCCCCCCCCCCCCAAAGTCCCCGCAGCTCCGTTTGTGAAATAAAAGCTGTTAAAAATGAAACCTTTTCAGTTGTTGGGCTCCCCCTCCCTTCCTGTCTCTCTCTTCTTCAGTCGGCAATGCTCCGCCTCCTGCCCTCCTCCACCTCCGAGTTCGTCCCCGCCGCTCCCCCCCTCCACCGGACCCCCCCCTCCACCATAAAGGCCGGTGCAGCGCCTCTCACCTATGTTTGAAGGCACTGCAAGGGATGGATCAGCTGTTCTTGATCTCTTCTGTCTCCTCCGATGTCTCCTTCTTCTTCCTGTGCCCGCCCTCCTCTGACGTCAGTTATCTACGGTGGAGGGGGGAGCGGCGGGGACAAACTCGGGGGGGCGGGGCACGGAGGTGGAGGAGGGCAGGAGGCGGAGCATTGCCGACTGAAGAAGAGAGAGACAGGAAGATAGGGGGAGCCCAGCAACTGCAAAGGTTTCATTTTAACAGCTTTTATTTCACAATTGGAGCAGCGGGGACTTCGGGGGGGGGGGGGGGGGGGGGGGGGCAAGGCAAGGCCGTCCATACAGGACGCTGCTGATGAGTGCCTTTGCCCCCTCCCTATCCTTTTTTAATTTAGTTTCGTTTTTTATTTTAGGCACAGGGAAGCAGGGAGCCACTTTTCTTTTTAAACATGCCAGCAATTTGGTTTTTCATCGTCAGGGGGCAGCGGGGAGATGACAGCTCAGGCTTTAACGACAGGTCTGAGCGGACGTTAAATTTCTGGCGGTAAGTGAATCGTTGCTATCGTCGGTATGGTTAGTGCATTCCGAATTGTCTACATTTCAATGGTAGTTTATCATTTGCATTCCAGTTTCGTTAGCTGCTAGCTTCCTCGGGAAATGGCCTTTGATGCATGCTACGTTTGAAAATTTCTTCGTTAAGGGTCATTAAAAGGGTCGTTCAGGTTTAGTGCATCTGGGCCCTAGTCCTTAGTGGAGGAGCGCATGATCTGGTGCGGGAGGTAATGGCGATGGGGCTGCTTGATAACACGGATCATAATATGATCAGGTTTAGATATTAGCTTTGGAGTAAGTATAAACAGGAAATCCAATACGTTAGCGTTCAAAAAAGGAGACTATGATAAAATGAGAACAGTGAAAAAAAAAAAAACCACCTTACAAGGGGCTTACCTCTAATTGAGCTCAGTACCTCTGGTCCAAGAGGTCCTTGGGAGTCGTGAAAAATAAAGAAAACCTCAAAGAGCTAAACCAATCTACAAAACATATGAGGAGGGACAAAAAACTATAAAAGAGAAGGAAGAAAATCATGAAATTAGAGAGAAAAATAGTCCCGAGGGCGGGGAGATCAACCAGACGCAACCTCCTTGCTCTGTAGAAAAAAACTAGACCGAGGGTACCGCACTCGTGCTTTGGACCCTTGTGCTTTGAGCAGGAAAGCTTTCACACCAGGACCCTGGTGCAAAGGTGTGACCCTTACACAGCTTCACCACACCATGAAAATAATAGCTTTTCAAGAATGGATCCTCTCAGCATCTGAGAGGAGTGAGGCTTTCCATGAAGTGCATGCAGACGCAGCCTCTGACATCACCTGTTCACACAGGAGGAACTTTAAAATTGGTGCAGGGCAGTCAGGGTTCAAATCCCACTGTGGATCCTTGTGAGCTTGGGCAAATCACTTAATCCTCCACTGCCTTAGGTACAAACTTACCCCATTTACTAAGCCGCGTGGCAATGCCGACAAAAGCTCATTCAAAGTGAATGGGCTGTGTCGGCTTTAGCACGGCTTAGTAAACAATAGGGTTAGATTGTGAACCCTTTGGGGACAGGGAAATACTGCATCTAAATGTAATCGACCTTGAGATACAACTGAAAAAGGCATGAGGTAAATCTAAAATCCCTTCCCAAAATCATTTACCGTGAGGCAAATATTCAGATGAACGATATCTGGATGGCATACCTTGTTGTCTAGTTAATTATTTTAATGTCCTTTGAAAGATAAGTCAGTGACAATGAAATAAAGTCAAAAAATATGCCAGCCATATCCAAATAGCCAGATAATAAAATATCTTCCCCTCCCCACCACCGGCTATGAACACTGCTCCCCCCAGTCCTGGCCAACCCAGAGAGCGGAAGACCTTCAGTGTTCACGGAGGAAAATCCTGGTGAAGGACCCCGGTTGGCTGCAGAAGGAATATCTGGGAATGGAGTGGATACTGCGCCTTTTACGGAAGAAACTGTTTTTAAACAGCTGGAGAATCTGAAGGTGGACAAAGCTAGCTATGGGGCCAGATGGGATACATCCCAGGATACTGAGGAAGCTCAGAGAGAAAGATTTAATTAACAGATCTTTAGAGATGGGAGAGGTTCCGCGAGACTGGAGATGAGCGGATGTGGTCCCTCTTCACAAAAGTGGAGACTGGGAAGAAGTGGGAAACTAGAGATCGGCAAGTCTCATGTCGGTGGTAGGAAAAATAATGGAGTTGCTACTGAAAGAAAAGATAGTTAACTTTCTAGAAGACAACGGGTTACAGGACCCGAGGCAACATCCTGCCAAACAAATTTTATTGACTTCTTTGACTGGGTGACCAAAGATCTGGATGAAGGACATGCACCAGCTGTAATCTACTTGGATTTCAGCAAATGCTTTTGTTACGGACCCCCACAGAAGACTCGTGAATAAGCTGAAAGGTTGCGCTCTAGGCGATGGAAAGAGAGAGATGTGCGAAAGATAATGCTCTGCGCCAGCAGCTAATGCAAGTAGAGAAACTGCTGCAGGAGGGGACAGCTCAAAACCCGCTACGTTTAAGGGGACAGGCGTATGAGCTGCGCACACAATTACATGAGCTGGCTGATATAGCAGAAAAGTTACAACGTGTGCGTCAAATGCACTTTGAATTTGGCAACAAAGCCAGCCGGTTATTGGCTCATAAACTAGCACAACACACCAATAGGAACATGATAGGGGGAGGAGGGGTGCATTCGGAGCCCGAGTTCTTAGAAATGGCATTCAGAAGATACTATCAACACTTATATAGTGCTGAAGGGGAAGGTGGAGAAGAGGAGATAAGGGCGTATCTAACAGATATAGACCTCCCGAGGCTTCCAGAACAAGCCATGCAGACTTTGGGAGAGCTTATCACATTAGAAGAAGTGGAACAGACGATTCGAGCGTTATCCCCGAATAAAGCTCCAGGGCCAGACGGGTTCACCCCTCAATTTTACAAACTATATGAGAAAATGCTAGCCCCAATGCTATTACGAGTATTTAACTCGTTAGATGAAACCACAAGCTTGCCACACACCTGGAATATGGCTACAATAACGGTCTTACATAAACCAGGTAAAGATCCCCAATTATGCAGCTCATATAGACCGATCTCACTATTAGGGGTGGACTATAAAATATTTACAAAGATTATGGCTACACGGCTTCAGAAATACCTTCCACAACTTATACATGAAGATCAGTCAGGCTTTGTCCACACACGGCAGACGTTTGACAACATTCGGAGAATATTGCAGGTAGTACAGGGGGCCCATATACTTAAATCACCACTCTGTATATTATCTTTAGACGCAGAAAAGGCCTTCGATAGAGTCGGTTGGCCTTTTTTGTTCGCAGTATTGGAAAAGGTGGGAATTAAAGGGAGGATTGTGGAGTGGCTCCATCTCATCTACCAAAGCCCATCGGCGGCAGTGCGCATTAATGGGACACTGACAAGTCCATTTCTCCTACACAGAGGTTCCAGACAGGGTTGCGCACTGTCGCCCTTACTGTTTGCGCTGGTGATGGAACCACTGGCCGCCAAGATTCGAGCGAATCAAGAGATAAAGGGCCTTAGAGGAGGGGGCATTGAAACTAAGATACTCCTTTTCGCAGATGACATTCTCCTCACCCTAAAAGATCCTCAAAGGGCCCTCCCGGTGATAGGAGAAGAGATACAAAATTATGGGGCACTATCGGGTTTCAAAATTAATTTTGACAAATCCGAGGCACTTGATGTGAATATACCTAATTCAACACTAGCTTTACTGAAAAGACAATTCCCTTATAAATGGGCATCTAAATACATTAGGTACTTGGGGATAAATATCACACGCCGAATAGAGGACCTATTCGAGCACAATTTCCCAGGTAAGGTATGTGACTTATTCCGGGAAATGGAAAGATGGGAAGGTCTGACATTATCATGGGTGGGCAGGTTTAATGCTGTTAAGATGATAATGCTTCCGAAATTGCTATATTTGTTCATGGCACTACCCATAGACATACCTGATGCCTTCTTTCGAGGCCTACAAGGCAAAGTCTTCTCCTTTATTTGGAGGAAAAGACCGCCCAGGGTAAAACGAGACACAATGTACCAACCCCGAGACAGAGGAGGTATGGGGGTCCCTTCTTTTTATGATTACTACTGTGCGGCACACATTAGGCTCTTAGCAACTTGGTCCCAGAACACAGAGAAGATATGGGTGGGCATTGAACAACACTGGCTGGAACCATACCCACTTAGGGCGATCCCATGGCTGCCCAAACAGACACTTAAGGAACTAAGCCGGAGAAGCCTCTACCTTCTACAATGGCCTCTAGCAATATGGATTAAGATAAGGGGAAAATTCATCCCAGAGCGCACTTACTTTCAACATACTTACCTTAGATTTGCTCCTCAATTCGGCTCTGAAGAATTTGGCAAGGTATACAAAGACTGGGAAGAAATGGGGTTGTATGAACTGGGACAAATGTGTAAAGAAGATAGGATTCATACGTACCAGGAATTGTGTCAGGAATATGGGCTCTCCCTGCTTCAGGCCTTCCACTATGTTAGGGTGCAAAATTTCATTAAACGAAAAGCGGGAGAGGAACTCGAGCTAACTGAAACACAGTTGGAAAGGGGGATGACGGGAGGAGGAGGACGAGGGTGTATTACTAGAATATACAAAGCCCTATTGGCACGAGAGTACCCAGTAGAATACTATACACAAAAATGGGTCCTAGCCATGAGAATAGCTCATAACCCTTTACAATGGGCAAAGGTTTTTAAATCTTTACTGCGGGTGTCAGTATCCAGTACCATGGTAGAGAATGGACATAAGATTTTATATAGCTGGTACTACACCCCTAGCCGTTTGGCTAAAATGTTTCGACTAAGCTCAGCAGAATGCTGGAGGGACTGTGGAGAGGAGGGTAATATGTATCATGTCTGGTGGTCCTGTATACACGCGCAAAGATATTGGGCAAGCATTGTAGATTTTATTTGCTTAGTGACAGCTTTACATTATGAAGTGAAAATGGAATATTGCCTATTACACTTTAAACCACCCAATATACCACGGCATATACATCAATTTGCCACCCAGGTGTTTGTAGCGGGCAAATTAGTACTTGCAGCGGCCTGGAAAAAACCGAGACTGCCGGACACCTCAATGGTATTGGGAAAATTGGAGTATATTCAACTGATGTCCAAACTTACAGCCTTAAAAAAAGGGCGTTTGACTCAACATCAAAAGATCTGGGAACCTTATACAATTTGGATGGCTACCACTGTAAAACCCTGATGCCACATAATCTGCAGAAGAGTGAAACAGGGGAGTTGGGAGGGAGGGGGGCATGGGAATTATGGCAGAAGATACATTATTGATATTGGTTAAAATTTGGCAATGTTGACGAGTTGACCAGTTAATGTACTTTGGAAAATTGTAGTGTTTGAACTCTGGCTTGTATAACTTTGAAAATGCAAAATAAAAAATAAGCTGAAAGGGCCGAACTTAGATCCAAAAGTGGTGAACTGAATAGGAAACTGGTTAACCAACAGGTGGCAAAGGGTGGTGGTAAATGGAATCTGCTAGGAGGAAAGCAAGGTGAGCAGTGGAGTTCCTCAGGGGTCGGTGCTGGGGCCTATTCTGTTTAATATATTTGTGAGAGATATTGCTGAAGGGTTGGAAGAAAAGGTTTGTAATTTTGCAGAAGACACGAAGACAGCCAATAGAGTGGATACCTTGGAGGGAGTAGAAACAATCAGAAGGGATCTCCAAACGTTAGAAGAATGGTCGAGACGGTTAAAATGTAATGCCAAGAAGTGCAGAGTGATGCACTTGGGGTGCAGAAACCCAAAAGAGAAATACCAAATAGGAGGGGAGAGATTAGTAAGCTTGACTCAGGAGAGACCTTGGGTATTGGTGTCTGAGGATATGAAGGTGAAGAAACAATGTGGAAAGGCGACGGCCGTGGCCAGAAGGATGCTAGGTTGCATAGAGAGGAGTATAACCAGCAGAAGAAAGGAGGTATTGATGCCCCTCTGCAAGTCATTGGTGAGGCCCCACTTGGAGTATTGTGTTCAGTTGTGGAGGCCGTATCTTGCTAAAGACGTAAAAAGACTGGAAGCGGTGCAAAGAAAAGCTACAAAAATAGTATGGGATTTGCATTGCAAACCGTACGAGGAGAGACTTGCCGATTTAAACATGTATACCTTGGAGGAAAGGAGAAACGGGTGAAATGACACAGATGTTCAGATATTTGAAAGGTATTAAATCCACAAACACACCTTTTCCAGGGATGGGAAGGCGGTAGAACTAGAGGACAAGAATTGAGGTTGAAGGGGGACAGACTCAAGAGTAATGTCAGGGAGCATTTTTTCATGGAAAGGGTGGTGGATACGTAGAATGCCCTCCCGCAGGTGGTGATGAAAACGGTAATGAAATTCAAACATGCATGGGATAAACACAAAGGAATCTTGTTTAGAAGGAATGGATCCACGGAATTTTAGCGGACACTGGGTGGCGATGCCAGTAATTGGGAAGCAAAACTAGTGCTGGGCAGACTTCTACGGTCTACGCACACTGATCATAACTGAATAGATATGGATGGGCTGCAGTGTAATTTTTAAGTGGCTTTGATGTTAGCTTCAGAACTTTTAGTACAAGAACAGTGCTGGGCAGACTTCTACAGTCTGTGCCCTGAGAATGGCAAGGACAAATCAAACTCGGTTACACATATAAAGTATCACATACCACGTAAAATTAGTTTATCTTGTTGGGCAGACTGGATGGACCGTTCAAGGTCATTATCTGCTGTCATTTACTATGTCACCTCACATGACAATGAAAGGGAAGCTTTCTAAAGCAATAACTTTTCAAGAATAGGGTACAGAGTTCAGAACAAATTCTTCATAATTCATCCTGTGCTAAAGTCTCATAAAATGCTCTTTAGCGCTGAGTGGATGGGTCTACAATTTATTTTGGAGATAATGTTATCCGTGCATCATGCAACCAGTAAATTACAGGTTCTTCATTGTGCTGATAGGTTTTTTAGCACTATTTATTTTTTTTATTTATTTATTGCATTTGTACCCCACATTATCCCACCTTTTTGCAGGCTCAATGTGGCTTACAGGATGTTAATATGATATAGTCATTACATGAAATTAGATACAGTCGATAATAAGCTGAAGGTAGAAGAGGATTTGGATGGGAGGTGTTGGGTAAGATCATGTGAGAGGTGTCTTACAGCACATGGGTGATATAAGGAGTGGTTTGTTTCATGGCATGCCATCAGGAGCCTATAATTCAGAACCTGGCATCTGCTGCAGGGCTGAAGGAATGAACAAAAATCCAGTAGACATGGAGAAAACTGGATCAAGAACTGTATATATATTATTTAATCACTGCCCTCTGCAGAGGGACATAAGCTGGTCAACTGATCCATGTAACAGTGCAAATGTTACACTTTGTTACTGTTCCTTGGTTTCTAGATCATTGGAGGAGGGAAATGCTATTGAGAAGGAACTTCTAGAGAGAAGAGAAACGAACCACTGTAAGATGGTACCATAAAGGCTGATGTCTACTAACCAAGCCAAGAGAATGATCGGCTAGATCAAAAGCTGAAGTTAAGTCAACTGACAACACCAGAGTCAGATCACAAGCTGAAATAGGTCAACTGACCCCACCAGAGCCATTCTGCCCTTGTCATTTCTAGCATGAAGCTCATTCAGTAAGCCTGTGCTCAAAGTCTCAGTACTATGGGTCTGAAGGAAGCTGGACTGCCAGGGATGAAGAATATTCAAAGCTTCCACGTGATGTAGTAGCTCAGCAAACATTGCTTTTTCCAACAGTTTACACATACAAGGGAGATTTGATAAAGACCTATACAGTTTGAAAGGTAGAAGTCAAGTACTACTACTACTTGACATTTCTAAAGCGCTACTAGGGTTACGCAGCGCTGTACAATTTAACATAGAAGGACAGTCCGGCGTTTCAATAAGAGGGCGCACTGAGTATGTGTCCAGACCAGATTGATAATAATCTCAGTTTGGAGACTGAAAGATTTAGTAGGAGGAGACCCAGAGGAGCACATATCTAAGGATGAGGGAAAATGATCAAGAGAGCAAACCTTTATTTTGAAGAGGACAAAAGTTTGGAGAGAGTAGTTGTGGTAAGAATATTGAAGGATGACCACTGTCAAGACAAGGTTACAAAGTTTGCAAAGGCTGAAAAAACCAAAAGCATTAGCAACAGCAGAGAATAGGGAAAGGATTGCAGAGGGGGTGGACAGAAAAGTTGGGTAAGACACAGAGGGTAGTGATTCTTGCAGTTCAGTTATTTTGAAGTCAAAGACGTAGGCAAAGAAGTACCATCCACGTTATCAAGAATAGAGGGAAGGGGACTAGAAATCAGAGGAACAATGGAAAGAGCTTCCTAAGGCAATTAAAGACAGAGAATTTATTTATTCATTCTTATAGCTCACAATTACCCAAAAATATAGTTTTGGTTCAATGTGGCTTACATATAACAGTTAGGAAAAATTATACGTGGGTTGTAGAATTACATAACGGTACAGAAACATCAGTTACTACTACTACTTATCACTTCTATATCGCTACAAGGCATACGCAGCGCTGTACACCATACAGGAAAAGACAGTCCCTGCTCAAAAAGCTTACAATCTAAATAGGACATACAAACAGACAGAACAACTAAGAGGTAAGGGAATTAAAGAGGTGGAGATAAAAGGGTACAGGGCAAGTGAGTAGTGCTTAGGAGCCAAAAGCAGCGATAGAGATAGGCTTTCAGCCTGGATTTGAAAACGGCCAAAGACGAGGATAGACATACAGGCTCAGGAAGTCTATTCCAGGCGTGAGGTGCAGCGACATAAAAGGAACGGAGTCTGGAATTAGCAGTAGAGGAGAAGGGGACAGACGAGAGAGATTTATCCACAGAATGGAGTACCAGAGGGGGGGGGGGGGGGGGCGTAGGGAGAGACAAGAGTGGAGAGGTACTGGGGAGCGGTAGAGTGAATGCACTTATAGGTCAGTAAGAGAAGTTTGAATTGAATGCGGAAACGGATAGGGAGCCAGTGAAGTGACTTGAGGAGAGGGCTAATGTGAGCATAGCGACTTTGGCGGAAAATGAGTCACGCAGTAGAGTTTTGGACTGATTGAAGAGGAGAGAGATGGCTAAGTGGGAGGCCAGTGAGAAGCAGATTGCAATAATCTAGGCGAGAGGTGATAAGAGTGTGGATAAGGGTTCTGGTAGAGTGCTCAGAGAGGAAGGGACGGATTTTGCTGATGTTAGAGAAAGGAACAACAGGTTTTGACAATCTGCTGAATGTGAGCAGAGAAGGAGAGCGAGGAGTCGAAGATGACCCCAAGGTTATGAGCTAATGAGACAGGGAGAATGAGAGTACCATCCACAGAAATAGAGAAAGGGGGGATAGGAGAGGTGGGTTTAGAGGGAAAGATGAGAAGCTCGGTTTTGGCCATATCAAGTTTCAGATGATGCTGAGACATCCAGGCAGCGATATCAGATAGGCAGGCTGATACATTGGTCTGGATGCTGGCTGAGATGTCGGGGATAGAGAGGTAGATCTGGGAGTCGTCAGTGCAGAGATGGTATTGAAAGCCATGGGATGATATCAGAGAGCCAAGGGAAGAAGTGTAGATGGAGAACAGGAGAGACCCGAGAACAGATCCCTGAGGTACACCGATTGGTAATGGGATAGAAGTGGAAGAGGATCCACCAGAGTGTACACTAAAGGTGCGAAGCGAGAGGTAGGAGGAGAACCAGGAAAGAACAGAGCCCTGGAATCCAAGTGAAGACAACGTATCAAGGAGTAAGCTGTGATCAACAGTGTCAAAAGCAGCGGATAGATCGAGAAGGATGAGGATAGAATAGAGACCTTTGGATAGGGCCAGTAACAGGTCGTTGGAAACTTTAGTAAGTGCAGTTTCAGTTGAATGAAGAGGGCGAAAGCCAGATTGGAGTGGGTCAAGAACAGCTTGAGATGAAAGAAAGTCAAGACAGCGGCGGTTCAAATATTCTTGGAGAGGAAGGGGAGGAGGGAGATGGGTCGATAGTTGGAAGGACAGGTAGGGTCAAGTGAAGGCTTCTTAAGGAGTGGTGTGACCACGGCATGTTTGAAGGCATCAGGAACGGTCGCAGTGGAAAGTGAAAGATTGAGGATATGACAGATAAAAGGGGTGAGAGTAGGAGAGATGGTGTTAAGAAGGTGGGTAGGAATGGGATCAGAGGAACAGGTAGTTTGTTTTGAGGAGGAGAGAAGATGTGTTGTTTCCTCATCAGTGATTTCGGGAAAGGAGGAAAAGGACGGAGGGGTTGGGGAGTTACAAATACATTTAACCATATTTGCTTAGAATAGGCTCTTTGGGCTTCTGTTATTTTTGTGTGACAGAATTTATGAATTGACCTACAATGAGCAAGAGTGGCTGAGGTCCTATGCCACCAGTGTCTCTCGATATGCCATGCTGATGCTTTAAAAATCTGAGTCCCCAATAGTTCCAGTGTTGATGCAGGGTAGAAGGACATAACAGATATCAGGGGAACAATTGAATCTAAAACAGAATGCAGCTTAGAGTACTAACAAGCAACCTACTCAGATAAAGCCAGCCAGTCCACTTGAAGGGAAAAGAAGAAACCAAAGTGGGTTAGAGTGGAGGGGTCAATGCAGCTCAGGCTGTGAGATGGAACAGGGAAATCACCTAACTATGGAGGGTTCGGGGATATAGTGAAAGAGATTAGTGTGTAATTAGACTAAGAGATCAGGAGAGGAGAGAAGAAAAGGAATTAAACTAAAAGGAAGAGAGTCACTGGAAGAGAGAACAAGACCTAAATGTGTTCTGCGGAATAAATGGAGACATCAATGTTGTCTAAAGCCAAAATCAGATAGATTGAGAAAATGGATATCCTGGGACCAAGAAGGACAGTGTAGGTGACCACTGAAATCATCAAAGCCTATAAAGTTAAAATAAAGAACCACTATATCTGAAAGGGTGTTAGCTAGAACATCCCACATAGTGGTATGTGCATCTGGCAGGTAGTAGACTATAAGAAAAAGCAGGGGAGCTGCTAATTCCAGACAAAAAAAAACAGATGTGGTTCAGGATAAACAGTGTCACAGAAAGCGATCTACAATTGGAAGCATAGTGGAAAAAATGACAACTCTCCCTCCCCTCATCTAATAAACCTGGATGTAAAAACAGCAGTGCAGTTTGGAGGCAGGCATCGATACAAAAAGAGCTCCTCTCTGTTCTGTAGCCAAGTCTCTGTGAGGTACCTGAATATTAAAAGAGCCTGGGATATTACAGTTCTGAATAATGTTATGGAAAACAAAGGTCTTAAAATGGAAAGACCTACAAATGGGAAGACCAACAGAGAAATGGGAATAAGATTAGAGGAAGAAGGTGGCATAGCTGATGGTGAGGCAGCAAGTAGAAAGGGGAATATGATGAGGACAAAAGCCAAAGTGGGCTTTCCAAAGAATGCAGAGAAGCTACAAAGAAACGGAATGAGGAACTGCCCAGGAGTAGCTCCTTGAGGTTGCTCCAGCATATACCACCGCTAAGTTAAAGTACTTTGGTGGGACTACTGCAGCAGTGAGATTGTACACCGAGAGAGAAACACTACAGTTATAGTTGCCTGCAAAGAGGCAAACAGTACATGAAAACAAAGCACAGAAAAGCCAATAAGTGTAGATAAGCAGAAGGGCACTACAGTACTAGCGTCTTGGTGTGATGTGAAATAGGCAAGACTTTAGCAGCAGCAGCAGCAGCAATATAGCACATCAGAGGAACACTACCATAACAGTACCTGCAAAGTGAAAGTAATATATGAAAACAATTGTGGGGAGGCTCCATCTGTACGCATAAGCTGAAAGCTTCACTCACATACACCCCTCATCCTCAGAACTTCCAAGATACCCAGATCCAGGAGGGAGATTTTAGGGCAGCTCCAGTTTTCTGCCAACTTCATCCTAATGCATTATGGGACCTACAGCACTGATTTCAAAGGGTAGAATCAGGGACTAGAAGTACCAGACTGCTTTGGGATTTAAGTTTAAAACCAGGATTGGCCAAAAGGTCTCACTCCTAAAACTGGGTAACTTGGCAGCTCACCATAGTCCCAGTCATTCTAACAAAAGGCACTTTACCATGTCTTTTCACATCCAGTTCCCGAACACCATCCACGAGTTTGCAAACAGAAGGAGAAACATGCCATTTTTTCACCTACTCTTATATAGTCACAAAAGCTATAATCATGCTTAGTTACACATACCTCTCTTTCCCAGACCTAACGGATCTTGAAAACTCATGTTAAAAACAGCACTGCTGGATAATTCTAACCTATGATTGTAAATAATCCTCTTTTCTTTATATCACTGATACTACTGAACTCTGCAGAACGTGAAAGCAAAGTGAACTTATTTTTAAGTGTAGGTTATAAGGGACTCATTACAGCCTCTAACACCAGGTAAAATAGCAATGAATACAGAAAACGACAGCCAGCATATAGAGATACCAAGTCACACGAATTCGACTGCCCTCACATTCTCACACACTGAACATCCCTCTTCACACTATCGGGACCGGTCTCCCCTCCCCGTAATCTGCCACCTCTCTCTTTCACTCTCCCCTGTCCAACATGTCTTCCCCTTTCCTACCTGTCAACGATCCGGCACGTCTTCCTCAAAACCCTCCCACTCCTACCGTCAAGCTCATACCTGAGGTCGCCCACCACCAGACCCGCAGCTTTCCTTCTCCGGTACCTCCTCGTCCCCTTTCACAACTTCTTTCCCTCCGTCCCGACTCCCGATGCGTCCGCCTTCCCTTGCCGGAAACAGGAAATTGAATCAGAGCAGGGCAAGCAAGACGCAGGAGAATTAAAAACGTTGCGTCAGAGGAGGGCGGGAAGCCGGAAAAGGAAAGCTGCGGGCCTGTAGGGGGCGATCTCAATAAGTTAGCAGTAGACAGCCGAACGGGGTTTGCAGGAATGATCCCACGGAGATGGACGTAGATCCTTTGGGGTTCACATGGCAGCAAGAAGGTTAGATTGAGACTGGAGACGGCATGAGCCTATCCAGCCCATTATATGGGCTGAAGCCAGTAGGCGGAGCTTGCCGGCGTTTGAGTTCACCCAAAACAATAGCAAAAACGTATTAGACACTAGTAGAAAAAGGCCCTCTTCAGACACAAATGAAACGGGCTAGTGCTAGCAAGGTTTTCCTCGGAGTGTGTATGTGTGATAGTGACTGTGCGAGAGAGAGAGTGAATTTGCGTGTGGTGTGTGTGACAGAGTGAGTGAGACTGTGTGCGAGTGTGTGTCTCTGTGAGAGAGAGAGAGAGAGTGTGTGAGCCTGGGCCCCCCCCCCCCCCCCTTCCTCCGTGCTCCAGGGTTGTCGTCCATCCCTCCCTCCGTTTCTCCAAGTTCCAGGGTCGTCCCCCCGTTTTGTTTTTTTAGTTTTTGTACAGGTGGTGCATTCCTCCCCAACCCCCGCCAGCCGAAGTCCTCTTCTCGGCTGCGCGGCGTGGACGAAGGTAAAATTATGTATCATACCTGATAATTTTCTTTCCATTAATCATAGCTGATCAATCCATAGACTGGTGGGTTGTGTCCATCTACCAGCAGGTGGAGATAGAGAGCAAACTTTTGCCTCCCTATATGTGGTCATGTGCTGCCGGAAACTCCTCAGTATGTCGATATCAAAGCTCCATCCGCAGGACTCAGCACTTAGAGAATTACACCCACGAAGGGACACTCTGCCCAGCTCACCACCGCCGAAACGGGGGAGGGGAATTAACCCAGCTCATCCCCACACAAGTGGGGGAGGGGAATCCGTCCAGCTCATCCCCGCGGAGCGGGGGAGGGACACCACACCCGCCGATGCGGGGGGATCTGGCTTATCCTGCAACCGCAACCGCGGGAGGAGCTGACTGACCCTAACACCGCCGAAGCGGGAGGGGTACAAAACTGCCCTACAGCCGCACGAAGCGGGAGGGAGTGCCGGCAGAATTTTAAGTCTCAATCCAGCCCCGTATAACGGAGGGGAGAGGAATGCAGCAGCTCACTGTAACACAAACTCGTCTTAACTCTTGAAGAATCCAAGTGAAAAAACTTGAACACGAAGTCTTTCTGAAGTAACTGAAGACTAAACTTGAACCTGAAATGCAACCAGAATAAAAACAGTACAGATATCTGGGAGGGGCTATGGATTGATCAGCTATGATTAATGGAAAGAAAATTATCAGGTATGATTATACATAATTTTACCTTCCATATCATCAAGCTGATCAATCCATAGACTGGTGGGATGTACCGAAGCAGTACTCACCCAGGGCGGGACATTGAAATCCCTGACCTCAACACTGAAGCTCCAAACCGGGCCTCCGCCCGTGCCGCCACAGTCAAGTGGTAATGCTTGGAGAATGTATGGGCCGATGCCCAAGTTGCCGCCTTGCATATCTCTTCCAAGGAGACGGACCCGGCCTCTGCCATCGAGGCCGCCTGAGATCTAGTGGAGTGAGCCTTCAGCTGGATAGGCGGCACCTTCCCTGCGGCCACATAAGCCGCTGCAATGCCTTCCTTGACCCATCTTGCCACTGTAGGCTTAGCAGCCTGCAGACCCTTACGAGGACCTGCAAACAGGACAAACAGATGATCCGATTTCCGGAAATCATTGGTCACTTCCAAGTATCTGATGATGACTCGTCTCACATCCAGATATTTAAGAGCAGAGTATTCCTCTGGGTATTCCTCCCTACGAAAGGAAGGGAGACAGAGCTGCTGATTCACATGGAAGCGAGAAACAATCTTGGGCAGGAAGGAAGGCACTGTGCGAATAGTCACTCCTGCCTCAGTGAACTGCAGAAAAGGCTCTCGACATGAGCGCGCCTGGAGCTCGGAAACTCTTCTGGCTGAAGTGATAGCCACCAAAAAGACTGCTTTCAACGTCAGGTCTTTCAGAGATGCCCTCGACAAGGGTTCAAAAGGCGGCTTCTGTAATGCTCTTAGCACCAGATTGAGATTCCACGCAGGCACCACCGAGTGCAGAGGAGGGCGCAGGTGATTAACTCCCTTGAGAAAACGCACCACATCTGGCTGCGAAGCCAGGGAAGCACCCTTCAGGCGGCCCCTGAAGCAAGCCAGGGCCGCTACCTGGACTTTAAGGGAACTGAGCGACAGGCCTTTCTCCAGACCTTCTTGCAGGAACGCCAACACTGAAGAAATTGGAGCAGTGAAGGGAGAAAGTGAGCCTGCTTCACACCACGCTGCAAAGGTACGCCAAACTCTGGCGTAAGCAGTAGAAGTAGAGCGCTTCCTCGCTCTCAGCATAGTGGCGATAACCTTGTCTGAGAAGCCCTTCTTCCTCAGACGCTGCCGCTCAATAGCCAGGCCGTAAGACCAAAGGGGGAGGGATCCTCCAACACCACGGGACCCTGATGCAACAGGCCCTGCTCCACTGGCAGCCGCAGAGGATCGTCGACTGAGAGCCTGATCAAGTCCGCATACCAGGGACGTCTGGGCCAATCCGGACCCACCAGGATTATCCGGCCTGGATGCTTTGCCACCCGGTCTAGCACCCTGCCCAGCATGGGCCAGGGCGGGAACACATAGAGAAGCTCTTGTGTCGGCCACTGTTGGAGAAGAGCATCTACTCCCAGGGATCGAGGGTCCCGTCCTCTGCTGAAAAAGCGCGGCACTTGGCAATTGGCCGATGACGCCATCAGATCTAGGCTCGGCTGGCCCCAGCGCTTCGTGATGTCCAAGAACGCCTGAGCAGATAGCTGCCACTCTCCGGGCTCCAAGGTATGGCGACTGAGAAAGTCCGCCTTGACATTCATGACTCCGGCAATGTGGGCCGCTGACAGCTGTTCCAGGTTCGCTTCCGCCCACTGGCATAGACTCATAGCCTCCTTGGCTAGAGGGGCGCTCTTGGTACCTCCCTGGCGGTTGACATAGGCCACAGCCGTGGCATTGTCCGACAGGACCCGTACTGGCTTCAACGCCAGTACCGGGATGAACTCCAAAAGCGCCAACCGAATGGCTCTGAGTTCCAGGAGGTTGATAGACCACTTTGCCTCTGCAGGAGACCAGAGCCCCTGCGCTGTCCTTCCCAAGCAGTGGGCTCCCCAGCCCGACAAAGAGGCGTCCGTCGTGACAACAATCCACTCCGGGGTCACCAGAGGCATTCCCGCAGACAACTTGTCTGTCTGCATCCACCAGCTCAGCGCCTTGCGCACTGCTGGGTCCAAGGGAAGGCGCACAGCATAATCCTCCGACATCGGAGTCCAGCGCTGCAACAGAGAGTGTTGTAGTGGTCTCATATGAGCCCTGGCCCAGGGCACTACTTACATCGTGGCCGTCATAGAGCCCAACAACTGCACATAGTCCCAAGCCCGAAGAGGAGAGGCTACTAGGAACTGGTCCACCTGAGCCTGAAGTTTGACAATCCGATTGTCTGGCAGGAACACTCTGCCCACTTGGGTGTCGAATCGAACTCCCAGATACTCCAGGGACTGAGTCTGGCGCAGCTGGCTTTTCTCCCAGTTGATGATCCACCCCAGGGAGCTCAAAAGAGCAACCACCCGGTTCACAGCTTTGCCGCACTCTGCATAAGAGGGGGCTCGGATCAACCAGTCGTCCAGATAAGGATGGACTTGCACTCCTTCCTTCCTCAGGAAGGCCGCGATGACCACCATTACTTTGGAGAAGGTCCGCGGAGCAGTAGCCAACCCGAACGGGAGGGCTCTGAACTGGAAGTGTCGGCCCAGGACTGCAAAACGCAGGAAGCGTTGATGGGGAGGCCAGATGGGAATATGCAAGTACGCTTCCTTGAAGTCCAAGGATGCCAGGTACTCCCCTGCCTTCACTGCCGCTATAACAGAGCGGAGAGTCTCCATGCGAAAGTGCCGAACTTTCAAGGCCCGATTGACCCCTTTGAGGTCGAGGATAGGCCGTACAGAACCTCCTTTCTTTGGTACCACAAAGTAAATGGAGTAACGTCCCTTGCCAAGCTGATTTTCTGGCACCGGAACGACCGCACCCAGGCGGATCAGATTGTCCAAGGTCTGCTGCACTGCCACAGCTTTGACCGGAGACTTGCAGGGAGAGAGTACAAACCCGTCTCTTAAGGGTCGGCAGAACTCTAGCTTGTAGCCGTCTTTGATGACTTCCAGCACCCAAGCGTCTGAAGTTATTGTGGTCCACTCGCCCAGAAACGAGGACAGCCGTCCTCCAATCTGCACTGGGGTGTGGACCAAGGCCCCGTCATTGGGTACGAGACCCTGGGGGAGGACCGGAGGGAGCACCTCCGGGACGGCGGTCTCTGCGAAAGGAATGCTGCTTGGGGGAGAAGTTCCTCTTGAAGGAAGAGGAGGCAGAAGAGCCCGACCTGCCCGGGCGGTACCGACGGGCTTCCTGAAACCGTCCTCTGGAGGTACCGGGACGAGTACTAGCCCGAGCCCTGACCTCTGGTAACTTATTGCCCTTAGACGTGCCGAGATCGGTCACGATTTTGTCCAGCTCGACCCCAAAGAGCAGCTTGCCTTTAAAAGGCAATTTCGCTAGGCGGGATTTAGAGGCGTGGTCAGCAGACCAATGCTTCAGCCAAAGCCACCGCCGCGCAGAGATTGTCTGAGCCATGCCTTTAGCTGAGGCCCTCAAGACATCATACAGCAAGTCTGCCAAATAGGCCAAGTCCGATTCCAGGGCCGGCCAATCAGCCCTCAAGGAATGATCTGAGGGGGAAGCCCGCTGCACCAAAGTCAGGCACGCCCTGGCCACATAGGAGCCGCAAACTGAGGCCTGCAAACTTAAAGCAGCCGCCTCAAAGGACGACCTTAAGGCCGCCTCCAATCTTCTGTCTTGGGCGTCCTTTAGGGCCGTGCCACCTTCCACCGGCAACGCCGTTTTCTTAGTCACCGCAGTGATTAAAGAATCCACGGTAGGCCACAGAAAGGCCTCACGTTCACTTTCAGGCAAAGGATAGAGGCGGGACATAGCCCTAGCCACTTTAAGGCTCGCTTGCGGGACATCCCATTGAGCCGAAATTAAGGTGTGCATGGCATCATGCACGTGGAAGGTTCTAGGCGGGCGCTTCGTCCCCAGCATAATGGCAGAGCCAACAGGGGCTGAGGGAGAGACGTCCTCCGGAGAGGAAATCTTCAAAATGCCCATGGCCTGCACTAACAGGTTGGGCAAATCCTCTGAGCTAAAGAGCCGCGCTGCAGAGGGGTCATCCGCTCCATCCGAGCGGGGATCCGTCTCCTCCAAGGAATCCGCAAAGGACCGTTGGGAGAACTCAGATACGCTGCCCTCATCTACATCGGAGGAGACAAAGTCCTCCAAGGCCTGGGAATCAACCCAAGGGCGTTTACCTCCGGGGGCCTCAACCTCTTTACCAGACGAGGGAGCAGGGGCAGCGTTTTGCATAAGGAAGGCCTGATGCAGCAGCAAAACAAACTCGGGGGAGAAACCCCCCAGACTGTGCACTTCCGCAGCCTGGGCAACAGCCCTAGACGCACCCTCAACCGGCGCTCGAAGAGCGGGGGAGAGACATGCTGCGCATCCAAAATGGCGTCCGGCGCGACACTCCGCAAAGGAGCCGCGCGGGAAGAACGGCGCTTAACTTTAGCCGCTTCTGTGCCGTCGCCCAAATTAAGGGCGTTCATGGCATCAATGTCTCCCACCTCAAGGGCGGCCCAAGAAGAAGCCGTCCGAGCCGCGTGGCCGACCAATATGGCGGAGGCGAGCCGCGGGGGATGGGCGTTTATGGCGGGAAAAACCGCCACACCGGAGGAAGGACCGGGACACTCATCGGTCACGAAACTGTCACCCAACAAGGGCGAATCAGACTTTAAGCACCCCGCATCCCCTCTGGAAGCGCACACGCGATCCGGGGAGCGACTCTTTGCGCCCTCGCCCTCCGACGCCATGGGCCACGTGGAGACCAATCGGGGAACCCCCTGCCCGCTATAAAAGGTAAAAATTACCTGCTGTCCGCTCCGAGCTGTAACGACCTGGTGTCCCAGTGAGTAGCTGCAATAAACGTTTAAATAAACGTCGAAATAAACGCCTTTAAGGACGTTCAAAATTTTTTTTTTTTTTAAAAACGGAGCCAGCGGGAGGGGGGAGAAAAGGAGGGACCTGGCGCCACCAGGTTTGCACTTGCTCAAGAAGAGCCCTCAACCCCAGGCACTCAACAAAACCTAAAAATTAGGCTTGGAGGCCTAGCCAGAGCTGCTGCTGTGTGTGACCACCACCTGCTGAGATAGAGAACATACTGAGGAGTTTCCGGCAGCACATGACCACATATAGGGAGGCAAAAGTTTGCTCTCTATCTCCACCTGCTGGTAGATGGACACAACCCACCAGTCTATGGATTGATCAGCTTGATGATATGGAATTATGTGATTAAGTTTGAATCAGTTTGTGTTCGTGCGTCTGACGTCAGACGCACGCACACAGATTCCAACTTGATCACATCATTCGTCCACGCCACGCGGCCGAGAAGAGGACTTCGGCTGGCGGGGGTTGGGGTCCCCCGCCAGCACAGGTACGCAACGGCGGCGGGGGAGGGTTGGCGGTGGGAAGGGGGGGCTCGAGAGGGTCGCGGCAGGGGGGGTCCAGGGTTCAGGAACTCTGAGGGGGTCTCTAAATCGGAGGGAGGGAGTTGGGGTCTTGAACTGGCAGTTGCGAGTGGCGAGGGGGTTGATGTGCCCCGGGGGGGAGGGGCTTGGGTAGTGCCTGGGGTGGGTGTTGATGTGTTTGGGGGGGAGGGGGGTTGATGCACCGAGGGGGGGGTTGTCTGCAGTGCCACACTTGTCGTGTTGCAGGGAGCGGCGCACTCACAGCTGATTCCCAGACAGCGGGAGGCTACTCCTCCCCCTGCCTGGGAATCAGCTGTGAGTGACGTCAGCCTGGCTACGGAGCATAGCTCAGGAGCCACGGAAACAGGCAGCTACTTTAGAACGTTGATGGTGAGAATTATTATATAGGATAAGGGGCTGCCTATGCGTGGTCCATCTGTAAAAAGTCTAAAGCTATTCGAGTTGGTTAGGCAGTGCCGTAAAAGGCAGAGGATACATTTTTGGGTTTTTTTAACCTACTTGACAGCTTTTGTATTTATTTTGAAAGCGTCCCCTATCTACATATATACCATGAAATGATATAATTTAAACAGCTTAAACATTATTGTAGCTGGTAGAAACGGCAGTAATAAACGCTCTGTATTTTGTGCACATTTTTCCACACTGTTCTATAGAGTACAGTAATACATGGCCAAATTTCAGTGAGGATATCCTGTTTTCTGATGGGATTCATGTTAATTGTTGTAATCTGTCTTGGGAAGCCTGGTGTTATAAAGATGGAATATACTGAAAAGTAAATGAAAGTAAAATTAACCTCTCCTTTCTTTGGGGCACATGGAATCACATCTTCCCTTCATCTCTTTTGTAAAGGTTTTACATTTCTCTTATTTCTTCTATCTGGTCAATAATAAAATGAGCTCATTGTGTCCACACTAAAAGGTTGTTTTGTGGCTGTACATGAGGAATTGTGATACTGCATAAGTGTATGTTTGTGTCCGTAGTCATGCATCCTATGTTTAAATAATCCTTTCAAGAAATCCAGTTAATCGTTTAACTTATTAGTTGAACATAACCACAGAGGCATGGTATGGTCGCATTTTCAATAAGGTAATACTAGGGCCAGGCTAAGAAACAGGTTATTTTAAGTTAGTCTGCACAGGACCAAACTTGCTATCTTTATGCCATCACCATCCAGATGGCAGTGCCTTAAAATGATTTTTATTTTTTTTTACATATGCATCCCACATTATCCCAAGCAAACTCAGGTTCAATGTTGCTTACATTTGAAAATACAGCGGGACAGAATAATAGAATTCAGTCATATCATCGAAGCAAGTAGATGGATATGTCTGAAACATTTAACAAAGTTGAGATTAGCATACATACCCAACTGGGAATTTAAAAGTCTGTCCTTTAATGATGCTGCATGTTCAGAAATCATAGCCATAAGTATAGGCAGTTATTCAAATATTATCACATGCATACACCAGAACAGGCATCCATACACACATTACAAAAGTAAACACAATTTCTACAGAGTACATCCAAACATTTATTTTTATTTCCTTATTTCCAGCTTCCAAAATTCTAGACAGCAGATGTACAGATCGGTAGGACCCAAAGGAGTCCAAAACAAGTAAAGTCAGAAACAACACAGTTTATACGTAATTGTTCAACCACCCTTAGGATTCATCTTTGGTTTTAAAAAGCAAAACCACGTGCATGTAAGGTCTGGATAAACGAATTAAAACTATCAAAGTTTTAAGCAAATATTGGTAGCAATAATGAAACAGTGATGGAATATTCACATAGACAGACCACAGCTTTATTTTCCAATAAAAATAATTAACTTTGTATGAATTTGGTGGCTAAAGCGAATGCTACATACCTGTAGAAGGTATTCTCCGAGGACAGCAGGCTGATTGTTCTCACTGATGGGGTGACGTCCACGGCAGCCCCTCCAATCGGAAACTTCACTAGCAAAGTCCTTTGCTAGCCCTCGCGCGCCCGCACGCACCGCGCATGCGCGGCCGTCTTCCCGCCCGAAACCGGCTCGAGCCGGCCAGTCCAGTATGTAGCAAGACAATACACTTCAAGGGAAGACACAACTCCAAAGGGGAGGCGGGCGGGTTTGTGAGAACAATCAGCCTGCTGTCCTCGGAGAATACCTTCTACAGGTATGTAGCATTCGCTTTCTCCGAGGACAAGCAGGCTGCTTGTTCTCACTGATGGGGTATCCCTAGCCCCCAGGCTCACTCAAAACAACAACCATGGTCAATTGGGCCTCGCAACGGCGAGGACATAACTGAGATTGACCTAAAAAAATTACCAACTAACTGAGAGTGCAGCCTGGAACAGAACAAACAGGGCCCTCGGGGGGTGGAGTTGGATCCTAAAGCCCAAACAGGTTCTGAAGAACTGACTGCCCGAACCGACTGTCGCGTCGGGTATCCTGCTGCAGGCAGTAATGAGATGTGAATGTGTGGACAGATGACCACGTCGCAGCTTTGCAAATTTCTTCAATGGAGGCTGACTTCAAGTGGGCTACCGACGCAGCCATGGCTCTAACATTATGAGCCGTGACATGACCCTCAAGAGCCAGCCCCGCCTGGGCGTAAGTGAAGGAAATGCAATCTGCTAGCCAATTGGATATGGTGCGTTTCCCTACAGCCACTCCCCTCCTATTGGGGTCAAAAGAAACAAACAATTGGGCGGACTGTCTGGTGGGCTGTGTCCGCTCCAGGTAGAAGGCCAATGCTCTCTTGCAGTCCAATGTGTGCAGCTGACGTTCAGCAGGGCAGGAATGAGGACGGGGAAAGAATGTTGGCAAGACAATTGACTGGTTCAGATGGAACTCCGACACGACCTTTGGCAGAAACTTAGGGTGAGTGCGGAGGACTACTCTGTTGTGATGAAATTTGGTGTAAGGGGCCTGGGCTACCAGGGCCTGAAGCTCACTGACTCTACGAGCCGAAGTAACTGCCACCAAGAAAATGACCTTCCAGGTCAAGTACTTCGGATGGCAGGAATTCAGTGGCTCAAAAGGAGGTTTCATCAGCTGGGTGAGAACGACATTGAGATCCCATGACACTGTAGGAGGCTTGACAGGGGGCTTTGACAAAAGCAAACCTCTCATGAAGCGAACAACTAAAGGCTGTCCTGAGATCGGCTTACCTTCCACTTGGTAATGGTATGCACTGATTGCACTAAGGTGAACCCTTACGGAGTTGGTCTTGAGACCAGACTCAGACAAGTGCAGAAGGTATTCAAGCAGGGTCTGTGTAGGACAAGAGCGAGGATCTAGGGCCTTGCTGTCACACCAGACGGCAAACCTCCTCCAATGAAAGAAGTAACTTCTCTTAGTGGAGTCTTTCCTGGAAGCAAGCAAGATGCGGGAGACACCCTCTGGCAGACCCAAAGAGGCAAAGTCTACGCCCTCAACATCCAGGCCGTGAGAGCCAGGGACTGGAGGTTGGGATGCAGAAGAGCCCCGTCGTCCTGCGTGATGAGGGTCGGAAAACACTCCAATCTCCACGGTTCTTCGGAGGATAACTCCAGAAGAAGAGGGAACCAGATCTGACGCGGCCAAAAGGGAGCAATCAGAATCATGGTGCCTCGGTCTTGCTTGAGTTTCAACAAAGTCTTCCCCACCAGAGGTATGGGAGGATAAGCATACAGCAGACCTTCCCCCCAATCCAGGAGGAAGGCATCCGACGCCAGTCTGCCGTGGGCCTGAAGCCTGGAACAGAACTGAGGGACCTTGTGGTTCACTTGAGATGCGAAGAGATCCACCAGGGGGGTGCCCCACGCCTGGAAGATCTGTCGCACCACACGGGAATTGAGCGACCACTCGTGAGGTTGCATAATCCTGCTCAACCTGTCGGCCAGACTGTTGTTTACGCCTGCCAGATATGTGGCTTGGAGCACCATGCCCTGACGGCGAGCCCAGAGCCACATGCTGACGGCTTCCTGACACAGGGGGCGAGATCCGGTGCCCCCCTGCTTGTTGACATAGTACATGGCAACCTGATTGTCTGTCTGAATTTGGATAATTTGGTGGGACAGCCGATCTCTGAAAGCCTTCAGAGCGTTCCAGATCGCTCGCAACTCCAGAAGATTGATCTGTAGATCGCGTTCTTGGAGGGACCAACTTCCTTGGGTGTGAAGCCCATCGACATGAGCTCCCCATCCCAGGAGAGACGCATCCGTGGTCAGCACTTTTTGTGGCTGAGGAATTTGGAAGGGACGTCCCAGAGTCAAATTGGAGCAAATCGTCCACCAAAACAGGGATTCGAGAAAACTCGTGGACAGGTGGATCACGTCCTCTAGACCCCCAGCGGCCTGATACCACTGGGAGGCTAGGGTCCATTGAGCAGATCTCATGTGAAGGCGGGCCATGGGAGTCACATGAACTGTGGAGGCCATGTGGCCCAGCAATCTCAACATCTGCCGAGCTGTGATCTGCTGGGACGCTCGCACCCGCGAGACGAGGGACAACAAGTTGTTGGCTCTCGTCTCTGGGAGATAGGCGCGAGCCGTCCGAGAATCCAGCAGGGCTCCGATGAATTCGAGTTTCTGCACTGGGAGAAGATGGGACTTTGGGTAATTTATCACAAACCCCAGTAGCTCCAGGAGGCGAATAGTCATCTGCATGGACTGCAGGGCTCCTGCCTCGGATGTGTTCTTCACCAGCCAATCGTCGAGATATGGGAACACGTGCACCCCCAGCCTGCGAAGCGCCGCTGCTACCACAGCTAGGCACTTTGTGAACACCCTGGGTGCAGAGGCGAGCCCAAAGGGTAGCACACAGTACTGGAAGTGGCGTGTGCCCAGCTGAAATCGCAGATACTGTCTGTGAGCTGGCAGTATCGGGATGTGTGTATAGGCATCCTTCAAGTCCAGAGAGCATAGCCAATCGTTTTGCTGAATCATGGGGAGAAGGGTGCCCAGGGAAAGCATCCTGAACTTTTCTTTTACGAGATACTTGTTCAGGGCCCTTAGGTCTAGGATGGGACGCATCCCCCCTGTTTTCTTTTCCACAAGGAAGTACCTGGAATAGAATCCCAGCCCTTCTTGCCCGGATGGCACGGGCTCGACCGCATTGGCGCTGAGAAGGGCGGAGAGTTCCTCTGCAAGTACCTGCTTGTGCTGGAAGCTGTAAGACTGAGCTCCCGGTGGACAATTTGGAGGTTTTGAGGCCAAATTGAGGGTGTATCCTTGCCGGACTATTTGGAGAACCCACTGATCGGAGGTTATGAGAGGCCACCTTTGGTGAAAAGCTTTCAACCTCCCCCCGACTGGCAGGTCGCCCGGCACTGACACTTGGATGTCGGCTATGCTCTGCTGGAGCCAGTCAAAAGCTCGCCCCTTGCTTTTGCTGGGGAGCCGCGGGGCCTTGCTGAGGCGCACGCTGCTGACGAGAGCGAGCGCACTGGGGCTTAGCCTGGGCCGCAGGCTGTCGGGAAGGAGGATTGTACCTACGCTTGCCAGAAGTATAGGGAACAGTCTTCCTTCCCCCGAAAAATCGTCTACCTGTAGAGGTAGAAGCTGAAGGCTGCCGGCGGGCGAATTTGTCGAATGCGGTGTCCCGCTGGTGGAGAGACTCTACCACCTGTTCGACTTTTTCGCCAAAAATGTTATCCGCACGGCAAGGCGAGTCCGCAATCCGCTGCTGGATTCTATTCTCCAGGTCGGCGGCACGCAGCCATGAGAGCCTGCGCATCACCACACCTTGAGCAGCGGCCCTGGACGCAACATCAAAAGTGTCATAAACTCCTCTGGCCAGGAATTTTCTGCACGCCTTCAGCTGCCTGACCACCTCCTGAAAAGGCTTGGCTTGCTCAGGGGGAAGAGCATCAACCAAGCCTGCCAACTGCCGCACATTGTTCCGCATGTGGATGCTCGTGTAGAGCTGGTAAGACTGGATCTTGGACACGAGCATAGAGGAATGGTAGGCCTTCCTCCCAAAGGAGTCTAAGGTTCTAGAGTCTTTGCCCGGGGGCGCCGAAGCATGCTCTCTAGAACTCTTAGCCTTCTTTAGGGCCAGATCCACAACTCCAGTCGTGAGGCAACTGGGTGCGCATCAGCTCTGGGTCCCCATGGATCCGGTACTGGGACTCGATCTTCTTGGGGATGTGGGGATTAGTTAGAGGTTTCGTCCAGTTCGCAAGCAATGTCTTTTTTAGGACATGATGCAAGGGAACAGTGGACGCTTCCTTAGGTGGAGAAGGATAGTCCAGGAGCTCAAACATTTCAGCCCTGGGCTCGTCCTCCACAACCACCGGGAAGGAGATGGCCGTAGACATCTCCCGGACAAAGGAAGCAAAAGACAGACTCTCAGGAGGAGAAAGCTGTCTTTCAGGAGAGGGAGTGGGATCAGAAGGAAGACCCTCAGACTCCTCGTCAGAGAAATATCTGGGATCTTCTTCTTCTTCCCACGAGGCCTCACCCTCGGTGTCAGACACAAGTTCACGGACCTGCGTCTGCAACCGGGCCCGGCTCGACTCCGTGGAGCCACATCCACGATGGGGGCGTCGAGAGGTAGACTCCCTCGCCCGCATCGGCGAAGCTCCCTCCGCCGACGTAGTCGGGGAGCCCTCCTGGGAGGTGGCCGCAGTCGGCATCGCACGCGGTACCGACGTCGGGGACCTCACCCCGGGCGATGGGCCAGCCGGCGCCACGCTCGACGGTACCGGAGGCGCAAGCACCGCCGGTACCGGAGGGGTAGGGCGCAACAGCTCCCCCAGAATCTCTGGGAGAACGGCCCGGAGGCTCTCGTTCAGAGCGGCTGCAGAGAAAGGCATGGAGGTCGATGCAGGCGTCGACGTCAGTACCTGTTCCGGGCGTGGAGGCTGTTCCGGGCTGTCCAGAGCGGAGCGCATCGACACCTCCTGAACAGAGGGTGAGCGGTCCTCTCGGTGCCGATGCCTGCTGAGTGCCGACTCCCTCGGCGACCCAGAGCTCTCGGTGCCGACGCGGGGAGGGGACCGGTGTCGATGCTTCTTCGACTTCTTCCGAAGCATGTCACCGGAGCTCCCCGGCACCGACGAGGAGGACGTCGAATCCACCCGTCGCTTCCTCGGGGCCGAGACCGAAGAGGGTCGATCTCGGGGGGGCTGTACCGCAGGAGCCCTCAGGGTAGGAGGAGACCCACCCGAGGGCTCACCGCCACCAGCAGGGGAATGGACAGCCCTCACCTGCACTCCACCCGATGCACCACCATCCGACGACATCAGCAGACGAGGTCCTGGTACCACCGACGTCGATGCAGCTATCCGATGTCTCGGCGCCGATGCAGAGGCCCGATGCCTCGATGCGCTCGATGCAAGGGCGGCCGAGGAAGATGGTCTGGACGCTGACGACGTCGATGCACTCGAAGATCCCGGTGCCGATGCCGACGAAGAGCCCGAGAACAACACGTTCCACTGGGCTAGTCTCGCTACCTGAGTCCGCCTTTGAAGCAGGGAACACAGACTGCAGTTCTGAGGGCGGTGCTCGGCCCCCAGACACTGAAGACACGACGAGTGTCGATCAGTGAGCGAGATAACCCGGGCGCACTGGGTGCACTTCTTGAAGCCGCTGGAAGGCTTCGATGTCATGGGCGGAAAAATCACGCCGGCGAAATCAAAAGCCGAAATGGCGAAAATTGAAGCACCAAAATTTAGAGGGAGAAAAATCTCGACCGAGGCCAAAAAGAGGCCTACCCCGACGACGAAAGAAAACTTACCGGGGCAAAAAGCTGGAAGTACGGGGAGGATTGACACGAAACCCGGTGGAGGGTTTCCGGAGCACTTCCCGACTTTAAAAAAGCTTTTCCGAAGAAAAAACACGCTCAAAAAACAATTTGGACGCGCGAGGTCAACTTTCCGGGGCCCGACACGGCGAAACACGACCGTACCGAGTGCGGACAAAAGAAGACTGGCCGGCTCGAGCCGGTTTCGGGCGGGAAGACGGCCGCGCATGCGCGCGAGGGCTAGCAAAGGACTTTGCTAGTGAAGTTTCCGATTGGAGGGGCTGCCGTGGACGTCACCCCATCAGTGAGAACAAGCAGCCTGCTTGTCCTCGGAGAATAGTGTGTTACATCCAAACAGACAAATAAATATACACAACACAATTGGCAAATTTAGACTGAATATGGACTTCTGCATGAAAGTAGCGCTTCCTTCATTATTCAATACCTCACTTTTAAATAGTAGTAATAAAAATATCAATTACATTTTTATAATATACGACTGCATTTCACAAAACGTAATCTACTTAGATTTCAGCAAACATTTGACATGGTCCCCCACAGGAGGCTCTTGAATAAACTTGACAGGCTGAAGATAGGACCCGACGTGGTGAACTGGATTAGGAACTGGTTGACGGACAGACGCCAGAGGGTGGTGGTTAATGGAATTTGCTCGGATGAGGGAAAGGTGAGTAGTGGAGTGCCTCAGGGATCGGTGCTGGGGCCGATTCTGTTCAATATATTTGTGAGTGACATTGCCGAAGGGTTAGGAGGTAAAGTTTGCCTTTTTGCGGATGATACTATGATTTGTAACAGAGTGGACACCCGGGAGGGAGTGGAAAACATGAAAAAGGATCTGTGGAAGCTAGAAGAATGGTCTAAGGTTTGGCAATTAAAATTCAATGCGAAGAAATGCAAAGCGATGCACTTAAGGAATAGAAATCCACTGGAGACGTATGTGTTAGGCGGTGAGAGTCTGATTTGTATGGACGGGAAGAGGGATCTTGGGGTGATAGTATCTGAGGATCTGAAGGTGACGAATCAGTGTGACAAGGCGGTGGCCGTAGCTAGAAGGTTAGGCTGTATAGAGAGAGTTGTGACCAGCAGAAGTAAAGAGGTGTTGATGCCCCTGTATAAGTCGTTGGTGAGGCCCCACCTGGAGTATTGTGTTCAGTTGTGGAGGCCGTATCTTGCTAAGGATGTAAAAAGAATTGAAGTGGTGCAAAGAAAAGCTACAATGGTATGGGATT